>NW_023458557.1:14432372-14437889 GCF_013731165.1 Rhagoletis pomonella | reverse complement strand
CTTGTCTAGTGAGTCTTCCTCGTTTGCACTATTTCGTAGTATCCTCCCCACATTGTCCTTCGTTCTAAATGCTGTATTAATGTTATACTTTTGGAATACCGTAGCCAATTTATATGACGTTTTGCCCGTATAAGTCAAGACTGCCCAAGCCTTTTCATTATTTTCCTTCTTATTTGATTTCTTCTTTTTTGTTTCTCTTCTTATCTTGTTTACTAGGCCCTTTCTGCATCCGTTATTTTCCGCGATTGCCTATTGAAATACTTCAAACCACCCTCAACAGCACAAAAATGCAGCCTTTAGACATCTAATAACCAGGCTTGAACGAACCCCATTGGAAAAAGAAGCTTACAGCAAAGAACTTAATACGATATATTTTTATATATTTGGACGATAGGTGGACTTCGACTACTTGAAGTATTCGAGTAGCTTCGACCTGTATGCTCTCCACTTTGAATTCGTTGCATGCAATTTATCATACAAATTGTCTTTTAACTTCTTCTCCGAGAGTAGATTGGCTACGTTACTTGGTATTTTCTGGAATTTACATGATTTTGCTGTTTGCACAATTTTGTCCGATAATATTCAGTAAAAAAATGACAAATAGTAACAACATCGTTTTCCTTTGGAGTTATGTATCCTTTTATTTAAACCGTTCCACACTGGGGCCGCCCCATATAAACCGCTGCTCACAATCCTGAAACAATTTTCTTTCAATAAAACTCGCTTGAACTACTTTTTAAAAGTAAATTATTGATCATGCATTAACCCATTGGTGACCCAGTTTTTTGTAAACTCTTATGTTAATTTTTAATTAAGTTAATTTGATTTTTATTTTTGTGCAAATTATGAATAATTTAACACATTTAAAACTTTGACTTTACGAATTGATGACCATATTTTAACCCATTAGTGGCCAATTTTTTTATAAAGTATTTCCCCTGCTAATTTTATTAAAAATAGGTAAGTTTAGGTTACAATATAATCAGGAAGAGGACTCGTTCTTTGAGGAAACCTTTATCAATGAATTCGAAATACTTTAAACTAAGTTAAAAGCGATAAAATGTAACAACAGTAACAAAGTGTGTATTTGTTGTAATCACTAGGAAAGAGCATGAAACAGGTGAAGTCATTTATATAGAGATCAGTCAGTTTGATCGAAGGTCCAAATTATTTTTAGTTTCGTCTTTGATACGACAATGAATATGCCCCATTATGCTTTAAATTTATACAGATTTACAAATTAAGCATACACAATATCTAAAAGCAAGTAATGTATCTAATTAAAAACATTAATTAATTAAAAAATCAGCTATATTTTTATAAAAAAAAATAATGAAAATAAAATAGAAACAAGTAATTTTTAAGAAAAAAAAATAAAACCGAATTCAATTCTCATATAAAAATTTAAGATTGTCGTTAATTTCTTCACGATCCAATTATCGAATCTAAACAAAATTAGCATGGGACCACCTTTCCGATGAAAAAACAATTATCGAAATCGGTTAACATGGTACAAAGTTATGCGATAACATACATAAAAAAAAATTCCGACGTACTGATAACCTCCTCTTTTGAAGTCGGTTAATAAAATAAAAAGTCAAAACTTTTCAATATGTGGAATCTTATAGTTATGATAAGCACTATTAAAAGGATTTTGAGTATGCAGTTTTGTAACTCATTTAATTGTAGTACATTAAAGTGCAAGTTTGAAGTTGCTAGGACTTACGTATTTCCATACGAAGTATGTTCGACGATTTTTTATATGAATAAAATGAGCGACACCTTTACCAAAAAACTTGCCAAAAATCAACGGTATGTCTTAGCTACTTCAAACTTGTAATCAAAATCTTTTTTAAATATCTAATTATAAACATCGATATTTTTACGAAGTTTGAAACTTAGATACATTCGATTTTTATTAAGAAATAAACTATATTTTTATAAAAAAAAATAATTTAAATTAAATAATAAAAAAAATAGTCAAAACTTGTCAATATGTGGGTGTCTTATAGTTATGATAAGCACTATATAATGAAAACTGTGACACTTATTCCTCATAGTCGGAATATAAATCCCATCCACGCCCCGTTAAACTAATATAATTCGCTTCAAGTTATACTGACTCCATTGATCTCAGTTCTAAAATGCGTGTTAGTGAAGTGTTGCTCTGCATAATCGTCTTCGCTGTTATGCACTGGCACACGGGCCTCTTCAATCTCCCAACAGTTTCTTAGTGACTGGTCAACATCATCAAGCGTAACGAGCGAAATAGTAGGTTGTACCTGAGGTGGCAGGATTGCTTGCTGGTCCACCTAAAAATTGACGATACTGCGATAACATTGCCATGAGTGTCGTAGATCTTGTCCGCTGTGGTAACGTCCCGCACGAACTGTGCACCAATAAAGATGTCGATATTTGATGGTTCATTAAACGAAGGGTCAGCAAGAGGAACCGCATTGAGCTGATTAACTGCTGATATTGTTATTGTTTCTTGCGGAAGTGTGGACGTGATTCTGCTGAGAACATGAGCTTTGACCTCTAAAATGTCATTGCTGACTCGATATTTGATGCGGAGAGCGCATTGTCCACGAGTTGTTTCAGCGTTAACTGAGGAGATACCCGAAACAACAACACGTGAATCTGAGCGTGGGAGAGCGAGGCTTTGAGCGCAGAGCTCGTTGATGTATGACAATTCGGAAGCGCAGTCCAACAAAACACGGCTGGTGGTGTATCGATGCCATGCCGTTTGTACATAACCATCGCTGTAGGCAAAATAAATTTACTGCTATCCCTGGACGAGCAGTCAACTACGTTGGCATATTCTACTCCTAGAGCGCTACACGATGCAGTGACAGAGACAGGCGAAGAGATCGACGTTTGCGCTGACGGCGACGCGGTGGGAGTCCGCAGTACTGTAATAGGGTGTACCAACGTATGGTGTCGACGATGACATTCCTTGCAGCGAAATTTGCTTGAACACGAATACGACGTATGTCCACTTTTGAGACAATTGAAACAAAGCGATTTTCCTTTTATAAAATTATGACGATTTTCAAGGCTGAGTGAAGCAAATATTGGACATTTTGTTATAGCGTGGTCTGTCGAATTACATTTAAATCATACTATAGATACGTTTGTATCAGTGGTCAGCAAGGCACGTGATTGCTGCTTGATAACCTTACTACCAACCTCTGATGACTGAAGAGCTGCTAAGTTTGCGACCGCCCAACTCCAGTTCTTCGCAACGGGAGTCCAAGAACTGTAAAAACTCTCAAATGGAAGGTATTGCATTGGCCTTACTGTCGTTGATCAAACAACGCCGAGACTGGCTCGACTTTTGCTACTAATAAATTAATTAAACAGCAGTCGCGCTCACTTTGCTTTGAAGCCTCCAAATCTCGCACGACTTCATGAGCCCCATCCGAGATTTTTCGTAGCAAATTCGAGTTTTCAATCGACGTAGAAGGAAGGTTCATGAACACATCAATAAATGAGTTAACTATGTGCCGAGGTCGATCAAAGCGATCACTCAAACGTTGCCATGTGGTTTTGTAAGCGGTATCTGTCACTGGTAAATGTTTTACCAAGCTCTCAGCCTCATCACGAAGTAACGAATCATTTTCAACAAATTTTGTTGATTTAGAAACGTGGGCTAATTGCTCAAAAAACGTAGCATGTTGTTCGGCTAACCTTGAAATGACATTGTCAACTTTATCTACCTGACCGGGTTCTTCAGCCGAAGGTAGTCCTCTTTTTAAAGTTAGGAGCAATCAACGTGTTAGTAGATACTTTTCTTCATATACAGCATAATCCGCCTCGGGGTCTGCATACTCTGGGTTTTCCACGTGTTTGTCATTTGGTCAGTTGTATGCACGAATTCCTGCCAAACTTCCTGTAGACGCTCCAGTCTGGTGTCAATCTGCTCCTTAGTGAAGTCTTCAGGGGCACTCTCAGCATAAGCAAGCGCGCGCGTTATTGAGCCCTTTAGACGTCCGCGAAATTGAATGAGAAGATTATATTCTGCCGACATTGTGAACGAAACGCTACAAAAATAAGTTTATTTTAATTACTGAGACAAATAAAAAAGAGCCATCCCTCTTGAGGGACAAGCTCGTGACGATGAACGTCGTGAAAACAGCGAAATAAGTAGCAAGGGATTATTTAAATGTGCTTTATTCACGAACAGCTTCATCGGTCAACTGACTTAACAGAAAATATAATACAGGTACTTAGCTTACAAATTACAAAGTGAGCAAAGAAACGATTGGAAAATTACAGTTACATACTTGACAAAACTCAATAGAATACAGTAGTTACTAGATTTTTTCGTACAATCGAGACTTTACTACAAAAAAAAATATTTATTCCGCAACATGTACATTTCTACGAAAAATTGTTGTTTCACCATGTAAAATACATAGGAAACTTTGAGCGCTTTGAGCCACCTCTAAATCTAATTTCTTGTGAATATTTACCCTTAGTCTGTTCCAGTGTCCATTTTTCTTAATTTTGGATTTTCAGTTTTTTTTGCACAATTTCGCGAAAAGAATTTTTCGAACAATGGAAACATCTCACTAAATATTGGGAGAAGGGAGAATATTTTCCGTCATCCCTTGTCAAATTTGATTTGGAGACAAACCGGTTTCGACGTTGTGCCATCTTCAGTGTAATTTTTCGTTCTGAATAGTTTCTGTTTGTCTGTCACTATTTATAGTCGTGTTAAATCGTCGTTGGTTCATAGTTAGGTACGTCTCAGCGGATTATATTCTTTCGTTCAACCAGTAGTTTCAGTTCTGTGTGTACATCCTCAGGTAGAAATTAGCTGCTCACCTCTTTTTTGAGTAATTGTTGCATGAATTCGCAGGTAGGTAAAAATCAGTTATTTTCTTTCTCTTTGTTTCTGTAGTTTGGACCTGCATTTCGTTGTTTATGGTAGTTGCATGGTTTCTGTTTTGTTTTGCGTATAGTAGCCTGAGTGGTTCGAATAATATATCAGATGCGGTGTTTATTTGCTCATTTATTATTTTTCCGACGAACGTCATTTGTTTGTATAGCTCCATATTCTCTAGTACGTTTAGGCGCTGTCCTTTATGCTGTACATGGAGAAGTTTGGCTGTCTTTCCTATTTTCATTGGCGTGCAATGGTTTTCTGCCATATGGTTTGCGAAGTTCGATTCGAAAATTTTAGCATTTTTTTGTTGTAGTCCCTTATATGTTCACGATATCTTGTTTTTATCTTGCGCCCTGTTTGTCCTATGTAACTATGTTGACATTCGCATGTTTACACCTTACTTGTCTAGTGAGTCTTCCTCGTTTGCACTATTTCGTAGTATCCTCCCCACATTGTCCTTCGTTCTAAATGCTGTATTAATGTTATACTTTTGGAATACCGTAGCCAATTTATATGACGTTTTGCCCGTATAAGTCAAGACTGCCCAAGCCTTTTCATTATTTTCCTTCTTATTTGATTTCTTCTTTTTTGTTTCTCTTCTTATCTTGTTTACTAGGCCCTTTCTG
>NW_023458557.1:14427974-14432272 GCF_013731165.1 Rhagoletis pomonella | reverse complement strand
AACTTAAAGAAAAGCCACTCCGCACTGACAGTTACTGGAATCGGTGGTGACCATCCAATTAAAATAAAGGGAGTGACAAACTGCAGTCTACAATCCATTCACTCATCTGCAATGATCACTATCGAAGCTCACATCCTAAAGAGCCTTACATCATGTTTACCATCTTTTCACACTTCGTTTACTAGTTGGCCTCACCTCAACCATCTGGAACTAGCTGATCCAACCTTTTTGAGACCTCAGAAAATAGACATCATCATTGGAGCCGACTACTTCTTCTTCTTCTTATTTGGCGCTGTAACCGCCTAAGCGATTTTGGCCGAGTCCAAAACAGCACGCCAGTCATTTCTCTTCTGTGCTAACTGACGCCAATTGAAAATGCCAAGTGAAGCCAAGTCCTTCTCCACCTGGTCTTTCCAACGCAGAGGAGGCCTTCCTCTTCCTCTGTTACCAGCATCGCGGCCCGCATTGAATATTTTCAGAGCAGGAGCGTTTCTGTCCATCCAAACGACATGGCCAAGCCAGCGGAGCCGCTGAATTTTAATTCGCTGCACTATGTCTATATCGTTGTAAAGCTCATACAGCTCATCGTTAAATCGTCTGCGATATTCGCCATCACCAACGCGTAAAGGTCCGTAAATCTTTCGCAGAATCTCTCTCTCGAAAACTCCAAGAGCCGCCTCATCAGATGCTTTCATTGTCCATGCTTCCGCGCCATACACCAGCACAGGCATGATGAGTGACTTATAGAGTGTGATCTTTGTACGACGAGAGAGGACTTTACTTCTCAATTGCCTACTCAGCCCAAAGTAGCACTTGTTGGCAAGAGTGATTCTCCGTTGGATTTCAAGGCTGACATTATTATTGGTGTTAATGCTGGTTCCCAAATAAACGAAGTCGTCTACTTTTTCAAACTTGTAACTGTCAACAGTGACGTGGGTGCCAAGACGCGTATGCTCTGACTGTTTGTGTGCTGACAGGAGATACTTCGTTTTGTCTTCGTTCACCACCAGACCCATTCGCTTTGCTTCTCTATCCAATCCCGAGAAGGCAGAACAGACGTAGCCCTTGTTTTTACCGATAATATCAATGTCGTCGGCATACGCCAGCAATTGTACGCTCTTATAAAGTATTGTGCCTGAGCGGTTCAGTTCTGCGGCTCTTATTATCTTCTCCAACATAAGATTAAAGAAATCACACGAAAGGGAGTCCCCTTGTCTGAAACCTCGTTTGGTATCAAACGGCTCGGAGAGGTCCTTCCCTATTCTGACGGAGCTGGTGGTATTGCTCAACGTCATTTTACACAGCCGTATTAGTTTCGCGGGGATACCAAATTCAGACATCGCGGCATAAAGGCAACTTCTCTTCGTGCTGTCGAAAGCGGCTTTGAAATCGACAAATAGATGGTGTGTGTCGATCCTATTCTCGCGGGTCTTTTCCAAGATTTGGCGTATTGTGAATACCTGATCTATGGTGGATTTTCCAGGCCTAAAGCCACACTGATAAGGTCCAATCAGCTCGTTGACGGTGGGCTTCAGTCTTTCGCACAATACGCTCGATAAGACCTTGTAACCTATGCTTAGAAGGCTAATTCCGCGGTAGTTGGCACGTATGGCGGGGTCGCCTTTCTTGTGGATTGGGCAGAGCACACTTAAATTCCAGTCGTCGGGCATGCGTTCATCTGACCATATTCTGCATACGAGCTGATGCATGCACCTCATCAGCTCCTCGCCGCCGTACTTGAATAGCTCGGCTGGCAGGCCGTCAGCTCCAGCAGCTTTGTTGTTTTTCAGCCGCGTAATCGCTATTCGTACCTCGTCATAGTCAGGCGGTGGGACAGCTACTCCATCATCATCGACTGGGGACTCGGGTTCGTCTTCCTCACTACTTTCAGCGCTGCTACCATTCAGTAGGTTATAAAAGTGTTCCCTCCACAATTTAAGTATATTCTGGACATCGGTCACTAGGTCGCCATTGTTGTTCTTACAGGAGTTCGCCCCGGTCTTGAAACCTTCCGTAAGTCGCCTAACCCTCTGGTAGAATTTTCGGGCGTTCTTCCTGTCGGCCAGCATCTCAAGCTCTTCGCACTCACGTATTTCGGCCTCTCTCTTCTTATTGCGGCAAATACGTCTCGCTTCCTTCTTCAGTTCCCTATAACGGTCCCACATGGCTCGCGTTGCGCCCGATCGCAGCGTGGCCCTGTAGGCGGCATCTTTTTTCTCTGCGGCTTCTTGACATTCCTCATCGTACCAGTTGTTCTTTCGGGCTCGCTGAAATCCAACTACTTCTTCGGCGGCGGTACTTAATGATCGGGAAATGTGGTTCCACTGCTCGCGTACGTCGGATTGTTGAAGAGTGCTCTCAGAGAGCAGGTGTGTGAGTCGAGTGGCGAATAAATTGGCCGTCTGTTGTGATTGCAGCTTTTCGACGTTAAGCTTTCCTTGCATTGTTGGGCGCACATTTTTTGCTGCACAGAGGCGGGTGCGTATCTTGGCTACAACAAGATAGTGGTCCGAGTCGATGTTTGGCCCTCGGAGTGTACGTACGTCCAAAACGCTTGAAGCATGCCTTCCGTCTATCACAACATGATCGATTTGGTTTCTCGTTTTTCGATCTGGAGACAGCCATGTAGCTTGGTGGATGTTCTTATGCTGGAACCTAGTACTGCATATTACCATATTTCGGGCCCCGGCGAAGTCGATCAGCCTCAGTCCGTTATCGGACGTTTCGTCGTGGAGGCTGAATTTTCCGACAGTGGCGCCAAAGATCCCTTCCTTGCCCACCTTGGCATTAAAATCGCCAAGCACGATTTTGACATCGTGTCGGGGGCAGCGCTCATATGTACGTTCCAAGCGCTCATAGAAGAGATCCTTGGACGCCTCATCCTTCTCTTCCGTCGGGGCATGGGCGCAGATGAGCGAGATGTTGAAGAATCTAGCTTTGATGCGGATTGTGGCTAGACGTTCGTCCACCGGGGTGAACGCCAGTACTCGGCGACGGAGTCTCTCTCCTACCACGAATCCAACACCGAACTTGCGCTCCTTTACGTGGCAACTGTAGTAGACGTCGCAAGGCTTCACGCTTACTTTACCTTGCCCCGTCCATCGCATTTCTTGGATGGCGGTGATGTCAGCCTTTGTCTTCCCGAGGACATCAACCAGCCGGGCAGAGGCACCTTCCCCATTAAGGGTCCGGATATTCCAGGTGCATACCCTTAAATCATAGTCCTTTATACGTTTGCCGTGGTCGTCATCAGAAAAAGGGGGTCTCATCCGAGGCTTGTTGGAATTTTTCATTGGGCGGGGTTTTAACGTGGCGGGACCCAAACCCAGCGCACGCGAAGTTTTACGCCTTCTCACTTTAGCTCGCTCCCAAACGGGTGTTTGGTTGCTACCCAGAGGATACGTGGATATAAATATCCGGACGTTGTGAGCTGCGATTTGAACCGTACGCACAAGAATCGCTTCTGGCCACTCCCAGGTGAATGGCAATCAAAAGTTTTCCACTTCTGCGCACGGAACCATCCTCGAGCCGACTACTATGGCCAGATAATAAAGCCAGATATCATCTATAACTCACCAGACACTCCCATAGCCCAGTCCTCAATTTTTGGTTGGCTGGTACTTGGACCGGTTCAGCACACATCATCCATACAACCTAATGTCTTTCATACAACGGTATCTCAGACAACAGTGCAATACAACAATTATTAACGAAATTCTGGGTTCAGGAAGAAGTTCCTACTCCACAAGACAACGTGCGCTCACCCGAAGACCAAAAATGCGAGGACTACTTCAAGAAAACTCATCAGCGTCACTCATCAGGTCGATATATTGTCCGAATACCGTTAAA
This sequence comes from Rhagoletis pomonella, assembly GCF_013731165.1. Taxonomy (NCBI): domain Eukaryota; kingdom Metazoa; phylum Arthropoda; class Insecta; order Diptera; family Tephritidae; genus Rhagoletis; species Rhagoletis pomonella. Next base: position 14,428,423 of record NW_023458557.1, on the reverse strand, counting down.
ATCTCCAGTCACGGTACTAGGTGAGTCATATAATACAGCATACAAATGTCATCAACGTCAATTACGAAGGCTTCAAAGGGATGAACAATATAACCAGCTCTACACTCAATTCATGCGTGACTACGAAGAACTTGGTCACATGGTGAAAACCAAACATGACACTTCGACAATAAAGTACTTCATACCTCATCATGGGGTCCTGCGACCAAGCAGTACAACCACTAAGCTTAGAGTGGTTTTCAACGGATCCAGCCCCACTACGTCCGGATACTCACTAAATGACATTACTTTAACCGGATAAAAAATTCAGCTAGATATTACCGACATTCTGTTGAGGGTACGTCAATACAAGTATGTATTCGCAACGGATATCACGAAAATGTGCCGCCAAATTATGGTACATGGCACCTCCAGCAAATTCTTTGGTTGGATAACCAGAACAACATCAC
>NW_023458557.1:14425032-14427874 GCF_013731165.1 Rhagoletis pomonella | reverse complement strand
TCGGGTGAGCGCACGTTGTCTTGTGGAGTAGGAACTTCTTCCTGAACCCAGAATTTCGTTAATAATTGTGGTATTGCACTGTTGTGTTGAGATACCGTTTTATGAAAGACATTAGGTTGTATGGATGATGTGTGCTGAACCGGTCCAAGTACCAGCCAACCAAAAATTGAGGACTGGGCTATGGGAGTGTCTGGTGAGTTATAGATGATATCTGGCTTTATTATCTGGCCATAGAAGTCGGCTCCAATGATGATGTCTATTTTCTGAGGTGTCAAAAAGGTTGGATCAGCGAGTTCCAGATGGTTGAGGTGAGGCCAACTTGTAAACGAAGTGTTAAAAGATGGTAAACATGATGTAAGGCTCTTTAGGATGTGAGCTTCGATAGTGATCATTGCAGATGAGTGAATGGATTGTAGACTGCAGTTTGTCACTCCCTTTATTTTAATTGGATGGTCGCCACCGATTCCAGTAACTGTCAGTGCGGAGTGGCTTTTCTTTAAGTTTGGTAAGGTAGCGAGAATGTTATTTCTGAGCCTGGGTCTACTAATGCTCTCGCTTGATGAGCGCTTGACGTTGATATTACCTTTGCGAGTGCTGTTGCTAAAAGTGTTGACTGATGTGTACGCGAATGACAGGAAACTGCTGTTTGACTGACCTGTCCTTGATGTTGATGTGTCTGCTTTTGGACTTGCACGTCTGACCGACTAAGTGGGACCCTCAACCCTCCTGATGCCGAAACATCATGTGCTAAGGTCATCCCATTAGCCAAGCCATCAGTAACACGACCAGTTTCTATTAATGACGTTTCCCGAGGTTCGTTTGATGTGTCGAGACTGCACTGAGTTCCTATTGATGTGATGAGGTTGATGCTTGAGTGGTAATTTGATCCGAAAACCGCGAATCCTTCTCTGGTGTGCTCGCTAATGCATCATGTAGCATTGTATGATGGCGCTTGGAACATATTTTGCACGAAAATTGGCTCTTGCACATCGGAGTATTGTTTCTGCCAGTACAATTGAGGCACAGCTTCTTTTCTCTCACTAGTCTCAGTTTTTCACCGGGTGTTGATTTTTGAATTTCGGTGGTGAAGTGGTTGGAGTTACAGTAATCACAAGTATATTTCGAATTTTCCCTCTGCGTAACATGTAAGCTGCTTTTACGAAGGTTTTTGAATTGATGTGTCTGAGGTGTTGGTTTTCCAGGACTTTCAATATTTTCGAGTGTCCCGATTCGTGCTGAGAGAAAATCGTTTAGTTACTTTAGCTGCGGTATGTCATGGGAATCACCAATATGTTCCTCCCATTTCTCGTTGGTGTCTTTGTCAAGAAGTCGAGTGATGTGGTATACGAGAATGCAATCCCAGGTTTCCGTTGATTGCCCAAGTATCTCGATTGATTTGATGGCATTATTCATGGTGGTGAGAAGCGCAGATAACTGACCGGATTTTGTGGGAGATCTTTTTGATTCGGTGACGTCACTGAAGATTTGGTCCAGCTGGGCACAAACCAGTCGTCGCTTCTTCTCAAACCTTTTCTTGAGTGTTTCCCAAGCTGTTGTGAACCCCTCCTCGGTGTGAGGCAGGGTGGCGATTTGGGAGTGTGCTCTTCCCTTAGTATATTCTCGCAAATAATAGAACTTTGCTATTGAGTCGAGTTGCGAGTTGTTCATGACTAGGGAATTAAATGTTTCTTTAAATGGAACCCATGAAGAAAAGTCTCCATAAAATGTGGGTAGAGATATCTTCGGTAGCCGAGAGAATGAAGTTTGTGGCACCGCTTGATGTGTCTGTGAAGTTTGAAGTGTCCGAAGCGTAGCTTTTATTTTGGCGAGCAATACCTTGAAGTCACCGAAAGCTTGGCCTTCCTTAGTGAAAACATCCTCCACGAAGTATGAGTGAGTATTCAGCGGGCCCGGCCAAGTCACTTCTAAATAGGCGTGTTCTTTCGCAAACGATTTGTGAAGTGCTTCCACCTGGTCATCACTTGCCTTAACTTCTTCTTGCGACATAGTTGCACCTTGGTCGCGTAGAGTGGTAGAGAAGCTTTTTATTAGCGCAACCCGACCCAGTTGTGAGTTTGCTTTGAGGGTCAATTCCATTGGAAGTGTTGACGGAGAAGTTGATCGCGAGCGTCGCTTATTTTTATCTGCTGCTGGTTGGCCGGCGTGTTTGAGTTCACGCTCTTTGCTTGCAGATGTTCCCAGTTGAATGGTTGAGAATGTTCCCGGTGGAATTAAGCTAGCCATGCTTGGAACTTGAAGTATCGGTGGTGGAGTGCCTGAGCCTTCAGTCTGCTCTGATGAACGCTTTTCATCACCATTTTTTGGCATGTCGAAGTGTTGTTTTTAATAGATGAAATTATGGAGAGTATCGGAAAATAATAATCCGGTTCGAAGGACCAGCACATGCAAAATACTTGCATGAAAGTTTTGGAAATTGATTCCTTGATGATTGCGTTTCTTTATTTAGATTAATTTTACACACGTGTGTCAAGAGGTAGTAAAAAGATGATTTCAATAATAAACAAGATAGCGATGAGTGAATAAAATCTATGTAAAAAAGGTATCGAAAATCGATATACTATAACACTAAAATTGGGGTTACACTGTGGTCAAGCGAAAGACTAGTATCTAGTTCACACTATGATAAGGTTAATTACTAATACTATGTTCACAATGTGATAAAGAAAAATACTAATACTATGTTCACAGTGTGAGAAGGCAAAAAACTAATACTAATTCTTAGTATGATTTCAATAACGACATAAGTTTTCAACAAAGTTATATAAGCGAATCTACAGTAAAATCGTCTCAACGATTGTTACACTTAAGGGAGACAATAGGT
>NW_023458557.1:14419301-14424932 GCF_013731165.1 Rhagoletis pomonella | reverse complement strand
TTGGCAGCCCTGGGTACGATGTGCTTCTATTGAATACTGTTAAGGCGATGTGGATAATGTTCCATAGTCGTCATACATATAACAACGGGCCCTTAGCTTAGGTGAAAATGGTTCAGTTTACATTTAAAGAACTTTTCTATTTAAAGCAACAAAATAAAATCCCTATAGGAGCTGTTTTCTATATAAAGGCTTGCTCAAGCAGCAGCGGTATGGTACTGCGCGTTATAACCAGAGGGTTCAAAAACATAGCAAAACGGCTTCTTTCCTACCATTTAAGAAAACGGCGTTTGACGGCAGTAAATCAATTTGTTTGCCGATTTTTATACTTAAAATAGGATTTCCAGGTAAACAAAAAGATGAGAATAATAGCATTACATAGCACACATAAAAATTTGGTGCGTGCTTTTAACCAGACCCACGTACCGACATGTAATTCGACCCTTTGAACACGAATCCGAGATCCGTTTGACTTCTACGCCCTCAAAGTTTCGAATAAATTGCAGAAAACCAAGAAAATTGCATAAAACGCATAGTTTATAGTTCTAATAAAGCCTTCGGAGTAAATCACGTGAAAAATCGCACGGTTAGGCCTGCCAAATGTCCAGATCTAGGCTTGCCAAATGTCCAGGTCTAGGAGCCGCCGGCTGGGGGAAAAATCTGCGCGCTGCCATTAATTTATTCAAGTGGCGGTTAAACCTTTGAGATCCTCCGATTTACTGGAAACAATAAGTTGCTTTCATTTTAATTTTCGTGTGTGATAAAAAACAACATATTCAGTAAACACGTAGTTTTGTTATGTAGTATGCGTTTTAATCGCTCTTCTAGTGCCATTTAAAATATTTTAACAACCTTTTCATTTGTTGAAAACTTATGTCGTTATTGAAATCATACTAAGTATTAGTATTAGTATTTTGCCTTCTCACACTGTGAACATAGTATTAGTATTTTTCTTTATCATAGTGTGAACATAGTATTAGTAATTAACCTTATCATAGTGTGAACTAGATATTAGTGTTTCGCTTGACCACAGTGTAACCCCAATATTAGTCTTATAGTATATCGATTTTCGATTACCTTTTTTACATAGATTTTATTCACTCATCGCTATCTTGTTTATTATTGAATTCATCTTTTTACTACCTCTTGACACACGTGTGTAAAATTAATCTAAATAAAGAAACGCAATCATCAAGGAATCAATTTCCAAAACTTTCATGCAAGTATTTTGCATGTGCTGGTCCTTCGAACCGGATTATTATTTTCCGAAACTCTCCATAATTTCATCTATTAAAAACACCAATTCGACATGTCAAAAAATGGTGATGAAAAGCGTTCATCAGAGCAGACTGAAGGCTCAGACACTCCACCACCGACACTTCAAGTTCCAAGCATGGCTAGCTTAATTCCACCGGGAACATTCTCAACCATTCAACTGGGAACATCTGCAAGCAAAGAGCGTGAACTCAAACACGCCGGCCAACCAGCAGCAGATAAAAATAAGCGACGCTCGCGATCAACTTCACCGTCAACACTTCCAATGGAATTGACCCTCAAAGCAAACTCACAACTGGGTCGGGTTGCGCTAATAAAAAGCTTCTCTACCACTCTACGCGACCAAGGTGCACCTATATCGCAAGAAGAAGTTAAGGCAATTTATGAACAGGTGGAAGCACTTCACAAATCGTTTGCGAAAGAACACGCCTATTTAGAAGTGACTTGGCCGGGCCCGCTGAATACTCACTCATACTTCGTGGAGGATGTTTTCACTAAGGAAGGCCAAGCTTTCGGTGACTTCAAGGTATTGCTCGCCAAAATAAAAGCTACAGTTCGGACACTTCAAACTTCACAGACACATCACGCGGTGCCACAAACTTCATTCTCTCGGCTACCGAAGATATCTCTACCCACATTTTATGGAGACTTTTCTTCATGGGTTCCATTTAAAGAAACATTTAACTCCCTAGTCATGAACAACTCGCAACTCGACTCAATAGCAAAGTTCTATTATTTGCGAGAATATACTAAGGGAAGAGCACATTCCCAAATCGCCACCCTGCCTCACACCGAGGAGGGGTTCAGAACAGCTTGGGAAACACTCAAAAAAAAGGTTTGAGAACAAGCGACGACTGGTTTATGCCCAGCTGGACCAAATCTTCAGTGACGTCACCGAATCAAAAAGATCTCCCACAAAATCAGGTCAGTTATCTGCGCTTCTCACCACCATGAATAATGCCATCAAATCAATCGAGATACTTGGGCAATCAACGGAAAACTGGGATTGCATTCTCGTATACCACATCACTCGACTTCTTGACAAAGACACCAAAGAGAAATGGGAGGAGCATATTGGTGATTCCCATGACATACCGCAGCTAAAGCAACTAAACGATTTTCTCTCAGCACGAATTCGGACACTCGAAAATATTGAAAGTCCTGGAAAACCAACACCTCAGACACATCAATTCAAAAACCTTCGTAAAAGCAGCTTACAGGTTACGCAGAGGGAAAATTCGAAATATACTTGTGATTACTGTAACTCCAACCACTTCACCACTGACTGCATCAAATTTCAAAAATCAACACCCGATGAAAAACTGAGACTAGTGAGGGAAAAGAAGCTGTGCCTCAATTGTACTGGCAGGCACAATACTCCGATGTGCAAGAGCCAATTTTCGTGCAAAATATGTTCCAAGCGCCATCATACAATGCGACATGATGCATGAGCGAGCACACCAGAGAAGGATTCGCGGTTTTCGGATCAAATTACCACTCAAGCATCAACCTCATCACATCAATAGGAACTCAGTGCAGTCTCGACACATCATGTAAATTCAAGCGAACCTCAGGAAACGTCATTAATAGAAACTGGTCGTGTTACTGATGGCTTGGCTAATGCGATGACCTTAGCACATGATGTTTCGGCATCAGGAGGGTTGAGGGTCCGACCTAGTCGGTCAGACGTGCAAGTCCAAAAGCAGACACATCAACATCAAGGACAGGTCAGTCAAACAGCAGTTTCCTGTCATTCGCGTACACATCAGTCAACACTTTTAGCAACAGCACTCGTAAAGGTAATATCAACGTCAAGCACTCATCAAGCGAGAGCATTAGTAGACCCAGGCTCAGAACTAACATTTATGTCTGACAATCTCGCTACCTTACTAAACTTAAAGAAAAGCCACTCCGCACTGACAGTTACTGGAATCGGTGGCGACCATCCAATTAAAATAAAGGGAGTGACAAACTGCAGTCTACAATCCATTCACTCATCTGCAATGATCACTATCGAAGCTCACATCCGAAAGAGCCTTACATCATGTTTACCATTTTTTCACACTTCGTTTACAAGTTGGCCTCACCTCAACCATCTGGAACTAGCTGATCCAACCTTTTTGACACCTCAGAAAATAGACATCATCATTGGAGCTGACAACTATGGCCAGATAATAAAGCCAGATGTCATCTATAACTCACCAGACACTCCCATAGCCCAGTCCTCAATTTTTGGTTGGCTGGTACTTGGACCGGTTCAGCACACATCATCCATACAACCTAATGTCTTTCATACAATGGTATCTCAAGACAACAGTGCAATACAACAATTACTAACGAAATTCTGGGTTCAGGAAAAATTCCTACTCCACAAGACAACGTGCGCTCACCCAAAGACCAAAAATGCGAGGACTACTTCAAGAAAACTCATCAGCGTCACTCATCAGGTCGATATATTGTCCGAATACCGTTAAAATCTCCAGTCACGGTACTAGGTGAGTCTATAATACAGCATACAAATGCCTTCAACGTCAATTACGAAGGCTTCTAATGGATGAACAATATAACCAGCTCTACACTCAATTCATGCGTGACTACGAAGAGCTTGGTCACATGGTGAAAACCAAGCATGACACTTCGACATAAAGTACTTCATGCCACATCACGGGGTCCAGCGACCAAGCAGTACAACCACTAAGCTTAGAGTGGTTTTCAACGGATCCAGCCCCACTACGTCCGGATACACACTAAATGACATTACTTTAACTGGAGAAAAAATTCAGCTAGATATTACCGACAGTCTGCTGTGGGTACGTCAACACAAGTATGTATTCGCAACGGATATCACGAAAATGTACCGCCAAATTATGGTACATGAAGATGATTGGCACCTCCAGCAAATTCTTTGGTTGGATAACCAGAACAACATCACGCCATACCAGCTGACGACAGTAACATATGGCACAAGATCAGCTCCGTATCTGGCAATTCGCGTTTTACTTCAATTAGTTGAAACAACAACAACCAAAAAGGAAGTAATTATCCTTTAGCTTCGGAAGCAATAACAAAGGGCAGATATGTTGACGACATCTTTGGTGGAGCTGATGATCCTGACACTTTAGAAATTGCAGTCTTCAAGCTCTTTATCATCAATATCATTCGACGACTGCACTACCAAAATACTCGGATTAAATTGGAATCCTTCAACGGATAACTTCAACTTCACGTCACAATCGAGGAATTCAGGATCCAAAATGACAAAACGGCTCATAATGTCTGAAGTAGCTCAGATATTCGATCCACTGGGATTCGTTTCTCCAACTACGGTGCGCACCAAAATGCTATTGCAGGAGCTCTGGTTGCACAATGGCTAAACATTAGAGAAGATCTGCGATATCTAGACAAAGTATCACTTCCAAGATGGATATCCACATACCGACAGTCATTATGTGAATTGCACGGATTCTCTGATGCATCTCAACTAGCCATGGCTGCAGCAATCTACATAAGAATACAATCGCCGTCCACAGGGCCCACAATCTCACTACTCTGCGCAAAAACTAAAGTAGCACCACTCAAGAAACTCACGATCCCGAGGCTAGAATTAAATGCTGCGCTAATTCTGGCCAAACTTCTACATTATGTTCGAGCTACACTTCATGTGAACATAGACTCTATTCATTTGTGGACGGACTCATCAGTGGCACTTACGTGGATCAATTCTAACACAGCCAGATGGAAAGACTTCGTAAGGAATAGAGTTCTTCAAATTCAAGATCTGGTGCCTGACGCGAAATGGCATCATATTCCAAGTAAGGACAATCCAGCTGACTGCGCATCAAGAGGCATCAACACTTCACAATTAATCAACAATACTTTATGGAGGACGGGACCCACCTGGCTCTCTAAGTCAACGAAACATTGGCCAAAGCTACAACCTCTCCATGATCAGGCCTGCACCTTGGAAGCACAGCCTGGTCTATCATTCGTTGCAACGACTTCAACAAAACCACCTCAATGGGATCTCATTAGCAGGTACTCTAGCATATTTAGACTCCTAAGAATCACTGTTATTATCTTCAAAGCAACGTCAAGACTCAAAAGAGTACCAGATCCCTGCACATCAATCACTCCTAATGACTTAGAAAGAGCAAGAAAATTCTGGGTAAAGTCAACCCAAGCAGCATATTTCGCTCATGAGCTTAAGACACTGTCAGCAAATCAAAAACTTCCACATACTCATGTATTAAGCCGTCTAACCGCCTTCATCGATGAAGAAGCAATCTTAAGAGTTGGAGGACGACTTCATAGCTCTCAGCTGGATCCTGAAAGCAAGCATCCTGCAATCTTGCCAAAAAA
>NW_023458557.1:14417579-14419201 GCF_013731165.1 Rhagoletis pomonella | reverse complement strand
CTGAAAATTCTGTGGTATTTTCCACTTTTGTGTTTTATAAAATTTGCAAAATCAGGTCAATTATCTGCGCTTCTCACCACCATGAATAATGCCATCAAATCAATCGAGATACTTGGGCAATCAACGGAAAACTGGGATTGCATTCTCGTATACCACATCACTCGACTTCTTGACAAAGACACCAAAGAGAAATGGGAGGAGCATATTGGTGATTCCCATGACATACCGCAGCTAAAGCTACTAAACGATTTTCTCTCAGCACGACTTCGGACACTCGAAAATATTGAAAGTCCTGGAAAACCAACACCTCAGACACATCAATTCAAAAACCTTCGTAAAAGCAGCTTACAGGTTACGCAGAGGAAAAATTCGAAATATACTTGTGATTACTGTAACTCCCACCACTCACCACTGACTGCATCAAATTTCAAAAATCAACACCCGATGAAAAACTGAGACTAGTGAGAGAAAAGAAGCTGTGCCTGAATTGTACTGGCAGGCACAATACTCCGATGTGCAAGAGCCAATTCTCGTGCAAAATATGCTCCAAGCGCCATCATACAATGCTACATGAAGCATGAGCGAGCACACCAGAGAAGGATTCGCGGTTTTCGGATCAAATTACCACTCAAGCATCAACCTCATCACATCAATAGTCTCGACACATCATGTAAATTGAAACTGGTCGTGTTACTGATGGCTTGGCTCAGAAATAACATTTATGTCTGACAATCTCGCTACCTTACTAAACTTAAAGAAAAGCCACTCCGCACTGACAGTTACTGGAATCGGTGGCGACCATCCAATTAAAATAAAGGGAGTGACAAACTGCAGTCTACAATCCATTCACTCATCTGCAATCATCACTATCGAAGCTCACATCCGAAAGAGCCTTACATCATGTTTACCATTTTTTCACACTTCGTTTACAAGTTGGCCTCACCTCAACCATCTGGAACTAGCTGATCCAACCTTTTTGACACCTCAGAAAATAGACATCATCATTGGAGCTGACAACTATGGCCAGATAATAAAGCCAGATGTCATCTATAACTCACCAGACACTCCCATAGCCCAGTCCTCAATTTTTGGTTGGCTGGTACTTGGACCGGTTCAGCACACATCATCCATACAACCTAATGTCTTTCATACAATGGTATCTCAAGACAACAGTGCAATACAACAATTATTAACGAAATTCTGGGTTCAGGAAAAATTCCTACTCCACAAGACAACGTGCGCTCACCCAAAGACCAAAAATGCGAGGACTACTTCAAGAAAACTCATCAGCGTCACTCATCAGGTCGATATATTGTCCGAATACCGTTAAAATCTCCAGTCACGGTACTAGGTGAGTCTATAATACAGCATACAAATGCCTTCAACGTCAATTACGAAGGCTTCTAATGGATGAACAATATAACCAGCTCTACACTCAATTCATGCGTGACTACGAAGAGCTTGGTCACATGGTGAAAACCAAGCATGACACTTCGACATAAAGTACTTCATGCCACATCATGGGGTCCAGCGACCAAGCAGTACAACCACTAAGCTTAGAGTGGTTTTCAACGAATCCAGCCCCACTACGTCCGGATACTCACTAAATGACATTACTTTAA
>NW_023458557.1:14411614-14417479 GCF_013731165.1 Rhagoletis pomonella | reverse complement strand
TGAATTCACATTTCTCAGAAATTTGACAACAAAACAAAGTGGATATGCAGTTTGAAAATGAAGTTATTAGTATGAAGTAGCGGCCCAGGCACCGATTGTGGGTTTGGATCTCAGTATATCCAGTAAACAAACTTAGCTATTTTTTTTTCGCCAAGTTTGGTCCCCATAAAGGACTAGTGTTGCAAGCAACGCTTTTTCGGCAATTAGGGTGTTGTGCAGCTATTTAATGTGGTGAAAATTATTTAAGCACTGGGGAGATTTATTCACATGGAATTGGAGATTGGGCTAATAGATTTATTTTAAATAAATTGTGAATCTGCGAAAATATCTTTTCAGCAGATATATACACTTTTTAACCTTTTTCCCGAAAATGTACATACAGGCTCGAAAATATGCGAGTAACATTAGGTTTGTATAGTAACAGTAACATTGCAGCGAGAGCGTAAAAGCAAAATAGAGCGTTAAATTGAGAAGAAGAGAAAACTAGCAGAAGAACTTATTGAACACAAAACTAGCAATAACTTGCAAGTGAACAGTTGTTGCACTGCTTTGACAATCTGCTGTAAACATTTTACTATTTATAAATCAGTTTTAAACTCTTTGCTTTACACACAAGCACTAACACTGTCCAGTACATCATTAATATTTTTGTTTCCACTCATTTTACTTTTGTTTGTGCCAAGGCGAATCAATATAAGGTGATTGCAGGAGTACAAAAACAAAAATTTACATGTATTTTGTTTTTGCTTTGGCGGCATAAACTGTCAAAACCTGTAAGTGCGAGTAGAAATTCAAACAAAATTTTTCAATTTGATATCAGAAGCCGTGCGGAGAAACACATACACAAAATCAACTGAGCTAGTAACACCACTTTTTATATCGCTAGCTTAGAAAGAAAAGTTGCTAAGTCCCATTTTAAAAATTTTACAGGAGAGGAAAAAATCTTCCTTTAGCCATTTTTTTTAACTATTTCTCAAGACTTTGAATCAAACATTTTGCGCGTTTAAAGCAAAGCAAAACTCCATAAGAATCAGAAGGATTCGATATTTATTAAAAGATGTCGTATTATTTTGGCCTTATCGGATTTGTGGTGCTTCTTTTGGACTTAGCAAATTTTCCTTTTATTGCTTATGAAGAGGAAAAAATAAAACAAGTACCTTTATAATTTTCGAAACGATGCGTACTCAATTTCTTAAGCCTCCTATATCAAAATATGCGTTTTCATAAAAAGTGGACTTAGCAACTTTTCACTCTAAGCTAGCGATATATTCTTTTGACATTTATTCTTCTTCTTCTTCTGCTAGCTAATTTCTGCTAGTAAAAATTTCACTAGCAAGAATTTGCAGCTCTCTCGTGTTGTTACGCTCTCGATTCAGTGCTCTCTTGCAAAATTTTGGGTTATCATACACTTTTCCAGTAAAAGTTTGCAGGTTCCAGTACAAATTAGTACTGACTATTGGTAACTATACAAAGCTATTCAAATATCGTCCCCTCGATGGAAAATTGCCGGAAGCGTCATTTTGACAATTTGTGATTTTTGGATATCTTCTTTAGTTTCCGACTAATTGACTAAAATTTTTTCGGTTATTTGGTACAAATTGCGTTCGTATTGCTGTCGTACTAAACTAATCAAGATCTTTTAAATAGAGTTATCTGTTCTTCTTTAGTTTCCGACATATTCAGCTTTATCATGAGTTTCATTTTCTAGAACCGGGTCACTTTTCGTTTGCGTGTGTTCACTACAGGTGGATGAAAAAATTGTTGGCGAAATTTTGTTCGGGCGAAACTCACGAGTAGGCTGATTAGTAAAAAGTATGGTTAATTTATAAAAATTGTTATCACATTTTGGCGTATATCACTAAAACTGACTGCAAATTTTTTGACAAATGTCGTATACGACAAAATTTTATTAAACTCATAAATGGTTGACACTAAACTAAAAAAAATAAGATAATTTAAGAATTTCATGAACTAGTACATAGCATTCTCCGACACTTTGGAGAAAATCTGTAGTCGTGTTTCTGAGAAATTGCATTCCAAACTTCAATCGTGAGTTACCGAAAGTAACTTGTGACAATCTTTTATCCAGGGATCTACATAAATTATAATTGCCATTATTTTCGCAGTTGGAGTATATGCCAGACGAGTAACAGGTATATACATACAAGGATACCTAAATTAGCGCGTTGAACTTGTATATTTATCTCTCTCCAACGCATTAATTCTATATACGTAGGTACCAACGCCTGACAAAGTTATGTCTAAATTTAATAATGGCTCTATGACAAAATATTCATGGAATGTATTCGTAGATTTTTATTTACTTCATTTCATACATTAGCATTGATGTTTTGTTTTTCATACATTAGTATTGATGTTTTTTACTAAATACCAGGATAAATATTTAATAAAAAACTATTTCATTTAAGCTTAACCAACTTTTAGTTGCTCGGAGCTAATTTTGGAACGCTTCAAGAAATATTTTCATAGACAGTAAATGCAACCCTGGGTGCATCATTAACGAGCTGAAAAACCAAACAAATAAAAAAATTCCATCTGAACCAATATTCCCAAAAATTATAAAGCAAAACAAAAACCATTTTTTCCAATTTATGCACTGTTATTTTTATTATTGCAATACAATTTCGCAGCTCTTCAAACATTTTCCACATTGTGCTTTTAGGGCTAGTAGTTTCCGACCCCATTTGCTCGTTTTTTTTTCAATTCTGAATTTAGGCTAGGCTTCATGGGAACTTACTGTGGGTGCAAACAGACCACATTTTGTAAACTGAATTGTGATATTTAATTTTATTTTATAATGAAAAATGAATTTAATGTGCAATTTTTTAAGTTTACTAGATGTAAGACAACTTTTAATTTTCTTTATATATTGCATGCTTTAGTTTTAATTCTGTTTAAGTTAAGTTGTAAAGGTGAAAATAGGCCTCCTGGGCAACCGAGCACATTAAAAAAAATCGGTAACGCGCGTAAAAGCATACCTCACAAGTGGTGTGGAAAATGCAAGAACAAATATAAATGGAATAATTTTCGAAATTATGAAATGGTTATTGGTATTTTCCATCTCAAAGGGGGTGATTAATTTGAACGTTATTTAAGCTGCCTTTACACGGTCGATTTTTACAAGCTTTTATTTAACTTCACTTGTATGTATGTATGTATGTATGTATGTATGTCCTGGAACTTTGCAGTCAATATTTAACAAACTTCCCGATGAGCTGCAGACTTGAAACTTCAAACTTAGCTCAGAACTCGAGGACAATACAATTTAAAAGATGTTTTAATCCGCTAGGTGGCGCAGGAGTCGAGATATTTGTAAAACCCGCATTTATGGTCTGATTTGGTTCGTATTTAGAACATTTATTACGTATATGAAAAGAAATTAATCCGAAAAAAATTTTGCCGATAGGTGGCGCAGGAGTCGAGATATTTGGAAAACCCGTATTTATGATCCGATTAAGTTCACATTTAGAATGCATATTGCTTACATGAAAAGAAATAACTACACAAAAAATTTTGGCAGTTATGTGGCGCGTGAGTCTATATAATTAAAAATTCGGCATCTGTGCTCAAATTTGGTTTATATTCAGAATAGGTGTATTATCTATTTAAATTGAAATATATTGAAAATTTTGTTTGTTAAGTCAAATTTAGTTTAATATTAACTGCAAGATTTCAAAAGACTAAAAAGTAGAAAATAATATTATAGTTAAAAAAACTAAAAACACGCTTTTATTACAAAAAGAACTAAAAAGTATAAAATAATTTGTAGATATAGCGATTCCGTTTAAGAAGAATAGGAAGTTCCCTAACCTGATTTAATTTAACTGTTTTAAGTTAGCTAAAAATATGATTAAAGTGATTGATCCGTAGTTATAGTCAAAATAAAGTGCACTGTAAAGTTTGTTGCAGTTTTTTTACAGACACCCCATTGAAAGTTATGCCAAAAAGCTGCTATATCTACAAATTATTTTATACTTTTTAGTTCTTTTTGTAATAAAAGCGTGTTTTTAGTTTTTTTAACTATAATATTATTATCGTTTAACCGAAATCTACCCGTGTAAATTGCAATTCAACCGTAAAATGTAAGCGTTTTGGCTAGTCGATATCTTAAGTAAATTTTCCAGTCGACAGAAATCGACCCGTGAAAAGGCAACTTCAGGAATTTTTTAATTTTCTTTTTTTTTTTTTGCTTGAGCGTCTTTTGAAGATGTGCCAAATTATATTGTCGCCTTAAATACAAAACAACAATTTCTTTAAGCCATCTTGTGCAGCAATTTGTTGATCTTATCCTCACGGCTACCGAAATCACCAACCTCAACGTAGTGATTAGCCTTCTTGCGCCAGCCTCGGGTTGATGTGTTGAGCTTGAATAGCAACAGGAAGTTGGGGGCTTTCTTGAAGTGAAGTGAATCAACGCGCTTCGCGAAATTTGCGTTCGATCACAAAGCAGAGATTGGGACACGCTTGACCATTTCACGTTTGTACATCAATTCACAAACTGATTTAAGATTTGGATAACCCCATATAGGGGTTCGGCATACGTAGCATATTAATGGTTGCCTTGCTCAATTTGATGAACACACCGTTTTAATGTGGCGAAGGCAGAACTGTAAAACTACGCACTTGTTGTGCAACTTTGTTGATACCGCGGATGCGGATCACAAAAGCCAATTTGGATTGGCGTTACTCCATCTCACGGCGTCCATCACGGAGTTTTCTTGTTTGATATTTCTCAGCATGCACCAAGTTTTCACATTTACGGAGTGCAATCACAGCAGAGCGCTTTAGTTTACGTTTGATCAGGGTATCAATTTGCTGACCTGCTCTTGCTGAACTGCAGCTTCGGCTCGGGGACAGGAGGCAGCTTCCTGGAAGGTTGTCTGCCCTTTGCTTGCGGTTTCTTACCGGCCCATGATGGCAGTCATCTTAACTTGTTACTTAGCACGTTGAAAAGGCGAAAAAAAGTTCGCCAAATGTTTGGAGCACATCGTAAATGAGCCACTCGATTTATAACATTTCTATAAACAATTTAATTAAATACTTTTATACATAGATATGCTGCAACCATGCACTTACTTTCCCAAATTCCATCCTGTTTATCGGCATAATTTTCCAAATATGCCAGCTACTTCATTACTAATTACTAAATTTTCCAACTGCGCTTTCTTTGTTGGCTCGACATATCCTCAAAAGACAAATTTACATTAAACAATAGAAATCGCAAAAATTAGCAAATAAAATACTTGCTTTTTGTTTTGTTGTCAAATTTCTGAGAAATATGAATTCACCACGATGCGATACAGAAAGAACAAGGACCAGGGATGTAATTTTAAGTAAATCTATTATTCAGTGGCAAGGCGCAGAGCGTTCGGGGCAGTAATATTAATTTGTTTCAAATATAACATTAAACGGTGGTTCTAATACATTTTTTGATATTATTAACCAGAGTACATACATTATATGGTATTTCTTTCAAAATTAATGTACTATATGAACTTTTTTTTCAAATATTTCTTAAGTTTCTTTCATGAGTGCTGAAAAGCAACCATGCGTGTAAGAAATTGTGTGCTACCTAAAATTTCACCTCTGGAAACTTTATCCCCATAAAGGACTTCACCACAGTTTTTTTACTGGATATACTGAGGTTTGGATGGTTGCTATTTTTTATTATTTTCAGATTTATGAGTTGGTGTATTAATTTGACAGGATAATTATTGCTTTTTAGGATGTTGGTTATTTTCTCTATATTGGCGCCATGGAACTGTGTGTGGCTTATCGTCAGTACTTTGTGGATTACGTTTTTTGCGGTGTTAATTTCATATTTTCTTGGTTGAGATGAGAAGT
>NW_023458557.1:14397414-14411514 GCF_013731165.1 Rhagoletis pomonella | reverse complement strand
TAATAAGAAGGAAGATACATACAACATTGCGGCCGCATACATAACTTGTTTACAAAAATTAAATTTTCAGTACTGACAAAACTACCATAACAGGTGGTATGGATATTTTCTTTCTTAGTGATTAAGTATTTATACATACATATACATATGTATCTATATTTGAATATCTAAATAATGTGAGTTGGTTTGTCATTTAATTCAATTTGTTGTTATATATGTATACATTTTCGTTTTTTCGGTTAATACTTTATGTGTGTGTTTTTTTTGTATTTTTGTATATTTGTTGTAACAGATAAAATAAACACTACCCCTGAGGATGCTAAAAAAAGTTTTAGCGAAACTTCGGGTGAAAAGTGGAATAAAGTAGTTTTATTCGCACCAAAACTCAAAAGATCAGAATAGCCTACAAACATAAAATAAAATAAATTTGAACTGATCGGAGAAAAAAGATAGATATTGATAATTTCTTTTGCGATTTTCTTTTCCGTTGTGCCGAGTGATATTCTAAATAAAATATCCATTGTCTCTGTTGTTGGTATTGTCGGGTAAAGATCCTTTATGTCAAATGATACCAATTTAGTATTATTAGTGATATGAAGGGGTGTCATCTTTTCTATAAGTTCTGCCGCGTTTGTGACTATATATTTATTGGGTAACTCTAGTTTGTTCTTTAGTATGGTCTTCAGGTATTTCGAGAGTTTGTATGCCGGAGCCGATCTGTAGTTAATAATCGGTCTCATCGGGCTAAATAACGGAACATCACGAAAACCAAGAAAATAAAAATAACGGATTTCTACCCGCCGGCGAATACAAGCAACCAAAAAGCACCTACCTGTGAGCTAATGAAACAAAAGCGGTCGCACTTATACTATGTTCTGACCGACAACGAAAACACTTTGAAAACGAGTTTTGGGATTGTGGGCTGAAGGCTGTTCACACCCAAGATCGATAGAATACAAGATTGCGCATTCCTGCAGAATGACATTTTTGGCAACGAGTAAACAAATAATATGGCGAAGAACAATGAGTTGACAGTTATGAATTTGCAGTGAGAAAACGTGTTTTCTTCACGATTCACCAATTTCTCAAGCCATCTTTGAATATAGCAAATTAAGCACAACGTTAACAAAATATATACAACCACTCTTGCTGGTGTCTAAATTGTATGGCTTCTCCTGCCGGCAGAACTCTACCCACTTTCTGGCCAAGGCGACGTCGCGGGGAAACTAGAAAAAACTGCATTTGGGGGATTTACCCCAACGGCTGCTGCAATTCAACACACGCCACGACATTTTTATAAAGGTTTTATTACAAATAAAACGTTTTTTACTATAGAACGCACGAATTACTTCGATTTTTCACTTGAAAGTACACAATACGTTTGCACTTGTTTCTAAACAAAAAGTTTGTTGACGTATTGCCACAAACGTCAAAGTCGGCAAAACCAAAGTAGCGGTTTCGGGAATGCGCCACCTTCAGTTCATTACACCATGGTTCACACCGGTTGTTAGTGTTTTCGTTGACATTTCTTACATCTTTTGATTACAGTTTTGCTACACATAAACAAAACCAAAATACTTTTCCTTCATTTTCTTTGCATTTACAACCTCTTACTTTCATTCTTATTTTACTTAGGCTGACCAATTAACAATAAATCCGAAATGGCTTATTAAAGATGATAAAATATGATTTCCACTTCGATAAATAATCGAAAAAAACTAGTGAAGACATCGATTGGAATGAGTGGAACGTGAGTTTTCAAGTAGTTTTCAGCGAAACCTGGTTTTCGTTTGACAGGTTTTATGCCATGTTCTGACCGACATCGAAAACATGTTTTCGTTGCTAAAACTGGTTTTCGACCTAAAACTTGTGTTTTCGTCCATTGTTGACACAGAAATGGCTATAGAATTGATCCCAAAAGAAGAGCAGGATCACACCGGGCACGTATTTAGGCATATAATTGAAAAACATGCAAAAGCCAATGACAAAAGAAAGCAGGATTACGAAAACAAAATAATCAGGGTTCTATAACAAAAAACTAAAGGCGAATAACGTGATCACAACAAATGCAGACAAAGGGAACACAACGGTATTGATCAATAAAAATGAATGAACAGAAAAAACGGAACAAGTAAAAAACGAAACAGGCTGCAAGCAAATAGGAAATGATCCCACCAATGAGTACCAAGTGGCAATAAAAAGCGCGATAAAAAGGGCGACAACGATAATAAAGGAAAATGGATCAGGAAGACTAACATCAGTGAACCCTTCGGCCCCTCCAATGAGTTCATTACCTAAAATACATAAACCAGGTAACCCGATGAGACCGATTATTAACTACAGATCGGCTCCGCAATACAAACTCTCGAAATACCTGAAGACCATACTAAAGAACAAACTAGAGTTAACCAATAAACAAACGCGGAAGAGCTTATAGAAAAGACGGCAACTCTACACTTCACTAATAATACTAAATTGGTATCATTTGACATAAAGGATCTTTACCCGTCAATACCAACAACAGAGACAATGGGTATTTTATTTAGAATATTACTCGGCAAAACGGAAAAGAAAATCCCAAAAGAAATTATCAATACTCTGAAGACTACTATAAACCAAAATTATTTCCGATTTGTTTATATATTTTTAGTTCCTACATTATTAAATTTTATTATTCGGAGTTTAGGATTCCAAGAGGATGATTAATACCATGTTCTGACCGACATCGAAAACATGTTTTCGTTGGTAGAACTGGTTTTCGGCCTAAAACTTGTGTTTTCGTCCATGTAAAATCTGTCAAACGAAAACTAGTTTTCGCTGAAAACCATTTGAAAACTCAAGTTCCACTCATTCCAATCGGTGTCTGCACTAGTTTTTTTCGATTATTTATCGAAATGGAAGTCATATTTTATCATTTTTAATACGTCATTTCGGATTTATTGTTAATTGGCTGGCCAAAATAAAGTAAGCTTGGAAGTAAAAGGTTGTTAATGAAAAGAAATTGAAGGAAAAGTATTTTGATTTTGTTTTTTGTGTAGCAAAACTGTAAACAAAGGACGAAAGAAATGTCAACGAAAACACCAACAGTCGGTGGGAACAGCCTTCAGCCCACAATCCCAAAACTCGTTTTCAAGGTGTTTTCGTTGTCGGTCCGATCATGGTATAACTTGTGATTAAAAAAAAAAATAA
The DNA here is from genome assembly GCF_013731165.1 of Rhagoletis pomonella. NCBI lineage: Eukaryota > Metazoa > Arthropoda > Insecta > Diptera > Tephritidae > Rhagoletis > Rhagoletis pomonella. The sequence goes on along the minus strand of NW_023458557.1, from coordinate 14,408,325 downwards.
ATTTATCTTAATAGGGAATACACAATGAGTACCTATACGAATAGATATCGATACTTTAGGTCGACATTTTTCAGGCATCGATACTTTTTTTCGGTACTACTTCCAAGTAAAAGTATCGATACCTGCATTGTATCGTTTCATTCCTACTTCTTCCTGCTTTTTTGGTGCTATTATATCTGTAACGAATATAGGCCCGTTTACATACAACTTTGGCGTTGCGTTGGCGTTGGCGTCGCTTCGACAGCTGACTATGAATACATGTATTTATATGAAAGTCTCCATATAACCAAAGTTGGGCAACGCCAACGCCAACACAACGCAGAAAGATGGCCAACTCTCAACTTTTCGCGCGCGTCGTTCGTCAGCTGTTCTAAATAATCAAAATTATGTGATTTAATTTTAATTTTTAATCAATTGCGGGCAAGAAATATAGTTTTTAATGCAATTATTGATGTAAAATTTTGATTTATCTGCCGCTAGTATGTTAATTTAGTGACCAAAGTATTCTGTGCTAAGCGCTCATTGTAGCAAGCACGGGCGTTACGCGCGCCGCTGTCAAAGCGACGCCAGCGCCAACGCAACGCCAAAGTTGTATGTGGACGGGCCTTATGGTACAACGAACTAACGTCAATCTACTGTTGCTAAAGTACTTGGAATAAACTTCTTGAAAAATTTTGAAACTTTCGAAATCAGTTAAAATGGCAATCGCTTTTTTTTTGAATTTGAAAACGACTTAAATATCTACGATATTTTTAGCTAAGCTTGAATCGGTTGTTGTTATGGTATATCTTCGATTTTGCTTAAATAAAATTCTTAGATTCTTTAGGACCCTGACACCATTATTTTTATTTAATATAATCTGATAACGGTTTTTGGGTGTTTTCACAAAACTTTAACGAATTTTTTTTATGAAACTTGGCGGGGATGTTGAGAATCGTATATATTTACATTATTTAGCACCAATGAAAGAAACTTAAGAAACATTTAAAAAATATGCATATAGTGCACTAATTTTTGAAAGAAATACCATATAATGTATGCACACTGATTGATAACATTAAAAAGTGTATTATAACCACCCTTTATTGTTATATTTGATACAAATTAATTTTGCTACTCGGAACGCTCTGCGCATTGCCACTGAATATTAGGTTTACTTAAAATTGCATCCCTGGTCCTTGTTCTTTCTGTATTGCATCGTGGTGAATTCACATTTCTCAGAAATTTGACAACAAAACAAAGTGGATATTTTGAGGCAACAAAGAAGGCGCAGTTTGAAAATGAAGTTATTAGTATGAAGTAGCGGCCCAGGCACATTTGGAAAATTATGCCGATAAGCAATATGGAATTCGGGAAAGTAAGTACCTGGTTGCAGCATATCTATGTATTAAAAAAGTATTTAATTAAATGAAATTGTGCTTAATAGAAATGTTATAAATCGCGTGGCGTTATTTAAGATGTGCTCCAAACATTTGGCGAAATTTGTTTCATCTTCTCAACGTGCTAAGTTACAAGTTAAGACGACTGCCACCACGGCCGGTAAGAAGCCCGAAGCAAAGGGCAAACAACCTTCCAGGAAGCTGCCTGCTGTCCCCGAGTCGTAGCTGAAGTTCAGCAAGAAGCAGGTTAGCAAAGTTGCTACCCTGATCAAGCGTAAACTAAAGTGCTCTGCTGTGATTGCACTCCGCAAACGTGAAAACTTGGTGCATGCTGAGAAATATCAAGCAAAATATCTCCGTGATGGACGCCGTGAGAATAAGTTGCGCCGTCTGGCAAACAATCGCGGCCCATTCTACATGTCTGCAGAAGACCAATTGGTTTTTGTGATATGTATCCGCGGTATCAACAAAGTGTCACCAAAAGTGCGTAATGTTTTACTGTTGTTCCGTTTTGGCCACATTAACCACGGTTTGTTCATCAAATTTAACCATTTATATCACATGGGATTATCCAAATCTTAAATCAGTTCGGGAATTGATCTACAAACGTGGAATTGTCAAGCACAACCATCAACGTGTCTCAATCTCTGACAACTCTGTGATCGAACGCAAATTGGGCAAAGCGCACGATATTCAGTGCGTTGATTATTCGGTGCACGAAATATTCACTGTTGGATCCCAATTCAAGAAAGCCTCCAACTTCCTCTGGCCAATCAAGCTCAGCACCAACCGGCGGCTGGCGCAAGAGGGCTAATCACTACTTTGAGGTTGGTGATTTCGGTAACCGTGAAAATAAGATCAACAAACTGCTGCGCAAGATGGTTTAAAGAAATTATTTGGTGTACAAGGTGGAGTATTTTTATTTCAAAAATATATAATAAATAAAAATAGAAAATGTGTTTTTTTTTGTAACTTTCTGAAGGTTTAAACCGCAAATATGCCAAACGGAAGGCAGCTTATATTCGCAATTCCTTGAATAGTGTCGAAATTCCATTGCCGTTTCTAAAGGCCATTTCAAAAGGCTCCAATCTACAAATTTAATTATTTGTTTTGGTTTTTCAGCTCATTAATGATGCAACCTGGGTTGCATTTACCGTCTACGAAAATATTTTATGAAGCGTTCAAAATTAGCTCCGAGCAACTAAAAGTTGGTTCAATTTAAGTGAAATAGTTTTTTGTTAAATATTTATTCCTGGTACTTATTAAAAAAATCAGATCAATATTAATGTATGAAATGAAGTAAATAAAAATCTACGAAAACATTTCTTGAATATTTTGTCATAGAGCCGTTATTAAATACAGACATAACGGCGTTTGGCGTTGGTCTTGACGTATATAGAATTAATGCGTTAGATACTACGTTTATACGCACGTATTATTTGCAAATAACAATTTGCAAAATGGTAAACTTTACCGTATAAACGCTGAGTTAATTTTTTATTTGCAAATAACTAATTCACGCAAATAAGTATTGATTAGTGGTACTATTTGCAAATAAGCGCAAGACGCCGCCATTATTAGGTTTATTTTCTTTTTCGATGGTCATGTTATTGCCTTTTTATAATCAAGACGTTGCCATATTTAACTTTATTTTCTTTTTCGATGGTCATATTATTGCCTTTTTATAATAAGGTAATATTAAAAAAGAATTTTTCACCATCGAATAAAGAGTGAGTTATGTATTTGCAAATTATTTTTATTTGCAAATAGGTTACGTATAAACGTACTAAGGGAGATAAATATACAAGCTTAACTTTTTTTCATTAACGATGCATTTTACTAATCAGCCTAATCGTGAGTTTCGCCAGAATTTTTTTCACCCACCCGTAGTGAATACACGGAAACGAAAAGTGAAAAGGTGACTCGCTTCGAGAAAATGAAACTCATGATAAGGCTGAATATGTCGGAAACTAAAGCAGGTATCCAAAAAACTGTTAACAAAAAATCGAAATATCATATTTTAAAATATATAACTGCATCTTTAACTAAAAACTGTCAAAATGACGCCTACGGAAATTTTCCATTCATGAGACGATATTTGAAAGTTACTGGCATAATTTCGAGCCTGTATGTAAATTTTCGGCAAAAGTTAAGAAGTATATTCATATGCTGAAAATATGTCTTCGCAGATGCACAACTTATTTAAAGTATATCATCAGCCCTGTTTCCAATTCCATGTGAATAAATCGCATTCAATATATTTCACAATTAACTTAAATACTAAATTACAAATATTTGAGCAACGACTTCGACACAGTAAAATAAAAAATGGGTATGTATTAATAAAGTAAATATTCTAAATACATTTATATTTTGGTTAAACCTGAGATGTTCAAGCGCACTGAAATATTTTTCTATCCGTTTCTCTAGTGCCAAAATAATTTTCACCACCTTGAATTGCTGCACAACACCCTTATTGTCGAAAAAGCGTTGCTTGCAACACTAGTCCTTTATGGGGACCAAATTTGGTGAAAAAAAGCTAAGTTTGTTTACTGGATATACTGAGGTTTCACTAGCAAATTTTCACATAAAAAGAGCACTTAACACTTATATATACGATCTTTGCAATGTTCACGAGTATTTTGTACACATTAAATGTATTTTATTTTATGTTTTTATGAATATAAAACGCGTTTAATAATTTCACTACTTTTCTTCAACAAAGTAAAGAAGTAAACAAATCAAAATGGCTGTAATGGTGAATAAAACGATGCTACCAAATGTTCGAAAATTAAATAGGTATACTAAAATGAAGGGATATTCAACAATCTACTTCTTTTTCATAATGATCTCGATAACAGGGAATAAATGACTGCGCTGCGGCGCTTTAAGAAACGTCAATACTTCGATAAATAATGAGAACTTTTAATAAAAAAAAACGCGTGATTTTATATAAATCATTTTTCTGTTTGAATCAATACTTCGATAAATAATGAAAATTTTTAATAAAACATTGCGTGATGTTATAAAAATCATTTTTTTATAAAAATCAATACTGCAATAAATAATAAAAAATTTTAATAAAAGATTTTTAATTAAACAATTTTGCTTGCGGCGTTTTAAAAAAAAACAATACTTCGATGAATAATGAAAATTTTTTGTAAAAATTGCGCGATTTTTTATTCAATATTTTCGCCGGCGGGGCTTTAAGAAAAAATTTTCGCCTGCTTAATTTAGCGGCGCATAACTTCGATAAATAATGCAATTTTTTATAAAAAATCGCGCAGTTCTTTATTACAAATTTTTGCCTGAGGAGCTTTTTTATAAAAATCGATAATTCGATAAATAATGAACATTTTTATTAAAATCAGTACTTCGCCTGCGACTATTTTTTATGTAAAACAGTATTTCAATATAAAGTAAAACTTTTCAATAAAAAACCCGCAACTTTTTTAACTATTCTCATCTTCTGGCAGCACCAACATCTGTGTTCATTTTCAACACTTCCATGTAATCATTGAAATTTGTGTGGTGAATTGTACAACTTTAAAAGTTAATAACTTTTTAAATAGAAGCCTCCGCGTTCTGGGGGTTTCACTTTTAGAATCGGAAAAAAATTCCTCTACACGCCCTCATTTATATTTTTTTCAAATTTAGACCGAATTTAAGGAAATATTCCCCAAATCATTAAGCGGTCCCTGCGATATAGGTATGACGTCGTTCTGATTTTAAATTCAAATCATCGACATTATTTTGGACTGCTTCTGTGAGATTTATCTCTACCGTAGACAAGGCGTCTGTGTAACTATTTCCCTTACCCTTCTCATATACGATTTCTTAATCAAACTCTCGAGTTTAAGTCGCCAGCGAAGAAGTTTTGAATTAGGTTCTTTAAGCAAAAAAATCCAAGTGAGCGGTCGGTAACTGTTTTAAATTTTCTGCCGAACATATACGGTCTGAAATATTTGGTAGCCTATACTATCGCCAGCAGTTCTTTTTCTATGGCACTATAGTTTCGTTCCGACTTACCTAGGGTCCTGCTAGCAAAACAGATTGGTTTATATTAACCAATTGGACCTTGCGACAGGACGGCCCCTAGAGCCACGTTATTAGCATCTGTTGTCAGGACGAATGGTTTTTCGAAGTTCGGATATTGAAGGATAGGCTCGTTACAAAGGATATTTTTACATGTTTCAAAACAATGAAGACAACGGAAGTCCAGTCGTAGAGTTTGATCATTTCGCAGACACTCTGTCAAAGGTTTTCCAAATTTTCGGTAGGCCGAGGAACGATTTTAGTTGTTTGGGCGTTTAGGGAACCAAAAAATGTTAGATAGCATTTGCCGGATTTGGTTATACGCCATCGACTGTGACGATGGGGCGTAGAAACGATGTTTCTTTACAGAGGAACTCGTATTTGCTCATTTGTAGTTTTAGGTTTGCTTCTTTAAGCTTAGAAAAAACAGATATCAGATTTTCCAGATGTTCTTGAAGAGTTGTAGAAAGAACGATTTTATCGTCCATATAGACGAAGCATATTTTATTTATTAACTGGCAGTCTCCACAAGATAAAGTTTATCTCTTGATACATATGTCAGAATATAATTTGCCAATGGAGACCGCCCATTGCTCTTCGAGAGCAATATATATCAGAGATTATATCTTGCCATCTATTACCGGCAATAAACTCTCAGTTTGGTCGTTGGACAGCCGAATTTTCATTTTACCAAAAATCTCCTCGTGGCAACATCACTGAAATGAAGCTAAAAAGTTGGTTGGCGCCTTTTTTGGTCTTCGCAATTTTATAGTTGCGATCCCGTACGAGTCCGGACTAGACAGAAATAGTCAGAATCAGTCAGATTTTACTGGAAATCGATCCCGTACTCGGTTCTCTGACTATTGAGAAAAACAAGAGAGTAAAAAAGGTCCTCTCTCTGTCAGAAGTTACCAGTTTTAGTCCGAGGATTTTTTGCTGGCAAGTTCTGGAAAATGTGTCAAACGATCAGCTGTTGCGTGTTTGGCAACCAAATTGTAAACAAAAGAAAAGTGCACTCTGCTAATGCATGTTGAAAAGTATTTAATTACTTGTCTAAGTGGATTCTAATCAATTTGAAAGTGTTTTTGGTTATTTATATGTGTGAGCTGAGTGTGTTTACGCATAAAATAAGCAACAATTTACAACAAGAATTTGGAGGTTATGTTGAAGATGACAGAAGCTACCATTTTTTACTAGAAATTACTTTTCAATGTTACTCTCTCGCTCTGAGCGAATTTTTATTTTTTGACAGTTTTACTAGTTTTAGTCCGAGGAATATGGGATTGCACCTAATATTCGTGAAACTGTGATTTAAGCATAAACTGTGAACATTGTATGACCGCAGATTTCCTAAACAAAACCACAGCATCAAAAAGAACGAACTGCATAAATGAGTAAGTATTTATAGTTTCGAATTCATGCAATTCAGCAATAATTTTAATTTTCATATTGTAGAATATACATAAAATGGATTTGCGTATGGCTGAGGTGTTGAAACTGATAAATGTATATAGGCAATACGAATGCCTTTGAAATTTCCAAAGTGTAAACATGTTGACCATAGTCAAAATACGTGGCTACAAATTTTACAAGAATGTATGAGAGGTATTGATGAAGTGAAAAAGAAAATTAAAAATTTACGGACAGCATACGTTACCGAAAAGAAGAAAATGGATAGTTTAAAAAAATCGGGTTCGTCAGCAGATATGCTCTATGAACCACATTTATTCTATTTTGATGAGATGTCTTTTCTTGACTCCGTCGTTTTTTTTAAGAAAACTTCAAGCAATATGAGCAATGTAAGTTAGAAAGTGTCAGTGCTTCATAAAATACACAGCATGTGCCATGATAAAAATATATATTAATATGTGCATGCAATCAAATTGAAATATTAACAGGCAGGCCCCATGGTGAAACACATGGGATACTTTAACTGCTCGTTTCAATGCTTTGAATAACTTTGTGTTTTATAACTAAAATAATTTATTCTTCAAATGTTCTTATTTTGTATAAATATTCATAATAGAAAAATGTGGAAATTGCTGTGGAAGCCCTGGAAACCGTGGATGACCACTTGAATTTAACACTGACGGAAGACATATTACCAATACAATCACCTATGACAGGGATGGGCAAATTTTTAGCTCTTAAAACAGTTAAAGAGCCAACAAGAGCTTCGCAAGAGGTAAATCAGTTCTCAGGGTAAAGCATAATTTATATTAGTGATGAGAATCGGGGTCAAGAGGCTTTAATACGCCCTTCTTCCCCCTTCATGTTGGCTCTTGATTTTACCCCTCATCGAGCACCTAAATGTGCCAAGCCGGCTCCTAAGTGCAAAAGGCTCCTGGGAGCCACTTTGCCCATCTCTGACCTATGCCATCTCTATCATCGTCATCATCGTCGTTGGTTCGTCGACGTCGCAATCGAAGCTCAAATAGTGACGCAAAATTTTTCCAAGCCATCGAAGCTATTGTTTCTTCTGCAACGACATCTGATAAGGATAACGTCTTCACATCATTTGCAAAATCGATAACCCTGCAGCTAGATCAATTGCCAATAATTGAAGCGACCCCACTTCGTTTTTGGCGCCGAATTGAGATACACGTTTCGTTTCGACTTTCCGGACTGAAAAATATTTGACAAATTTATTAAATTTAAACAAAGCAAAATTTTCTACCTCTATTTTCGCAATACACGTTTATAAGTTTAATATATACATTTTTTCGTTAACCAGTCATATTTCGTTGAACTAGTTGGTCCTTGTTTTCCCTGACTGCCTTCCTCCCGATGGAGGTTAGGTTTCGTGAGTTAAAAAAAAATCTAAAGGAAAAAACAATGTTGGAAGTGGAAAACGTCCTTGTATAAAAGAATTTGTAAACCTTAAGGCTTCGATGGATGCGCCGTTACTGTATGAGACGAACGACCAGGTAAAGTACATTGTATTTTTGGAAGTGTTGCCTGATGAAAGGGGCATAAGGAAAAGAATTTTTTCAAACTTATTTTTCATGGAACTGATAGATGATCTCTCTCTCGTTGGGCTAGCTGACCTCAGGGCGCTTGGCAACGGGCGGGCTAAATTGACTTTTGATACTGCAACTGATGCAAATAATTTTGTTACAAAAAATGATTTCAAAGCCAGAAATTTATTGGCTTAGATTCAAAAATCTTTGACTGAAAAATATGGTATAATAAGAAAAATATCACTAAAATACTCCGATTTGTACAGAAAATTATGACTATTGAAAATTTATCTTTTTTTTGAATACAAAGAGATGGTTATGAAAACCGTTTTGGTCTACTGGAGAATTATGATGAGGAATTCCCTAGCATCAGCAAGGAGAATAATATAGATACAGTCAGAGATACACAAAGCGAAGTCAATAGACTTTTAACAAAGTCGAGGTATAACAAAATGGTTAAGGAAGGCAATAAAAAGATGGTAAATCCTGTACAAAAAGAAAGGGTAATACATAAATAAAAGAATGATAACCCGGATTCCAACATACGCGGTATGTGTCTAGTCAACACTCAAAGAGTAACAGAAATTGAAAAAATTATCAATGACCTAGTCAAAATGTGTGCTCATCCTTGCGAATTTGCAAAGGAGCCAACATATATCGAAATGTTCAATAATTTAAAAGCGAAATATAACCTCAACGAATGTAATGATGTGTGATGCAGCTTTTAGTTTGAAAACTTACCCTAAATAATTATCAGTCTCATCTAAACATGCATGGATCCCAGTCATAACCCGAACATGTACCTCAACATGCTGCGCAACATGGGTGAAAGGACGTATGAGTTTTGTGATTGTGACGTGAGTGCACGTGTGTGTAAGGTAAAAGTTATACATGTGTGTGTAATGCGAAAGATATACGTGTATGGGTAATGTAAAATGTATACCTGGGAGAGTACGAGTATGAAAGTTATAGTTGAGTGAAAGTAAAGGAGAATTTTGTGAAGCCAATGGTCGGGGGCACGATCGCCAGCCAACCTACCGCTAAAATCAAATGTTGGTTTGCCCCTGAAAGGAAAAGAAGTGCGTGCTAGTCACTATTTAAAATCTCGCCAAAAGTAGGCTAAAATAAGCAGTGGAGGACCCTTTATTAGCTGTCTAAGCCATAAGGAGTCCTGTTAAGAAGGTAAGACAGTTAATTTGCTAATTGTGCTGCTATTACTTGAAAAAAAAAATTCGTGATATAAAAGTCCGTTTAATGGTGAAGTATCAAGTGAAATTGAAAACTAAATTAAAATGGAACTAAATTAAAATAACGTAAAATTGAAGAAAATAAATTTAAATTAAATAAATCAAATTAAAAACATAATAAAATAGAGAAGGGAGATCATACATACATACATAATTAATAAACCTTCCAAGCACAGGAATCAACGCGGGAAGCGCAGCGAGAGCTTCCAAGCGCTCCGATCCAGGCGCTCTGAAAGTGGATTGTGTAATTTTTCTTACTCCCATTACACTATATTTTTTTTGCCTGCTATTTTAAATTACACTTTCTCCTGTCATTCTTCAATTAGTTTATTTTTTTTGCTCTTTTTTATAATTATCACCGTTTGTTTCTTCGCACATGATCCGTTTATGTTAAATTTATTGCGAGAACTTTTCTTCAATTATGTATTTCTTTCTTTACATGAATTCCTATATCTAAGTTTTCATTTTCCTCCATACCGTTTTTTTGGTTAGTTTAGTAGCAGTTATTACGATTTTTTTCTTAACCCCATATATTGTTGAGTTTTCGATATTTTGTTGGTTAAGATGCGTATCCGCGAAGCTATTCCATTGAATTTAATTATAGTTTTTTTATTTTAATCGAGAATCCATTTAAATTTAGATCTAAAGAATTTGTCCTCCAAAAGGTGTCGTATCAAAGCGCGTGGTCCCAATGAGTTTGACACTTCGACATTTGTCATTGTAGACCCAAATATGCTCCCTCTATGATACACACATACTCTCCCGTACTCGCCGGAAAGCTTGTACGTACATAATTTTTTGTTTTCAGCAACCTGTCTCCCGCATGCAGGCGCCTTCATCGTTGGAGAGACCCATGAGTGCTAGAATATAAGCGTATACATGTACTAACGTACATGCATATAATTATATGCATTGACCTATATTCTTGGTTTCTTGTGATATTTGTACATAGAGGTAGTAGCTTTGAGATATCTACAGCGGCGTACATGATTATTGGGCCAGGTTTCTTTCGAATGAAGGCTTAGGTAGATAAGTATAGATCTAATTACAAAGTTGAAATACAAATATAAAGTTCACAAGCAAGATTTATATGAATCAAAAATTGTTAAACTTGCCATCTAGTTTGAATTAGTTTTCAGTTGAGGTCTAAAAACAAGGAATTTGAATTTAATGAATCGTCAAGCTGTAGCTTTTAGTATATAGTAATAGGTCAAATTATTGCAGTTAGTATTGTTATTTCTGTAATGAATAAAAGATTCCAATGTAGAGAAGTTGAAAAGATATAAGAAT
>NW_023458557.1:14395265-14397314 GCF_013731165.1 Rhagoletis pomonella | reverse complement strand
GTAACGTGACCCTAGGGGCCGTCCTGTCGCAAGGTCCAATTGGTTCAGATAAAACGATCTGTTTTGCTAACAGGACCCTAAATAAGTCGGAACAAAACTATAGTTCCATAGAAAAAGAACTGCTGGCGATAGTTTGGGCTACCAAATATTTCAGATCGCATCTATTCGGCAGAAAATTTAAAATAGTTACCGACCATAAACCGCTCACTTCGATTTTTTCGCTTAAATAGTGATAGAACGATACAAGTACCGAGTACAGAATATCGATACTTTTCCTGAGTACTGAGTAGTATCGAGCACTCGATACTTTTTGCCAAGTACTGAGTAAATATCGCGAATGCCAAAGAGTATCGACCGGTTAAGAACTTTTTTAAGTATTTTTTGTTTTTTAATTAACCAATAAATATTGTGGCGAACGCTCGAATATTCATGCCTATTATGGTGGAGGGAGTTTTACTCACTTTTGACAGATTTTGGTATTATCGAAAGCGCTCGATAATGAGTCAAAATAGGTTAATGCAGTTTACGAATGAAATAAAAAAGTGGCATCATTGAAAACGCTTCCGATCCGTGATTCGTACAAATTTCTCTATCTGTCATTCACGCGCCATTGTGCTGCGGATACTAAAAACGATAAGATGGATAGCAATAAAATGTAAGAAAAATCACTATTATTTTCCCTTTAATATTGTAATATTGTAAGAAATACACAAACGTATGTGTTTTAGGAAGCATACAACGACCAGGGAGCAATTTAAATGTTTAGTTTCCAAAATGAAGGAGCATCCGGACATAGTAAAAAATTTTACTAAAAATGCACCTGATTTGGTAGAAAGATTTTAGGAAAGTGTGCGAGAGGACCGCCATCAAAAACCATTGCCGAATGGAAAAAGGTTTGCGAAATGTTGAAAAGCTAAAATATATTATTTACTAAGTTTGAACCACAGGTTTGGTCGGATTATAAATCGGCGATAAAGAAGAAGCTCGCGCATAACAAAAGAGAGCTACATGCGACTGGTGGAGGAGAAAATAGGGAGATTCCCTTAACATCTAGGGAAGAAGAAGTTGCTACCCTTGTGTGTCTTAATCAGGGTTTGGATTTGCCTCATTTTGGCCCCTCGCTCGCTCGTTAGTTTGCTCTGAGTTAGCGCAACTCACGAGGAACACGCGAGGCTGTTTGCAAATGAGCACTCGTTAGGTACGAGCGCACGCGATGAGTAGCCAGCGAGCGAGTCAGCAAACGAGGGCGGCGCAAGAGTAGAGCGTAAAGCAAACGAGGGCCTCATTAGCTCTGCCCTCGCGAGAGGGGCGTTGCGAGCGAGGCACTCATTTGCAGCAGCAGACGAGCGAGGCGAGTAAATGAGCGAGGGAAATGAGGCAAGCAGATTAGACAGGCAAACGGGTTGTTTGGTCAGCAAAAATGTATGGGATAAAAATTGCATCAACTAAGAATTTAGAGCAAACGATTGTATGCACACATGTAGATATGTATATACATACATATATACACATATGTATGTATTTATTTATGTATATATTTTCATGCACAGAAGAATAGATGCGTGCTATTTTTGCCAGTTTTATCTACTAGGTAGGCTCATATGTGCATACATATATATTACTATGTACTTATACGCACGTATTATTCGCAAATAACAATTTGCAAAATGGTAAAATTTGCCGTATAAACGCTGAGTTAACTTTTTATTTGCAAATAACTAAATCACGCAAATAAGTATTGATTAGTGCTACTATTTGCAAATAAGCGCAAGACGCCGCCATTCTTAGGTTTATTTTCTTTTTCGATTGTCATCTTATTGCCTTTTTATAATCAAGACGTTGCCATTTTTAACTTTATTTTCTTTTTCGATTGTCATATTTTGCCTTTTTATAATCAGGCAATATTAAAAAAGAATTTTTCACCATCGAATAAACAGTGAGTTAGGTATTTGCAAATTATTTTTATTTGCAAATAGCTTACGTATAAACGTAGTATATGTAGGTAACGTGACCCTAGGGGCCGTCCTGTCGCAAGGTCCAATTGGTTCA
>NW_023458557.1:14378167-14395165 GCF_013731165.1 Rhagoletis pomonella | reverse complement strand
ATGGTAGAAGTGATAGCTATTTCGGAAATCACCACATTTCCTCATCAGACTTCTTTCAGTAGGCTTCGAACCGACGATCCCACTGACTCAGCCAGTTGCCTATGCACCGTGCTAAGTACGCCTTGTAAAATATTGTTTGCTTTTTTCCAGTATTTTCATTTTTAACCGACTTCCAAAAAAGGAGGAGGTTATCAGTTCGTCGGAATATTTTTTTTTTTTGTTTTTTTTTTATGTATGTTCCTAAATCCTTTTTTGTTGAATATAATTGTTATAAGGCCAAAAAAATAACAAAAACAAATAACTTAAGGACGAGCACACCTAAAAGTTAAACATTCTAAAAATAGAATTAGCAAAAAACAATACCAACAACCACATGATCAAGTGAATTGCAGCGGAATAGCTGCACTTGATTGTGTTGGCATAACAAGAATGAAAATAGTGGAAAAAAGCAACCGATAATTTACAAGGCGTACTTAGCACGGTGCATAGGCAACTGGCGCAGTCAGTGGGATCGTCGGTTCGAAGCCTAATGAAAGAAGTCTGATGAGGAAATGTGGTGATTTCCGAAATAGCTATCACTTCTACCATTTTTTCAAATTATTGTTGCTTTTCCACAATAAATTTTCATTTAAAAACGGCCTCGAGCTCAATAAAAATTGTTGAATATAATTGTTATAAGGCCAAAAAAATAACAAAAACTAAAAACTAAAAATCAAAAATAAAAACTAAAAATTAAAAACCACACTGCCGTATAATTATGTTAAGTACTTTCAGAAAATCGAAGCCAGTGAGCGTGATTCGTGAGTGCAAAGTCATACTCCGAAGAATACAAAGTTCCGTTTGAAAAATTACCGGGGAGGAAGTAGATCCACTTCAAACAAAAATCGCGGCAACACTGCCTTTTCAGACGTTGGCTGCAGCTAAGGAGTTTGAAATAAATCTGCTGCAACAAGATTATATCGAGGCAAGGTGAGTAAAATGTGATCAATGTAACTACTTTTTATGTGAACTAATAACAAATTTGTGTATTTTTAGAAAACTTTTCTTTTACGGCTGTAGGGTCAAGACAGCACTGTTGACGATTTGTTCCGTCAGCTTTTCAACGACGATTTTCTATCCCTTTGCAACTGGGATGGCAGAGGTAACAAGCAGGCGCTGTCCCAGCTTTCTTGTGTGTCGGAAATTTTGTATGGTAAGTAATTTGAATATGCCTATATTTCCACTGATTCTTCAATTTCGTGTCTGTATATCCTTACCAGATGTTTTCCAGCTAAATGGACGGGCTGCTTACGAAAAAAACATTCGTAAGTCTGTTGACCTTAGTCAACAACCGATTTAAGCAGCGAAACTACCGGCAGAGAAACACCTCAAAGGTGGGAAATATAAATATAAGTAATACCTCAATATAAACAATAAGTATATACTTGTTGTAATAAGTAAATATATACATACATATGTATATCTATGGACACAGAAATGGCACAAAAATGTTAAGATAACTTACAGCCATGGTTTCTGAAAATATATTTTGTTAATTTTAGGAAAAACTTAAATGAATTCTATAACGAAAACCATGTAAAATAGTTTTAAAATAGTCTTCGAACGTTTTTGAAAATTCGAGAAAATTTTCGAAACGTTCATAAAAATTTCAAGATTTCAGAAAACTCAGAATTTTCAGAAAATTTTTGATTATGTAGTTTTGTAGCCCAATCAATTTTAGTCTTTCAAAGTGCAAACGTGAAGCCTCTCCAAATTCGCGTTGATTTTTGATATTTTTTTATGTGTTTGAGATTTTCTTCCATACAAAAATTAGATTTCGCAAAATTTATGTGGAAGAAAAAATAAAATACCTTTCAGAAAAAAAATTTAAAAAATCAACACAAATCTTGGGAGACTTTAGGTTTGCGCTTTGTTAGACAAAAATAAATCGGCCTACAAAACTGCATACCAAAAAATTTTCTGAAAATTCTGAGAAAAAACTTTAAAATTTTGATATTTTTTTTGTTTCTGTAATTTACTAATTTTTATTTTTTTTTAACTATTTCACATGGTTTTCGTTATAGAATTCAATTAAGTTTTTCCTAAAATTATCTAAAAATTTTTTTTTTATAAAACATGGTTGTAAATTGTTTCAAAATTTTTGTGCCATTTCTGTCTCCACGGGTGTATATAAATGCCAAAGTATGAATATTAACAGTAGGTATTTAACTATATAATGTATTGAAATTTCATATTATATTGAATTTAGCTTTAGAACTCTAACAAAGGCATTTTAAATGGTTATTGTTAGTGCTCCAACGCTACTATAGAATAAAAGTAAAAAAAATGTTGAAATAAGACAAAATTTGGTGTGCTGCAGTTGTTAAACGCCTAGTGTTAACATTTTCGTTTTTATATTCTTTTATATAAATAACAAAACAGTCAAAAATTTAAATTATTATTAACTAAAATAATCAACTTAGTTTGAACACAAATTTTTTTCGATTTTACATCTCTTCTTTCATACTAATAACATAATAATGTAAAATGTATGTAGGCTACTATTAACTTAGTTTTTGATTTCAATTGTTAACTTTTGGTTTCATTATATGCTGCTAAATAATTTTGGATATATGAATTTAATAAAGTTTTATTTATTTAAATATAAATTACATTTCGATTACGTTCCCGAATTCCGCTCCGCTGGAATCGAACTTAGGTATTCTGCTTTACGATCGAAACGAAAGAAGAAGAGGAAGACAGAAAACATCTTTCGAAATTAGCTGTTTGCCTAGGAATGTGTGAAATCGAAACAAAACAAAGAAATATTTGCCACCAAACTATAGCAGCATATGAAGTTAAAGTTTTTAAATATTTTAAAATAACTAAATATACCTATATAACTATATATCACTGTAATTTAAAAATAAAATTTAAGTGGATACATAATTATAAGAATGAAATCCATAGCCGCGGCGTTATTGCTTGAAGAGAAGAACGAGTCCCAGATTGCTGATGCGGAAGTTGAAAGGCGGAAATTTAGGGACATGTTTGATCTTTTTCAGATGAGTGAAGAGTCATAAGGAATTCATCTTGAACTGTATTACTCATCGCTTAAAGTCAGTGAAATTATAAACGTTGTTTGAGCAGTCCACCACATTTGCATTTACTACAGAGTGGAAGATTTGAACGCAAATGAATCCCATTATGAAAGCCGTCAGGAGGAGGGGAAGAACAAAGCTTATCTTTCCATAGCAAATCGAATTCGAGACACCTCTTTTTAAAAAGTTAGTAAAAACGAGTGCAATTACCGCTCGTGAAAACACAGAAATCGAGAAAATTCATTTATGATGACTTACAATCATGCACAGTATATTTCACTTAAATTTTTTATAAAATTTTATTATTTAAACCCACGAAAATAACAATTGAAACGTTCTCCGTCAACAAATTTGCAACTTAGAAAAACGGAACTACGATCGAAATGTAGAATAGGTATAATCGTAAATTTCGAAGATTGATCGAAAGGAAACGGAACGCAGAATACGATTCGAGTCGAAATGCAGAATAGGGCTGATAGTTTTCAATTAAAACTGAATGAACTTCACTTTCGATATTAAGTTCTTTTATATAATGTTGCATATAAAATATACTTTTATGGACATAACAAAACAACTTAATTGTTTATTTTTATTTATTAAAAATTATTTAATTTACAACATAAATTAAATACTTT
Source organism: Rhagoletis pomonella (assembly GCF_013731165.1). Taxonomy (NCBI): domain Eukaryota; kingdom Metazoa; phylum Arthropoda; class Insecta; order Diptera; family Tephritidae; genus Rhagoletis; species Rhagoletis pomonella. Next base: position 14,391,450 of record NW_023458557.1, on the reverse strand, counting down.
ATAATTTGCTTAACTAACTTGTATTAATAAAAAAAAATACATCAAAAAAAGAATAAAAAAAAATATGAAAGTTTTTTTTTTGGATTCGAACCCAGAACTTCAGGATGAGGGGCGAGCTGCTAGCCATTCGACTATTGCACCGGATATCCGGCGGCGCGCTAAATGCGGTTTTACTTGTCGCTACAATACCAAAGCCCTTAAAACCTATGAGTGTGACAAAGATGGATGTATATATACCCTGCAAACCATTTTTTCAGAGTATTCTGCATTGTAAAGAAATTTTAAAGAATTCGTTAAGATTTAGTTCGATTTTTTGCCGAATTTTCTAAAATTAAATAAATTACGCACACTTCCATTCTTTTACGAAATTTCGGAAGATAATCTGTGAAGCAACGAAAATAATGTTGCTATGTGAAGAATATCTTTCAGAATTTTTCCAGAATTTTCTTTATTTTTCGTACAGAAATTTCTTTACGAGTTCGTGTCAACCCCTTCATATAATTTTCTTTGAAAATTCGTAAAAAAATCGTTACAGAAATCAGATACTCCTAACGATTTCCTTAAGATTTCGGGAACTTTGGTTTGCAGGGTATTTATATTGGGCGAACGCATGGGTAAGAAGGTGATAGAAAGTCACACGTACACAAGACTTTTGGGACTATTTTCCCATCGCTCTTAACAAAGTGCTTGTAATGAATAGGGTTTGGTGACCATTTAAATGTCACGCGTGCCGGTAACGTTACTAAGTTAGGTGACCGGGACTCTTCTTGCTGGGGTAAAAGTTATACATGTGTGTGTAATGTGAAAGTTATACGTGTATTGGTAATGTAAAATGTATACCTGTGAGAGTACGAGTATGAAAGTTATAGTTGAGTGAAAGTAAAGGAGAATTTTGTCAAGCCAATGGTCGGGGGCACGATCGCCAGCCAACCTACCTCTAAAATAAAATGTTGGTTTGCTCCTGAAGGGAAAAGAAGTGCGTGCTAGTCACTATTTAAATTCTCGCCAAATGTAGGCAAAAATCAGTAATGGAGGACCGTTTATTAGCTGTCTAAGCCGTAAGGAGTCCTGTTAAGAAGGTAAGACAGTTAATTGTGCTGAAATGACTTGAAAAATATTCGTGATATAAAAGTCCGTTTAATGGTAAAGTATCAAGTGAAATTAAAACCTAAATTAAAATGGAACTAAATTAAAATAACGTTAAATTGAAGTAGAAGAAAATAAATTTAAATTAAAAAAAATCAAATTAAAAACATAATAAAATATTAGCATGTATTACAGATTAAAATGATAATAAATAAAAGAAAAATAAGTTTTATTCTTATTAAGTAAAGAAAAATTTAACTTGAACTATTCTAAGTGAAAAGTCAAAAGAACCTATTTATCTAAACACACAGAGCCATATAACATAAGGTAATACATGTAAGATATACATGCATGCACCAATACAGACATACTACAGTATGATGACCAACAAGAAAAAGTGCTTGAAAAATAATAAATTGAGTCATTTCAAATAAAAATTCAGTTTAATGAAACTCCACGAAGTCTAATTGGGTATGTACTCCGTAGGTTCACACAGGCATATCGCCAGAGCGGCAAAACCGAAGTTTTCGAGTTGGGTTCTTTACGCCAGCAACTGTTGGGCATACATATGTGCAAAAAGACCAGCTGATCTGGAAGCACATAAGAACCAACGTCAACGACCGCATGCACATAAGCGGAATACAACCGATTTTGAGGGAGCGTAGTAAAAAGAATCCAGAGAGGAAGAAGACACTGGAGAAGGGAGATCATACATACATACATAATTAATAAACCTTCCAAGCACAGGAATCAACGCGGGAAGCGCAGCGAGAGCTTCCAAGCGCCTCGATCCAGGCGCTCTGAAAGTGGATTGTGTCATTTTTCTTACTCCCATTACACTATCTTTTTTTTGCCTGCTATTTTAAATTACACTTTCTTCTGTCATTCTTCAATTAGTTTATTTTTTTGCTCTTTTTTATAATTATCACCGTTTGTTTCTTCGCACATGATCTGTTTATGTTAAATTTATTGCGAGAACTTTTCTTCAATTAGTTAATCCTTTTTTTTGAATTTGCCGCAGATGTTTAGTTATAAATATGTATATCTTTCTTTGCATGAATTCCTATATCTAAGTTTTCATTTTTCTCCATACCGTTTTTTGGTTAGTTTAGTAGCAGTTATTACGATTTTTTTTTCTTACCCCCATATATTGTTGAGTTTTCGATATTTTGTTGGTTAAGATGCGTATCCGCGAAGCTATTCCGTTGAATTGAATTATAGTTTTTTTTTATTTTAATCGAGAATCCATTTAAATTTAGATCTAAAGAATTTGTCCTCTAAAATGTGTCGTATCAAAGCGCGTGGTCCCAATGAGTTTGACACTTCGACATTTGTCATTGTAGACCCAAATATGCTCCCTCTATGATAAACACATACTCTCCCGTACTCGCTGGAAAGCTTGTACATACGTACGTACATATTTTTTGTTTTCAGCAACCTGTCTCCCGCATGCAGGCGCCTTCATCGTTGGAGAGACCGGTGAGTGCTAGAATTTAAGCGTATACATGTACTAACGTACATGCATATATAATTATATGCATTGACCTATATTCTTGGTTTCTTGTGAAATTTGTACATAGAGGTAGTACATGAACCAAAAAGACAAGATCACGACAGCAGAAGAGTGGCCCGTTATAATCGCACTTATGAAAAAAGTAGGGCGATTTTGACATAAGCCGTTTGTTTACATTTGTTCGTTGTTTACAATTTGGTGGTGGCTTTTTACTGCAATTTTCTTAATTTTCGCTTGTGACAACGTGTGCACACATAAGGTAAAGAATAATTTAACACAACGACATGATTTATAGGAGAATTTGCATAATAAAAATGATTATTCATGCGTTCAACAATTACGCGTTTTTTTTGTTCTCTTCGTTGTTTTCTTCTTACAACAAAGATGGCGTCGAGATTTCAACAGCTAGAAAATAACTTTTTTCTTTCTTTCCTTAAGGCGTGATCTTATGTCTTTCGTTCATGGAGGTAGTAGCTTTGAGATATCTACAGCAGCGTACATGATTATTGGGCCAGGTTCCTTTCGAATGAAGGCTTAGGTAGATAAGTATAGATCTAATTACAAAGTTGAAATTCAAATATTAAGTTCACAAGCAAGAATTATATGAATCAAAAATTGTTAAACCTGCCATTTAGTTTGAATTAATTTTCAGTTGAGGTCTAAGAACAAGGAATTTGAATTTAATGAATCGTCAAGCTGTAGCTTTTAGTATATAGTAATAGGTCAAATTATTGCAGTTAGTATTGTTATTTTGGTAATGAATAAATGATTCCAATGTAGAGAAGTTGAAAAGATATAAGAATGAGTTGCTAAGATAATTGGTTTGGTGTGGGTGTTGCACTAGTGCAATAGAGGGGACATGGGTGTTGCTGACTTCAGACTGTGGACAGGGACATGACAGATAAAATTACATACGGACACTATTCAGGATTAGGGGACTCTGCGATTTGAAGGAGTCATGGCAGAGTCCAAGGCTACGACGTGTAGATGGGAAGGGATGACTCCACCTGACAGGACTGGCCTTTTCTTCCATCATACCCTAACATCTATCTTATCTTTCTTATTTTAACCTCCACCTAGGCATGAAATATATTTTTGTTTACGTATGTAGCTGAAGTTAAGGCTGGGGGAAACGACCCACCCATCCTACGAGCTTAGCCTGGGCTCGCCACCATGCCTTCCCACCGCCTCGCTTTACCCCAACAACCAGTTACATAACAATGGCGCCCAACGTATAGCCCAGTAATCTTTTAGTCTTCCCACAAGTCTTCTGATCTTCTATCTATCTACCACCCTGGATGTCTATATCTGCTATTTCTTCTTGCTGTTCTTCTGTAAAATCTATCCCACTACTTTAACTCCAGTATTGATTAGGGTTGTTATGGCAGCGTTGCGTCGCCCCAACGAATTCAACAGGTGCTGTAATAACAAATATGAGGGGGGAAACTGCTTCGCCTTTGGAAGTGCCTTATATAAGCTCAAAGCTCGCATAATTGACAAACAAAGGCAAGGTTGATACTAATTTGGGGGTAAAACTATTTTTCTCTGTAGCTTCAAGCAGTTTAAGCTACCGTGTGTAGAGTTGCACACTTAACATGCGTGAGGTTTGCAGCGGGCGTATAGGGATAAGCTGAGGTTAAGGAAAAGTTTGGGAACCATATTTGAAGCTAGTGCTTTGGATGATGCTGTTCCAAACTAAGGGGGTATACATAAATAGGTGACCGCGACTTTTGACGGCAGACTGACTAGAGCACACCCACTATGACCTCGCCTAGGTGCAGCACCGAAAACACGCCAATCAAAATCATAAACTGTTTATCGAACATATACATTTATAAACATAGCTATCTATTAACTTCTTCTGCCAAATCTTGGAAAAGGAATTTCCGGTAATTGATCGAGTTAATAATAATGTCATATCTAGATACACATATAATGTTTTCATGTATTTACATTGAGAACATTATCTTTATTTTTTTCAGTATATTGAAGCACAGAGCTATCCGTATTACTAGTTTTGCTTTTTTTGGATTAAGTTTGGGAATCAATCACGTTTTATACCATCTATAGTCGAATAAACTGACTTTTTTTTAATTACATTTCTCGCGACTCCGAAGTAGGGTTTTGTTTTTATATGTTGGTCATAAATCTACGGTTTTAACTCGAAGGTTGAGAAGAACTTCCGTTAAGGCATACAGCACGTACTTGTTCTTTACGGTGATAAATTTTGATTTTGCTTACGAAAATTTTCTTTTTGGTGTGAAGGTGAGGGTGAAGGGAAGAGCGAAATCCCGAGGAGAGTTGCTGGTGGATTAGGGCTATTTAGCACCGATAGGCCGGTGACTAGAAGTGTCACACGCGCGCTAGAGAACCAGGTCGTCGGGTCCCTATTCAATCAAATCGACACTGATTTTTTTAATAGGTGCGCACGTTAACCCAGCGTAGCTATAACAAGTCAGCTATCGATCTGCGATTCGAATAACAGCCTTAGTTTTTCAAGGAAAATCGAACAACTTTTTGAAATGTCGGAGCCTGAGCAACAAGGTGCTGGAAACGGCGACGAACCGGGGCTGAGTGAACGTCCAGGAGGCTCGGGTGCTGCAGCTCCAAAAGCTCAAGGAGATAGCGCGACCTGCACTGTGGCTAATATCGAGCAACTGAGCCGCATGATGGCGATGATGGCGCAACAGAACGATATGATGGCCCAGTGCATGAATGAGGTCCGTAATATGAGAGCAAATGTCTCGAGTCTCAGCAACCGAGTGGCCGACATGGAAACGTCTGCTCATGCCTTGGGCCATCGTTCTGCTCTCGCATCGACACCAGAAAATATGGGTCGCGGAAACGAAGCTTCCAGCCAACACGATAACGACCACACAACTCGTAATAACGAAGGCTTCGATGAACAGAACCGGCGTGAGCTCCCCAAAAAAAAAGAAAGTTGATTTGGAAAAATGGCACATAAAGTTCGATGGCAATAGTAAGGGTATGACAGTTGAGAGCTTCCTATTCCGTATAGAAAAAATGCGCGCACAACATGAGATTTCACACAACCAACTCTTCACTGACTTTCATTGTCTCGTGTCGGGCTCCGCCTTGAAGTGGTACTGGGAAGTACTCGAAGATCATGCCGATGATCTGGACTTCGGATATACCGAGCTGAAATCCGAGTTGCTGGCCCACTTCAAGACAGCGGAGTCCGACTACGAGATAATCCGGGAGATAATGGAACGCAAACAGCTCCCACAAGAAAGCTTCGATGAATTTTACGGGGAGGTTCATAACTTAACGTTCCGTCTAAGGAAGAAAATTCCTGAAAAGGAATTAGTAGGCATTTTAAAAGGAAATTTGAAACCATACCTTGCAAATTTTACGTTTGCTTCTAGGATGGATACCCTGGCCGATTTAAAAACAGAATTTAGGCGCGCCGAGAGGGTGATAATGGAGAATAGAAATAGATCGAAAGCAGTCAACGAGCTAGCTTTCCCGGATAAACAGCTACCGGAGGAAACAAGCAGCATGAGCGCTGTCGAAGCCGTCATGATAAAAGGCAAAGAGCCTTTCAGCCAACAATCCAATACCAGAGAGAGGCCAAATATGCCACAGCCAAATACGCTGATCCGTTCGACCGCAAATAGCAACAAGTCCACCATTAACGCGTTCTGTCCGTCCCCGTTTCATTTAATGTTGTGTTTTTCATGTGGAATGCATGTGGATTTTTATGTTAAAAACCCGAATGAAGCGAAAAAAGAGTCTCGTTGTAAATCGTCGTTTCACGACATGGTTTGCTTTGCATGCGGGGGGGACATGTCCTTTTGCGTTTTTAAGGCTAAGAAGGGAAACTTTACACTGGCGGAGATAGCCGGGGACTCCTGCCAGGGGAAGGAGCTCCCGGAAACCAACCAGAATACAAATTATTAAAGAGAAACAATGAAGTTGAGCATAACAAACTAGATTTAGGTTCAAACAAGTAGCTAAAAGTTTACATCAAAGAAAGTTGGAGTATGAAGCGGCTAGGAAGAGAATATTTTGCGAATCATTAGAAGAAAAGAGAAATAATAGGAATTTTAAGAAAATACAGAAGATGAGGGAGAAAGGAAAGTTATATAAGCGAATCTACAGTAAAATCGTCTCAACGATTGTTACACTTAAGGGAGACAATAGGTTCTTTGCTCAAACGAAGATAGGGGACAAGGAGACCCTAGCTTTGTTAGATTCCGGCGCTGGAGCCAGTTGCTAAGGTAAAAATGCTGAAAAGTTTCTAGAAGGGAAGGAAAATAACATTATTCCAATTACGAGTCAGAATATCAGGACAGCAAATGGTGGTGAAACACCAGTGACAGGGGTTATAACTCTCCCAGTTGTATGGGATGAAATGGCTAGGGATATTGAATTTCTAATAGTTCCTGGACTCCAACAGGAGGTTTACCTAGGCATAGACTTTTGGAAGGTTTTCGGTCTCGAGGTGGTCAGCAGGCGGGGAGACACACGTCCAGCGCATGCCACAGTTTCAGAGCTCGTACCCGCCGAGGGGGATTTGTCATTTAACGCCGTGCAACATTCACTAACACCAGGCCAGACTGCGGCATAAGATAGGGTGAAAGTGCAGTTTCCCTCTTTCCCCGTTCTTGGTTTAGGTAGGACGGACATGGAAGAGCATGTGATCGAAGTCGTTGATGAGAATCTTCCAGTGAAACAGCGCCATTACCCCATTTCACATGCAATACAGAAATTAATTTATGAAGAGCTAGACAGAATGTTGAGTATGGGGGTAATAGAAGAAAGTAATAGTAGCTGGAACTCACCAGTTTCCCTTGTAGTAAAAGGTACAAAGAACCGCCTTTGTTTAGATGCCAGAAAAGTAAACGAACGTACCATAAAAGACGCGTATCCATTACCGCATGTGGATGGAATCCTCAGCCGGCTCCAAAATACACGATATATATCTGCAATTGACTTGAAAGACGCCTTCTGGCAAATTCAATTAGAAAAAAAATCAAGAGAAAAGACAGCCTTCACTGTTCCAGGCTGGCCCCTATACCAATTTACGGTGATGCCTTTCGGACTTTGTAATGCCGCGCAGAGAATGTGCCGACTAATGGACAAGGTTATACTCGCTGTGTTACGTGAATGTGTGTTTGTGTATTTAGATGATTTGTTGGTGTGTTCAGAAGATTTTTCGTCCCATTTATGCTTTCTGGAGAAGGTCGCTCGTTGCTAACGTGAAGCAAAACTAACTATAAACGTAGAAAAAAGTAAATTTTCTTATAAAGAGGTTAGGTATCTTGGCTACGTGGTAGGTGATGGATGTATCCGAACCGATGCCAATAAGGTCGCTGCCGACGGTTCCTAGGTATGTCAGGCTGGTACCGTCGTTTTATCCAAGACTACGCGACCATTGCAGCACCACTGCACGACTGCCTCACGAAAGAAAATATCAAAAAGTTCACGATGACAGACGATGCCAAAAGGTCATTTGATAGATTAAAGCAAAGCCTCATTTCGGCTCCCGTACTTACACACCCTGACTTCGACAGACGCTTTTTTATTCAATGCGACGCATCTACGGACGGAGTGGGTGGGGTGTTATTTCAACTAGACGACCAACAGAACGAACGACCCATAGCATATATGTCCGCTAAGTTGAACAAAGCTCAACGAAATTATAGCATTACTGAGCTTGAGTGCTACGCAGCTGTTTTAAGTGTCAAAAGATTTCGACCATACGTGGAAGGGCTACCATTTACTATTATCACAGACCACGCGAGTTTCAAGTGGCTCATGAATCAGAAAGACTTATCTGGTAGGCTTGCTAGATGGAGCCTTAAGTTACAGGGATACAACTTCGAAATTGAACATCGCAAAGGTGCACAGAACGTCGTTCCAGATACGCTGTCACGCATGAATATGGAAGAAATCGCACTCAATGAAAGACTACTTGATATATGCTTGGAGTCGCCCTATTTTAAATCGGAAGAGTACAAAGAGTTAATCAGGACCGTGACGAAGAACGAGGACAAATTACCTGACTTGCGAGTATCTGACGGCTACATATATAAACGGACACAGTTTGACCGAACAGGGGCCTTCAAGCGGACCAAGCCTGGAAACTTTGGGTTCCGTCGGAGCTGCGTAAAGTGTTGGTAGAATCCTCTCACGGCTTGCCCTCCACTGGTCATGGTGGCATCCAAAAGACGTTATCACGTATACGCGAAAAGTATTACTGGCCTGGTATGGCAGCCGAGGTACAGTCTCATGTGAAAGGCTGCGAAGTATGCAAAGCAAACAACACGCAGAATTTCTTTCATAAACCGAACATGGGAAAGCAACATATAACAGAGCGACCTTTCCAGCGTTTGTATATTGACTTCATGAGCCGTATCTTGATCACTTTTCAAAGTTTGTGTTCCTTCAACCTATGAAAAGAGCGACGTCAGCAGAGGTCATAAAGTTCCTTGAAAAGGAAGTGTTTCATGTCTTTGGTGTACCAGAGTTTATCCATTCGGATAACGGAAAGCAGTTTGTTTCCGAAATATTTTCTAACTTCTTAGATAAATATGGAACGAGGCATATCAAGACCGCTTTCTGTTCCCCTCAAAGTAACGCCGCTGAGCGAGTAAATCGGTCGGTGTTACAAATTGTGCGCTCATACATCAAGGATGACCAGAGATTTTGGGGCAGACACATTAGCGATGCAGCGTTCGCGTTACGTAGTGCAGTCCATTCGTCAACTGTTCCCCATACTGCGCCACTTTCGGTATGCCTATGATACAACATGGTGCATCGTATGGGATATACCGAAAACTTAGCTCAGTGATGGACGCAGACTATGAGATAGACTCAGGGATGGACCGTATGCAATCGATAAGAAACAAAATATTGAAAGAGTTAAAATTTGCTCATGAGAAAAGTACCAAAGTTTACAACACGAGGAGTAAAGAATACAAGTTCAAAATTGGGCAAGTCGTATACCGGAGAAATTTCAAGCAGAGCTCACAAATAAACCATTACAATGCTAAGCTAGCACCAAGGCAAATTAAATGTATCATCTTTAGAGTAATCGGTAACTCCATGTATGAGCTCGGGGACACTAGCGGGAAGAGAGTTGGTATATACCATGGCAAAGACCTATTCGTCGCTTAATTACTTGTGTGTGTGTGTGTCTAATTATGGTGATTTGATTGTTATTAATGTTAAATGTTGTCAGCTAATTATTTTTGTTCCTTTTAACATATTTACTAATCTGTATATATGGCCTTTTTCCCACTTGACTACGGATTTATAAATTTTGTGATATTTTGTTTATTTAATTGGTTAGCTTATTTTATTATTTATCTATTTATTCCCATACATTTATTTATCTTTCTATTTATCTATTTACTCTTATTTATTTCTTTTACGTGCATGACGACTTGTGTAGATACTCCTTTACTGTGATGTAGTTTAAGCTTAGTTACCTGTGATATAGACTTAGAAACCAGGCATCTGTGATATATGTATTTAGGAACGATATATTCGGTCAAGTTGAGAAGTGTCGTGTTGTCATGGAAGTTCAGTGCTAATAAGACGGTAATAGACACCCAGAAACCGACAAACAAAAACGGAGTTTATGCAGTCGAAGATGAAGAAGTTTTCAAGAACGCAAACGTCAAGCTGTGAAGCTGTGTTTTTCTGTGATCTGTTTAAATTTTGTGTTTGATAAAGCTTTTTACGCTTATTAAAGTAAAAAATTAAAAAAAGTGTTAATAAACTTCTGGTGCACAATTTAAAGATAAGTAAAACATCAAAATTTCCCGTAAATTTGATTAATTTAACTTGATATTCTTAATTGCATGTGCCGAGTATTTTGTTTCATATAATATATTGTTGTTGTACAATTGTTTTTGTTTGTGCACATTGATTTTGCTCTTTTTGTCTTTTTGTCATTTCTGCTGTTTCATCTTTGTCACAGCTGTTTGCGTTGTGTTTATTAGGTGTCAAATATACAGTGCATCTAAAACTGTTCGCTAACTGATATTTACCAGCTGATTGGTTCACTGATTAATACATCGTTTTCAAAACCGTTTTTGCTTTTTTGCTTCTAAAACCTAAAAATAAATATAATTTTAAACATGTCGTGTATTTACACCAATTGCCACGTTAAAAGCGACTCCTATGTGTCATGCTGGCTCTGCGATGGGATTGCCCATATAAAATGTGCTGGTTTGAGCGGTAGAGTTTTAGACGCTATTAACGAGGGTAAGGGTCTTCGTTGGTCTTGTCAAAAATGTAGATCAACCGAAGTTGATTTATTTAAATTCTTCAGGCAGTCCAGAAATGGTTTTTCTGAGATCGGGAAGGATCTGTCGGCGCTTGTTGAGAAATTTAAGCATTACGAAAAAATGTTTAGGTCTTTCACTTGTCTCGACGACCCTCCCCACTCTGAGGATAGCCGAGAAAATAAAGGTGGGCATGTTATTAGTCCACCTAAAAAGACAGCCACGGATTCTAGTAAAAAAAATCCTCCATCCCAGTCCTTAGAACTTATTAATTTATCTTCTCCATACCCTCAGGCATTGGAGCCTCCGATTTCTAAAGCCATATCCACTAGGTCTACTTCTAAAAATAGTCAAACCGTTGATTTAACAGTGTTGCCATCAACATCTCAAACTCCACTGTCTAACTTAGTTCCTCCGAATAATTCGGAGCCCCGCACATCAGACATCATTACCAAAAAGTTGGTTGTAATTCCTCCAAGAAGATCAATCTTTGTCTCTAGATTTGCTAAAGATACTTCTTCGGATGATATAAAGTCATACATATCGACTAAAATTAGAACTAAAGATGTATTTATTCGTAAATTTAATTTTAAATACGATCGCGATATTTCATCTTTTAAAATTGATGTAGCTTCCGAAGATTTTGATTCACTACTAAATAGTTCATTTTGGCCGACCGGGGCGTTTGTTCGCGAGTTTGAGTATAAACCTAATAAAAGTAATAATAACGTAGCTAAAATTTCTAATCTTAATTCGGATTCAAAAAACTAACTCGCAAGTCTAATTTAAGTATTAACTGACTTATATTTAAAAGGTTTTGACTGCAATTATAATATTATTTCCTTGACCGAAACATGGCTCAAACCTCATATTTTTAATTCCGAAATTCTTCCAAATGAATATCAAATATACAGGAGTGACCGCGTGGGCAGAATCGGCGGTGGTGTTCTTTTTGCGGTGCATTCATCGATACCATCCGAGGAAGTTAGTCTTCCTGTCATTGAATATACCGAATTTAAATGTATACGTGTACAGGCTGGAAAGACTTATATTTATTTAGCTCTTTGCTACATCCCTCCTAATTCTGCCGTATCGGTATATATGCAGCTAGTTTCTTTACTTGAGACCGTAAATGCAATGCTTACGGCATCCGATTCTATGATTGTTTTGGGCGATTTAAATCTGCCGCATATTTCATGGAACATCATTGACACCGATGTTGTACCAGTTTCATCTAGAGATAGTTACAATGTATTTCTGGAGGAAATGGCTGAACTTTGCCTCAAACAAATAAATATATGTCCAAATAAGTTTGGAAAGGTCTTGGATCTCGTTTACGTTGATGATGTTCCGAAGGCCTCTATTAATCGGTGTGATCCCCTAGTTTTGCCGGAAGATGCATACCATCCTGCTCTTAAGTTAAGCTACGAAATCATAAATGAAATACATAATAATAAGTCAAGTTCAAGTACTAGATATGTTTTTGCGAAAGCAAATTTCAGGAAAATTAACAAAGAACTTTCAAAGTTATCTTGGCCAATATATAGAGATGACGTGGAGCGTAGCGTTGAGCACTTTAATGATACTGTTTTCAATTTGTTTCGAAAGTATGTGCCAATACGTAATATTGTTCATGAAGAACCAATACAATTATGGTTCACTAAAGAGCTTAAAAAATTGAAAAATAAAAAGTCGCACTCTTTTAAACTGTATAAAAGAACGGGCTTACACAGTGATTACCTAAGGTACTCAGTTTTGCGGCATAGCTACTTTGCATTAAATAAGAAATGTTATAATTCATATTTATGTAAAATTAAGAAGAATTTAATTAACAATCCTAAATCATTTTATGGTTTCGTAAATTCAAAGCGTAAGGCACATGGTTTTCCGTCCGCTATGCATTATCGCAACACTGTATCTAGCGACAGCCAACTCATTGCCAACATGTTTGCTCGGTTCTTTAGGTCCAATTATTCTGTAGACTTCCCTATAAGTGGAGACTATCCATACGAGCTTTGTCCAATCAACTCTGCTTATATTCCAGTAATATCTTCCGATGAAGTTTTACACTCTTTAAAAACCTTAAAAGCGTCATTTAGGCCTGGACCTGATCATATTCCGACCTGTTTTCTTAAAAACTGCGCTGAGAACATCTGCGAGCCTTTAACAACTCTATTCAATTTGTCACTTAAACATGGCGTTTTTCCGTCAGCCTGGAAGGAGTCTTTCATAATACCACTTCACAAAAACGGCAGCAGGTCGTCTATAGAAAACTATCGAGGCATAGCGAAACTCTCCGCTATCCCCAAATTATTCGAAGCAATTATTGTTAACCAGCTGACATATTCTATATCTTCTTCAATTACACAATCTCAACACGGGTTTTCTAAAGGAAAATCTACTATGACTAATTTATTGGAGTTTAC
>NW_023458557.1:14375995-14378067 GCF_013731165.1 Rhagoletis pomonella | reverse complement strand
AGGGGAATAGAAAGCGGTCTTGATATGTCTCGTTCCATATTTGTCTAAGAAGTTAGCAAATATTTCGGAAACAAACTGCTTTCCGTCATCCGAATGGATAAACTCTGGTACACCAAAAACATGAAACACTTCCTTTTCAAGGAATTTCATGACCTCTGCTGACGTCGCTCTTTTCATAAGTTGAAGGAACACAAACTTTGAAAAGTGATCAAGACACACGAACACAAGGACATTACCATCACAAGTACGTGGGTAGGGACGCATGAATTCAATATACAAACGCTGGAAAGGTCGCTCTATTATATGTTGCTTTCCCATGTTCGGTTTATGAAAGAAATTCTGCGTGTTGTTTGCTTTGCATACTTCGCAGCCTTTCACATGCGACTGTACCTCGGCTGCCATACCAGGCCAGTAATACTTTTCGCGTATACGTGATAAAGTCTTTTGGATGCCACCATGACCAGTGGAGGGCGAGCCGTGAGAGGATTCTACCGTACTCTTCCGATTTAAAATAGGGCGACTCCAAGCATGCATCAAGTAGTCTTTCATTGAGTGCGATTTCTTCCATATTCATGCATGACAGCGTATCTGGAACGACGTTCTGTGCACCTTTACGATGTTCAATTTCGAAGTTGTATCCCTGTAACTTAAGGCTCCATCTAGCAAGCCTACCAGATAAGTATTTCTGATTCATGAGCCACTTGAGACTCGCGTGGTCTGTGATAATAGTAAATGGTAGCCCTTCCACGTATGGTCGAAATCCTTTGACACTTAAAACAGCTGCGTCGCACTCAAGCTCAGTAATGCTATAATTTCGTTGAGCTTTGTTCAACTTAGCGGACATATATGCTATGGGTCGTTCGTTCTGTTGGTCATCTAGTTGAAATAACACCCCACCCACTCCGTCCGTAGATGCGTCGCATTGAATCAAAATGCGTCTGTCGAAGTCAGGGTGTGTCAGTACGGGTGCCGAAATGAGGCTTTGCTTTAATCTATCAAATGACCCTTTGGCATCGTCTGTCATCGTGAACTTTTTGATATTTTCTTTCGTGAGGCAGTCGTGCAGTGGTGCTGCAATGGTCGCGTAGTCTTGGATTTGGGTTCGGGGAAATCCTTCACGGCAGCGACCTTATTGGCATCGGTTCGGATACATCCATCGCCTACCACGATAGCCAAGATACCTAACATCTTTATAACAAAATTTACTTTTTTCTACGTTAATAGTTTTGCTTAACGTAAGCAACGAGCGACCTTCTCCAGCAAACATAAATGGGACGAAAAATCTTCTGAAAACACCAACAAATCATCTAAATACTAGGGCTGTGCGATTATTCGATTACTCGAGCAAGTTGGTTAATCAATTCTTCGGTTAATCAATTACTCGAGTAATCAAGATTTTGATTACTCAAAACGATAATTAATCGAGTTACTTGAAATATGATTACTCAAAAAAAATAATTTTGCTCGTAATAGAGTTTGCTTTGGAAAATGCTTATTTTCTTTTTTACATTTTGTGTATGAAAAAAATTTTTTGTTTTAATTTTTGAAAACAGAAACGTTCTTTTCAAAGAATCAAGGAACTTTAACTACTTTATACATATGTAAAGAGTTGAAATGTTGATTACTCATTTTACTCGAAATGTTGATTAATCATAAAGCATTTTACTCAAATATTTTTGTTTTTGGTTAATCAAAAATCTTGATTACTCGAGTAACTGAACTTTTGAGTAATCATAATTTCCAATTAATCGAATAATTGAGTTATTTACTTTATGATTAATTAAAATTTTGAGTAATCAATTAATCGCACAGCCCTACTAAATACACAAACACACATTCACGTAACACAGCGGGTATAACCTTGTCCATTAGTCGGCACATTCTCTGCGCGGCATTACAAAGTCCGAAAGGCATCACCGTAAATTAGTATAGGGGCCTGCCTGGAACAGTGAAGGCTGTCTTTTCTCTTGATTTTTTTTCGAATGGAATTTGCCAGAAGGCGTCTTTCAAGTCAATTGCAGATAGATATCGTGTATTTTGGAGCCGGCTAAGGATTCCATCCACTTGCGGTA
>NW_023458557.1:14374608-14375895 GCF_013731165.1 Rhagoletis pomonella | reverse complement strand
AAAGACGCGTATCCATTACCGCAAGTGGATGGAATCCTTAGCCGGCTTCAAAATACACGATATATATCTGCAATTGACTTGAAAGACGCCTTCTGGCAAACTCCATTAGAAAAAACGAAAAGAAGAGAAAATACAGCATTCACTGTTCCAGGCAGGCCCCTATACCAATTTACGGTGATGCCTTTCGGACTTTGTAATGCCGCGCAGAGAATGTGCCGACTAATGGACAAGGTTATACCCACTGTGTTACGTGAATGTGTGTTTGTGTATTTAGATGATTTGTTGGTGTGTTCAGAAGATTTTTCGTCCCTTTTATGTTTGCTGGAGAAGGTCGCTCGTTGCTTACGTGAAGCAAAACTAACTATTAACGTAGAAAAAAGTAAATTTTGTAATAAAGAGGTTAGGTATCTTGGCTACGTGGTAGGCGATGGATGTATCCGAACCGATGCCAATAAGGTCGCTGCCGGGAAGGATTTCCCCGAACCCAAATCGAAGACCACGCGACCATTGCAGCACCACTGCACGGCTGCCTCACGAAAGAAAATATCAAAAAGTTCACGATGACAGGTGATGCCAAAAGGTCATTTGATAGATTAAAGAAGAGCCTCATTTTGGCATCCGTACTGACACACGCTGACTTCGACAGACGCTTTTTTATTCAATGCGACGCATCTACGGACGGAGTGGGTGGGGTGTTATTTCAACTAGACGACCAACAGAACGGACGACCCATATATATGTACGCTAAGTTGAACAAAGCTCAACGAAATTATAGCATTACTGAGCTTGAGTGCTACGCAGCTGTTTTAAGTGTCAAAGGTTTTCGAACATACGTGGAAGGGCTACCATTTATTATTATCACAGACCACGCGAGTCTCAAGTGGCTCATGAATCAGAAAGACTTATCTGGTAGGCTTGCTAGATGGAGCCTTAAGTTACAGGGATACAACTTCGAAATTGAACATCGCAAAGGTGCACAGAAAGTCGTTCCATATACGCTGTCACGCATGAATATGGAAGAAATCGCACTCAATAAAAGACTACTTGATATATGCTTGGAGTCGCCCTATTTTAAATCTGAAGAATACAAAGAGTTAATCAGGACCGTGACGGAGAACGAGGACAAATTACCTGACTTGCGAGTATCTGACGGCTACATATATAAACGGGCACAGTTTGACCGAACAGGGGGCCTTCAAGCCGATCAAGCCTGGAAACTTTGGGTTCCGTCGGAGCTGCGTAAAGGGTTGGTAGAATCCTCTCACAGCTCGCCCTCCACTGGTCTTG
>NW_023458557.1:14373429-14374508 GCF_013731165.1 Rhagoletis pomonella | reverse complement strand
CTTGTCCCCTATCTTCGTTTGAGCAAAGAACCTATTGTCTCCCTTAAATGTAACAATCGTTGAGACGATTTTACTGTAGATTCGCTTATATAACTTTCTTTTCACCCTCATCTTCTGTATTTTCTTAAAATTCCTATTATTTATCTTTTCTTCTAACGATTCGCAAAATATTCTCTTCCTAGCCGCTTCATACTCCAACTTTCTTTGATGTAAACTTTTAGCTACTTGTTTTATACCTAAATCTAGTTTGTTATGCTCAACTTCATTGTTTCTCTTTAATAATTTGTATTCTGGTTGGTTTCCGGGAGCTCCTTCCCCTGGCAGGAGTCCCCGGCTATCTCCGCCAGTGTAAAGTTTCCCTTCTCAGCCTTTAAAACCATGTCGTGAAAGGACGATTTACAACGAGACTCCTTTTTCGCTTCGTTCGGGTTTTTAACATAAAAATCCACAGGCATTCCACATGAAAAACATAACATTAAATGAAACGGGGACGGACAAAACGCGTTAATGGTGGACTTATTGCTCTTTGCGGTCGAACGGATCAGCGTATTTGGCTGTGGCATATTTGGCCTCACCCTGGTATTGGATTGTTGGCTGAAAGGCTCCTTGCCTTTTATCATGACGGCTTCGACAGGGAAAGCTAGCTCGTTGACTGCTTTCGATCTATTTCTATTCTCCCTTATCACCCTCTCGGCGCGCCCACATTCTGTTTTTAAATCGGCTAGGGTACCCATCCTTGAAGCAAACGTCAAATTTGCTAGGTATGGTTTCAAATTTCCTTTTAAAATGCCTACTAATTCCTTTTCAGGAATTTTCTTTCTTAGACGGAACGTTAAGTTATGGACCTGACCGTAAAATTCATCGACGCTCTCTTGTGGGAGCTGTTTGCGTTCCATTATCTGGCGCATTATCTCGTAGTCGGACTCCGCTGCCTTGAAGTGGGCCAGCAACTCGGATTTCAGCTCGGTATATCCGAAGTCCAGATCATCGGAATGATCTTCGAGTACTTGCCAGTACCACTTCAAGGCGGATCCCGACACGAGACAATGAAAGTCAGTGAAGAGTTGGTTGTGTGAAAT
>NW_023458557.1:14372078-14373329 GCF_013731165.1 Rhagoletis pomonella | reverse complement strand
CTGATATTCTGACTCGTAATTGGAATAATGTTATTTTCCTTCCCTTCCAGAAACTTTTGAGCATTTATACTTAAGCAACTGGCTCCCGCGCCGGAATCTAACACAGCTAGGGTCTCTTTGTCCCCTATCTTCGTCTCCCTTAAGTGTAACAATCGTTGAGACGATTTTCCTGTAGATTCGCTTATATAACTTTCTTTTCTCCCTCATCTTCTGTATTTTCTTAAAATTCCTATTATTTCTCTTTTCTTCTAATGATTCGCAAAATATTCTCTTCCTAGCCGCTTCACACTCCAACTTTCTTTGATGTAAACTTTTTGCTACTTGTTTGATACCTAAATCTAGTTTGTTATGCTCAACTTCATTGTTTCTCTTTAATAATTTGTATTCTGGTGGGTTCCGGGAGCTCCTTCCCCTGGCAGGAGTCCCCGGCTATCTCCGCCATTGTAAAGTTTCCCTTCTCAGTCCTTAAAAACGCAAAAGGACATGTCCCCCCCCCGCATGCAAAGCAAACCATGTCGTGAAAGGACGATTTACAACGAGACTCCTTTTTCGCTTCATTCGGGTTTTTAACATAAAAATCCACAGGCATTCCACTTGAAAAACATAACATTAAATGAAACGGGGACGGACAAAACGCGTTAATGGTGGACTTATTGCTATTTGCGGTCGAACGGATCAGCGTATTTGGCTGTGGCATATTTGGCCTCACCCTGGTATTGGATTGTTGGCTGAAAGGCTCCTTGCCTTTTATCATGACGGCTTCGACAGCACTCATGCTGCTTGTTTCCTCCGGTAGCTGTTTATCCGGGAAAGCTAGCTCGTTGACTGCTTTCGATCTATTTCTATTCTCCCTTATCACCCTCTCGGCGCGCCTACATTCTGTTTTTATATCGGCTAGGGTATCCATCCTAGAAGCAAACGTCAAATTTGCAAGGTATGGTTCCAAATTTCCTTTTAAAATTCCTACTAATTCCTTTTCAGGAATTTTCTCCTTAGACGGAACGTTAAGTTATGGACCTTCCCGTAAAATTCATCGAAGCTTTCTTGTGGCAGCTGTTTGCGTTCCATTATCTCGCGGATTATCTCGTAGTTGGACTCCGCTGTCTTGAAGTGGGCCAGCAACTCAGATTTCAGCTCGGTATATCCGAAGTCCAGATCATCGGCATGATCTTCGAGTACTTGCCAGTACCACTTCAAGGCGGAGCCCGACACGAGACAATGAAAGTCAGTGAAGAGTTGGTTGTGTGAAAT
>NW_023458557.1:14368545-14371978 GCF_013731165.1 Rhagoletis pomonella | reverse complement strand
AATGACAAATGTCGAAGTGTCAAACTCATTGGGATCACGCGCTTTTATACGACACCTTTTGGAGGACAAATTCGTTTGATCTACAGTGTCGGCCAAAACTAAAGAACAAAGTATACCTAGAGGCGTTCCGTTAAAAAAAAAGTTTGGAAAGTCTTTCATAACTTTTAAATTTTTTATGAATTCAGCAGAATTATATGTTTAAAATAAAATTTCAGCAAAATTAACCTCATTTTATTGCTCATAAGACTCTAGTGTACAAGAACTTGGCATAATATGTGGAGCTACTGCGACAAAACTAAAGCACGTGATTAGATTTCCTTACTCCTTGAACATGTTTTCCACGAGTAATGTTGAAATTTCCACTATAGTAGGAAACCGTTATTCAATACATAGAAAGAGAGTATTTGCAGTAATTTTAAACCGCATTGCTTAGTCAGTTGTGAACATTGCTAAAACAGGTTATTGAAATGGCGCGCAATAAATATTCGGCAGTATTTAGAGAAAAAATTATAAGCGAATTTAAAAATGGTGAATCAGTAACTAATATTTCAAAAAAATTTAGTATTAATCACAGCTTTGTGTCAAGAACTATTAGTCGTTTTCGTTCTTCTGGCTCCCTTATTACAATACATGGAGGTGGCAGGCCACGTAAAACCACGTCCCGCGAGAATAAAGCAATAGTTCGCACTATACAAAAGGATCCTTTTGTATCAGCCAGATCAATCCAAAGCGAATTAGGCTTGAATATTTCCCTTAGATCCATTCAGCGACGTACTGTTGAAAGTGGCTTGATAACATGCAGAAGTGCCAGGAAACCATACATTTCCAAAAAAAATCGACAAGCGCGGCTTGAATTTGCAAGAACTCATATTAACTGGAGCATTACAAAATGGCGAAGTGTACTTTTTTCTGATGAGTCAAAGTTTAACATCAAAGGTTCTGATGGATTGAAGCTGGTACGGAGGCCAAAAGGTCAACGCCTAAATCCACGTTATTCGCAAGGCTCTGTGAAACATGGAGGAGGCAACGCAATGGTCTGGGGATGTTTCTCAGGTCATGGAGTAGGTCCGATCCATCGAATTAATGGCATAATGGATCGTTTTATGTATAAAGACATCCTTCAGACGATTATGTTGCCCCATGCTGAAGAGGAAATGCCGTTAAAGTGGATCTATCAACACGATAATGATCCGAAACACACGGCTAAATGTGTGAAAGAGTGGTTTGCTGCCAATAAAATTGAAGTTTTGAAGTGGCCCGCGCAATCTCCCGATTTCAACCCCATAGAGAATCTATGGGAAATTTTAGATC
This sequence comes from Rhagoletis pomonella, assembly GCF_013731165.1. NCBI lineage: Eukaryota > Metazoa > Arthropoda > Insecta > Diptera > Tephritidae > Rhagoletis > Rhagoletis pomonella. The sequence continues at coordinate 14,370,667 of NW_023458557.1, read as the reverse complement.
GGAAATTCAAGCGCGAAAATTGCAACAACAAGGACTCTCTCTTTTCCCAAGTTGAACTCTCATGGAAGGGCATTTCTGAGGACGTTTTAAATAAATTGGTTGAATCTATGCCTCGAAGGTGTGAAGCCGTCATAAAAAACAATGGCTATGCCACCAAATATTAACAACAAATACTTTTTATTTTTAAACACCTGTGATGTGCTTTAGTTATGTCGCACCTATTTCATGCACATTGTCATTCCTTCAGTCATATTTAGTTGTAAAATGAAGTAATATGTTTGGTTTTTTTAACACGCAAAAAAAATGTATATTCTTTTAAAATAAAATGGATATATTTAATTTACTAACGGTTTACAAATTTTATGTAGCGAAATGACGACATCGCAAATCTCGTGCTTTAGTTTTATCCGACACTGTAAATTTAAATGGATTCTCGATTAAAATAAAAAAACTATAATTCAATTCAACGGAATAGCTTCGCGGATACGCATCTTAACCAACAAAATATCGAAATCTCAACAATATATGGGGGTAAGAAAAAAAATCGTAATAACTGCTACTAAACTAACCAAAAAACGGTATGGAGAAAAATGAAAACTTAGATATAGGAATTCATGTAAAGAAAGAAATACATATTTATAACTAAACATCTGCGGCAAATTAAAAAAAAAAGGATTAACTAATTGAAGAAAAGTTCTCGCAATAAATTTAACATAAACGGATCATGTGCGAAGAAACAAACGGTGATGATTTTAAAAAAGAGCAAAAAAAATAAACTAATTGAACAATGACAGGAGAAAGTGTAATTTAAAATAGCAGGCAAAAAAAAATATAGTGTAATGGGATTAAGAAAAATTACACAATCCACTTTCAGAGCGCCTGGATCGGAGCGTTTGGAAGCTCTCGCTGCGCTTCCCGCGTTGATTCCTGTGCTTGGAAGGTTTATTAATTATGTATGTATGTATGATGTCCCTTCTCCAGTGTCTTCTTCCTCTCTGGATTCTTTTTGCTACGCTCCCTCAAAATCGGTTGTATTCCGCTTATGTGCATGCGGTCGTTGACGTCAGTTCTTATGTGCTTCCAGATCAGCTGGTCTTTTTGCACATGTGTATGCCCAACAGTTGCTGGCGTAAAGAGCCCAACTCGAAAACTTCGGTTTTGCCGCCCTGGCGATAAGCCTGTGTGAACCTATGGAGTACATACCCAGTTAGACTTCGTGGAGTTTCATTAAACTAAATTTTTATTTGAAATGACTCAATTTATTATTTTTCAAGCACTTTTTCTTGTTGGTCATCATACTGTAGTATGTCTGTATTGGTGCATGCATGTATATCTTACATGTATTACCTTATGTTATATGGCTCTGTATGTTTAGATATTTAGGTTATTTTGACTTTTCACTTAGAATAGTTCAAGTTAAATTTTTCTTTACTTAATTAGAATAAAACTTATTTTTCTTTTATTTATTATCATTTTAATCTGTAATACATGCTCATATTTTATTATGTTTTTAATTTGATTTATTTAATTTTAATTTATTTTCTTCTACTTCAATTTAACGTTATTTTAATTCAGTTCCATTTTAATTTAGGTTTTAATTTCACTTGACTCTTCACCATTAAACGGACTTTTATATCACGAATTTTTTTTTTCAAGTCATTTCAGCACAATTAACCAATTAACTGTCTTACCTTCTTAACAGGACTCCTTACGGCTTAGACAGCTAATAAACGGTCCTCCACTACTTATTTTTGCCTACTTCTGGCGAGATTTTAAATAGTGACTAGCACGCACTTCTTTTCCCTTCAGGAGCAAACCAACATTTGATTTTAGCGGTAGGTTGGCTGGCGATCGTGCCCCCGACCATTGGCTTCACAAAATTCTCCTTTACTTTCACTCAACTATAACTTTCATACTCGTACTCTCACAGGTATACATTTTACATTACCCATACACGTATAACTTTCACATTACACACACATGTATAACTTTTACCTTACACACACACGTGCACTCACGTCACGATCACAAAACTCATACGTCCTTTCACCCATGTTGCGCAGCATGTTGAGATACATGTTCGGGTTATGACTGGGATCCATGCATGTTTAGATGAGACTGG
>NW_023458557.1:14365020-14368445 GCF_013731165.1 Rhagoletis pomonella | reverse complement strand
AAAAACGAAGTTTATGAAGCCCGGCATTAGGTCATGGGTCGAGGCCACACGTTAGGTTAAGCACAAACAAAAAGTTCACGAGCTGCGTTATATGTGAAATTCTTTTACGCACACGCTCCATATTGCGGGCAACATCGGCGGGTGCGAGCCTGTGACGCAGCTTTTAGTTTGAAAACTTGCCCCAAATAATTACCAGCCTCATCTAAACATGCATGGATCCCAGTCATAACCCGAACATGTATCTCAACATGCTGCGCAACGTGGGTGAAAGGACGTATGAGTTTTGTGATTGTGACCTGAGTGCACGTGTGTGTGCAAGGTAAAAGTTATACATGTGTGTGTAATGTGAAAGTTATTCGTGTATGGGTAATGTAAAATGTATACCTGTGAGAGTACGAGTATGAAAGTTATAGTTGAGTGAAAGTAATGGAGAATTTTGTGAAGCCAATGGTCGGGGGCACGATCGGCAGCCAACCTACCGCTAAAATCAAATGTTGGTTTGCCCCTGAAGGGAAAAGAAGTGCGTGCTAGTCACTATTTAAAATCTCGCCAAAAGTAGGCAAAAATATGTAGTGGAGGACCGTTTATTAGCTGTCTAAGCCGTAAGGAGTCCTGTTAAGAAGGTAAGACAGTTAATTGGTTAATTGTGCTGAAATGACTTGAAAAAAAAATTCGTGATATAAAAGTCCGTTTAATGGTGAAGAGTCAAGTGAAATTAAAACCTAAATTAAAATGGAACTAAATTAAAATAACGTTAAATTGAAGTAGAAGAAAATAAATTTAAATTAAATAAATCAAATTGTATTACAGATTAAAATGATAATAAATAAAAGAAAAATAAGTTTTATTCTAATTAAATAAAGAAAAATTTAACTTGAACTATTCTAAGTGAAAAGTCAAAATAACCTAAATATCTAAACATACAGAGCCATATAACATAAGGTAATACATGTAAGATAAACATGCATGCACCAATACAGACATACTACAGTATGATGACCAACAAGAAAAAGTGCTTGAAAAATAATAAATTCAGTTTAATGAAACTCCACGAAGTCTAACTGGGTATGTACTCCGTAGGTTCACACAGGCATATCGCCAGGGCGGCAAAACCGAAGTTTTCGAGGTGGGCTCTTTACGCCAGCAACTGTTGGGCATACATATGTGCAAAAAGGCCAGCTGATCTGGAAGCACATAAGAACTGACGTTAACGACCGCATGCACATAAGCGGAATACAACCGATTTTGAGGGAGCGTAGCAAAAAGAATCCAGAGAGGAAGAAGACACTGGAAAAGGGAGATCATACATACATACATAATTAATAAACCTTCCAAGCACAGGAATCAACGCGGGAAGCGCAGCGAGAGCTTCCAAACGCTCCGATCCAGGCGCTCTGAAAGTGGATTGCGTAATTTTTCTTACTCCCATTACACTATATTTTTTTTTGCCTGCTATTTTAAATTACACTTTCTCTTGTCATTCTTCAATTAGTTTATTTTTTTTGCTCTTTTTTATAATTATCACCGTTTGTTTCTTCGCACATGATCCGTTTATGTTAAATTTATTGCGAGAACTTTTCTTCAATTAGTTAATCCTTTTTTTGAATTTGCCGCAGATGTTTAGTTATAAATATATATTTCTTTCTTTACATGAATTCCTATATCTAAGTTTTCATTTTTCTCCATACCGTTTTTTGGTTAGTTTAGTAGCAGTTATTACGACTTTTTTTTCTTACCCCCATATATTGTTGAGTTTTCGATATTTTGTTGGTTAAGATGCGTATCCGCGAAGCTATTCCGTTGAGATATCTACAGCGGCGTACATGATTATTGGGCCAGGTTCCTTTCGAATGAAGGCTTAGGTAGATTACTGCTTCGCCTTTGGAAGTGCCTTATATAAGCCCAAAGCTCGCATAAGTGACAAACAAAGGCAAGGTTGATACTAATTTGGGGTAAATCTAATTTTCTCTAGAGCTTGAAGCAGTTGAAGCTACCGTGTGTAGAGTTGCACACTTAACATGCGTGAGGTTTGCAGCGGGCGTATAGGGATAAGCTAGGGTTAGGGAAAAGTTTGGGAACCATATTTGAAGCTAGTGCTTTGGATGATGCTGTTCCAAACTTGGGGGGTATACATAAATGGGTGACCGCGACTTTTGACGGCAGACTGACTAGAGCAAACCCACTATGACCTCGCCTAGGTGCAGCACCGAAAACCCGCCAATCAAAATCATAAACTGTTTATCGAACATATACATTTATAAATATAGCTATCTTTTAATTTCTTCTGCCAAAACTTGGAAAAGGAATTTCCGGTAATTGATCGAATTAATAATAATGTCATATCTAGATACACATACAATTTTTCCATGTATTTACATTGAGAACATTATCTTTATTTTTTTCAGTATCTTGAACCACACAGCTATCCGTATTACTAGTTTTGCTTTTTTTTGAATTTTTTTTGGGAATCAATCACGTTTTAAACCATCTAAGTCGAATAAACTGTTTTTTTTTTTAACTACATTTCTCGCGAAGTAGGGTTTTGTTTTTATATGTTGGTTATAAATCTACGGTTTTAACTCGAAGGTTGAGAAGAACTTCAGTTAAGGCATACAGCACCTACTTGTTCTTTACGGTGATAAATTTTGGGGCTACCGCCCCAGTGATGTAACCTTGGGAAAGGATGAGGTAACTAGAATTCCCTTTCTGTGTGGTAAACCTGGGGCTGCCGCCCCAGTGATGTCTATTTTAGTGTTTTATAAAAATATCTTGTATATAAAAATGTATATACAAATTTATAAGAAAAATTTGCAACAAATACCATATTTCCAACCGAAATTATTGTTAAATTAGTGCACAGATTTAGTAAATTAAATTTTTGTAATAAAGCGTGAACTGTTGTCTACAAGTGTGTGTAAAAGTTTTTTGATTCGATTCACGCGTTTGGGCACAGCAACCCAAAATCGTTGTACAAATTCATAAACAGTACCCGTTATTTCTTTTCCTTGATTTGTTTCTTTTCATCAGAAATTGCGCTCAAATTAAATGCAAATACAAAAAACGTGCCCAATAAATAAAAAAATGCGATTAGTATTGCCATAATGCAACCCTGCTGCGAGGTTGCAAAATGTAGACGCGTAAAAAACATACCTTTGAGTGGGACAAAATGTAGACGGCGTCGTTTTCCAATTTTGTATGGGAAACAACAACACCACAGATTTTACGGTTAGAAAACGTCTTAAAATGTAGACGTCTACATTTTCAGACACTATTTGGAACGAACTGTGAACACCCCAAATAATAAACAAGACAGCGAAGAGTGAATAAAATCTACCATGTCTAGTTAATTCTAACTCCCAGCTAAACATCTTTATCTGTGTTATCGACACCCATCATATAACATGTGATCGATAAAGCAGTTAACG
>NW_023458557.1:14364624-14365010 GCF_013731165.1 Rhagoletis pomonella | reverse complement strand
GGATGTACCTCCAGTTAGCGTTAACTAGACATGGTGCAAACGGCCCTTAGTATGATTTCAATAACGACATCAGTTTTCAACATTCCGCCCGCCATCAGCAACGGAGTTGATGATTGATGTTCATGGAGTGTAATCTTGCGCAATGGCATTCTACTAACTTTGAAGTGTTTCTTACTCAGGCTGGCTCTGGTCTGCGTTGGTAGTCACGATTGGCAGTAATGCGAGTTTAACGATGGGTCTTGTATGAGTTGATGTGGAAGTTTTAATGGTGGCTCTTCTAGCAAGTCCATCGGATCCGTGGTGAAGTGTCTGCACCCTAGCGAGTGGCCATTTTGATGGTGGGAATCGTTCGTCGGTAAGTAGCACTAATGACCCGGGTTTGATCT
>NW_023458557.1:14362596-14364524 GCF_013731165.1 Rhagoletis pomonella | reverse complement strand
CCACCAATCCGACGAGCTTAGCCTGGGCTCGCCACCATGCCTTCCCACCGCCTCGCTTTACCCCAACAACCAGTTACATAACAATGGCGCCCAACGGATAGAGCAGTCATCTTTTAGTCGTCCCACAAGTCTTCTGATCGTCTATCTATCTACCACCCTGGATGTCTATATCTGCTATTTATCTGTGTCTATTCTTCTTGCTGTCCTTCTGTAAAATCTATCCCACTACTTTGACTCCAGTACTGATTAGGGTTGTTATGGCAGCGTTTCGTCGCCCCGACGAATTCAACAGGTGCTGTAATTACAAATATGAGGGGGGGAAACTGCTTCGCCTTCAGCTCGCATAAGTGACAAACAAAGGCAAGGTTGATACTAATTTGGGGGTAAATCTAATTTTCTCTATAGCTTCAAGCATGTGTAGAGTTGCACACTTAACATGCGTGAGGTTTGCAGCGGGCGTATAGGGATAAGCTAGGGTTAGGGAAAAGTTTGGGAACCATATTTGAAGCTAGTGCTTTGGATGATGCTGTTTCAAACTTAGGGGTATACATAAATAGGTGACCGCGACTTTTGACGGTAGACTGACTAGAGTAAACCCACTATGACCTCGCCTAGGTGCCCTTTTAATTTCTTCTGCCAAATCTTGGAAAAGGAATTTCCGGTAATTGATCGAATTAATAATAATGTCATATCTAGATACACATACAATTTTTCCATGTATTTATATTGAGAACATTATCTTTATTTTTTTCAGTATATTGAAGCACAGAGCTATCCGTATTACTAGTCTTGCTTTTTTTTTGAATTTTTTTGGGAATCAATCACGTTTTATACCATCTATAGTCGAATACTCTGATTTTTTTTTTTAACTACATTTCTCACGAAGTACGGTTTTGTTTTTATATGTTGGTTATAAATCTACGGTTTTTACTCGAAGGTTGAGAAGAACTTCAGTTAAGGCATACAGCACGTACTTGTTCTTTACGGTCATAAATTTTGATTTTGCTTACGAAAATTTTCCTTTTGGTGTGAAGATGAGGGTGAATGGAAGAGCGAAAACCCGAGGAGAGAGTTGCTGGTGGATTAGGGCTCTTTAGCCGGCTTAGGCCGGTGACAAGAAGTGTCACACGCGCGCTAGAGAACCAGGTCGTCGGGTCCCTATTCAATCAAATCGACACAGGGATTCCGCGTCCAGTTGATTTTGTGCCAACTGATTTTTTTAATAAGTGCACCGCTCGAATTTTTAGAACGTTAGGAGAAGAAGCAGCACGTCAACCCAGCGTAGCTATAACAAGTCAGCTATCGATCTGCGATTCGAATAACGGCCTTAGTTTTTCAAGGAAATTCGAACAACTTTTTGAAATGTCGGAGCCTGGGCCACAAGGTGCTGGAAACGGCGACGATCCAGGACCGAGCGAACGTCCAGGAGGCTCGGGTGCTGGAGCTCCAAGAGCTCAAGGAGATAGCGCGACCTGCACCGTGGCCAATATCGAGCAACTGAGCCGCATGATGGCGATGATGGCGCAACAGAACGATATGATGGCCCTGTGCATGAATGAGGTCCGTAATATGAGAGCAAATGTCTCGAGTCTCAGCAACCGAGTGGCCGACATGGAAACGTCTGCTCAAGCCTTGGGCCATCGTTCTGCTCTCGCATCGACACCAAAAAATAGGGGTCGCGGAAACGAAGCTGCCAGCCAACACGATAACGACCACACAACTCGTAATAACGAAGGCTTCGCTGAACAGAACCGGCGTGAGCTCCCCAAACGAAAGAAAGTTGATTTGGAAAAATGGCACATAAAGTTCGATGGCAATAGTAAGTGTATGACAGTTGAAAGCTTCCTATTCCGTATAGAAAAAATGCGCTCACAACATGAGATTTCACACAACCAACTCTTCACTGACTTTCATTGTCTCGTGTCGGG
>NW_023458557.1:14360668-14362496 GCF_013731165.1 Rhagoletis pomonella | reverse complement strand
CACGAAAATGTACCGCCAAATTATGGTACATGAAGATGATTGGCACCGCCAGCAAATTCTTTGGTTGGATAACCAGAACAACATCACGCCATACCAGCTGACGACAGTAACATATGGCACAAGATCAGCTCCGTACCTGGCAATTCGCGTTTTACTTCAATTAGTTGAAGATGAAGGAAGTAATTATCCTTTAGCTTCGGAAGCAATAACAAAGGGCAGATATGTTGACGACATCTTTGGTGGAGCTGATGATCCTGACACTTTAGAAATTGTTGCTAAAGAACTCATTAATCTATGCAGGGCGAACGGTTTTCCCCTTGCAAAGTGGCACTCGAACAATACATCAGTGCTTGAAAGTATATTCCAGTCTTCAAGCTCTTTGTCATTAATATCATTCCACGACTGCACTACCAAAATACTCGGATTAAATTGGAATCCTTCAACGGATAACTTCAACTTCACGTCACAATCGAGGAATTCAGGATCCAAAATCACAAAACGCCTCATAATGTCTGAAGTATCTCAGATATTCGCTCCACTGGGATTCGTTTCTCCAACTACGGTGCATGCCAAAATGCTATTGCAGGAGCTCTGGTTGCACACCTTGGGTTGGGATGAGCAAGTTCCACAATAACTTGAAAAATAATGGCTAAACATTAGAGAAGATCTGCGATATCTAGACAAAGTATCACTTCCAAGATGGACATCCACATACCGACACTCATTATGTGAATTGCACGGATTCTCTGATGCATCTCAACTAGCCATGGCTGCAGCAATCTACATAAGAATACAATCGCCGTCCACAGGGCCCACAATCTCACTACTCTGCACAAAAACTAAAGTAGCACCACTCAAGAAACTTACGATCCCGAGGCTAGAATTAAATGCTGCGCTAATTCTGGCCAAACTTCTACATTATCTTCGAGCTACACTTCATGTGAACATAGACTCTATTCATTTGTGGACGGACTACTCAGTGGCACTCACGTGGATCAATTCTAACGCAGCCAGATGGAAAGACTTCGTAAGGAATCGAGTTCTTCAAATTCAAGATCTGGTGCCTGACGCAAAATGGCATCATATTCCAAGTAAGGACAATCCAGCTGACTCCGCATCAAGAGGCATCAACACTTCACAATTAATCAACAATACTTTATGGTGGACGGGACCCACCTGGCTCTCTAAGTCAACGAAACATTGGCCAAAGCTACAACCTCTCCATGATCAGGCCTGCACCTTGGAAGCACAGCCTGGTCTATCAACAAAACCACCTCAATGGGATCTCATTAGCAGGTACTCTAGCATATTTAGACTCCTAAGAATCACTGTTATTATCTTCAAGGCAACGTCAAGACTCAAAAGAGTACCAGATCCCTGCACATCAATCACTCCTACTGACTTAGAAAGAGCAAGAAAATTCTGGGTAAAGTCAACCCAAGCAGCATATTTCGCTCACGAGCTTAAGACACTGTCAGCAAATCAAAAACTTCCACATACTCATGTATTAAGCCGTCTAACCGCCTTCATCGATAAAGAAGGAATCTTAAGAGTTGGAGGACGACTTCATAACTCTCAGCTGGATCCTGAAAGCAAGCATCCTGCAATCTTGCCAAAAAACTCTCCATTTACCACTCTGGTAATAAGGCACGCTCATCTAAAGACAGTTCACGGTGGCGTGCAACTCACTCTATCAACAATCAGGCAGACATATTGGATAATTGGTGGAAGGTATCCAATAAAAACGCACATCCTATATTGTGTTGACTGTTCTCGACAAAGAGGAATCCGAGCACAACAATTAATGGGTCAGTTACCTCAAGCCAGA
>NW_023458557.1:14358199-14360568 GCF_013731165.1 Rhagoletis pomonella | reverse complement strand
TCGGGTGAGCGCACGTTGTCTTGTGGAGTAGGAACTTCTTCCTGAACACAGAATTTCGTTAATAATTGTGGTATTGCACTGTTGTTTTGAGATACCGTTGTATGAAAGACATTAGGTTGTATGGATGATGTGTGCTGAATCGGTACCAGCCAACCAAAAATTGAGGACTGGGCTATGGGAGTGTCTGGTGAGTTATAGATGATATCTGGCTTTATTATCTGGCCATAGTAGTCGGCTCCAATCATGATGTCTATTTTCTGAGGTGTCAAAAAGGTTGGATCAGCGAGTTCCAGATGGTTGAGGAGTTCTTCAGTATATTGCGTGAAGAGTTTCTTAATCTCTTTTATGTCTCCAATGAAGTTCTTTCCACAGTCCGAGAAGAGTGTATGGCAATTGCCGCGACGTAAGATAAAGCGACGAACCCGTCTGTGCTAAGAACCCGTCTGTGCTAAGAACCCGTCTGTGGAGTAGTCGCTGACTAACTCGAGATGAACAGCTGATGAAGCCATGCATACAAACACGCATATCCAGGCCTTTTGAGTTTTGGCGACTCGGCCACGCCAATTGGATACTGTAACTGGACCGGCATAGTCGACTCCAGTATTGTAGAAGGGTCGGGATGGAATGACTCTGGCTTGAGGTAACTGACCCATTAATTGTTGTGCTCCGATTCCTCTTTGTCGAGAACAGTCAACACAATATAGGATGTGCGTTTTGATTGGATACCTTCCACCAATTATCCAATATGTCTGCCTGATTGTTGATAGAGTGAGTTGCACTCCAACGTGAAGTGTCTGTAGATGAGCGTGCCTTATTGCCAGAGTGGTAAATGGAGAGTTTTTTGGCAAGATTGCAGGATGCTTGCTTTGAGAATCCAGCTGAGAGTTATGAAGTCGTCCTCCAACTCTTAAGATTCCTTCTTCATCGATGAAGGCGGTTAGACGGCTTAATACATGAGTATGTGGAAGTTTTTGATTTGCTGACAGTGTCTTAAGCTCATGAGCGAAATATGCTGCTTGGGTTGACTTTACCCAGAATTTTCTTGCTCTTTCTAAGTCAGTAGGAGTGATTGATGTGCACGGATCTGGTACTCTTTTGAGTCTTGACGTTGCTTTGAAGATAATAACTAGAGTACCTGCTAATGAGATCCCATTGAGGTGGTTTTGCTGAAGTCGTTGCAACGAATGTTTCGTTGACTTAGAGAGCCAGGTGGGTCTAGGGACGTTCCGATACCATCAAAGTATCGATACCTACTCAAATGAGTTCACTCAAATCCCTATTTCGATACTACTTATATGAGTGAACCGAATGTATCGATACCTACTTATATCGATAACTTTTCATCCTTTTATATGCAACAAAGCGAAAGTAATTTTCAGGCGTTATCTGTGGCATACCTTTTGCGACACCTGAGTGGTAGATCGACCTATCTCGGCAGCCAGATTGAAAGCGCCCTATCTGAGAAAACTTTTCAAAAGCACCCTATTCCAGAATTTGATTGAAAAACGCCTTATATCAAAAAACTTTTCAAGACCTCATTCTTTCAGAACTCGGTACAAAAACGCCATATCTCAGCTGCCGATTCAAAGCGCCCTGTCTCAAATATTTTCAATATATTTTCAGTTGAGGTATCGAACTGTTTATTTGATTATTAGTAACATTAGAAGTAATACGATTACTTAGACAAAAAATTAAACCTTTGAAAGGTTCCCACAAAACGTTACGGCTACAAGGCATTGCTTGAACTTTGTAAAAATAGATCCCCTCATTAGATTTTGGCGGTACCATTGCTTAGATCAATTATTTTTCATAAAAGCGAAGCAATTATTTTCCATAGAAAATATATGACCGAAAGATATGGCACTTCCTCAAATCGATTCGATACAAGTACTTTTATTTCGATACTAAGTACGTATAGATGAAACGATTCAAGTAAAAAAAGTAGTTGGTATTGAAACAAAAGTATCGAGTACATACTCGTATTTACTTATATCGGAACATCCCTAGGTGGGTCCCGTACACCATAAAGTATTGTTGATTAATTTTGAAGTGTTAATGCCTCTTGATGCGCAGTCAGCTGGATTGTCCTTACTTGGAATATGATGCCATTTTGCGTCAGGCACCAGATCTTGATTTTGAAGAACTCGATTCCTTACGAAGTCTTTCCATCTGGCTGCGTTAGAATTGATCCACGTAAGTACCACTGAGGAGTCCGTCCACAAATGAACAGAGTCTATGTTCACATGAAGTGTAGCTCGAACATAATGTAGAAGTTTGGCCAGAATTAGCGCAGCATTTAATTCTAGCCTCGGGATCGTGAGCTTCTTGAGTGGTGCTACTTTAGTTTTTGCGCAGAGTAGTGAGATTGT
>NW_023458557.1:14356880-14358099 GCF_013731165.1 Rhagoletis pomonella | reverse complement strand
TTGCCTTTTATCATGACGGCTTCGACAGCACTCATGCTGCTTGTTTCTTCCGGTAGCTCGTTGACTGCTTTCGAGCTATTTCTATTCTCCCTTATCACCCTCTCGGCGCGTCTACATTCTGGTTTTAAATCGGCTAGGGTATCCATCCTAGAAGCAAACGTCAAATTTGCAAGGTATGGTTTCAAATTTCCTTTTAAAATGCCTACTAATTCCTTTTCAGGAATTTTCTTCCTTAGACGGAACGTTAAGTTATGGACCTCCCCGTAAAATTCATCGAAGCTTTCTTGTGGGAGCTGTTTGCGTTCCATTATCTCGCGGATTATCTCGTAGACGGACTCCGCTGTCTTGAAGTGGGCCAGCAACTCGGATTTCAGCTCGGTATATCCGAAGTCCAGATCATCGGCGTGATCTTCGAGTACTTGCCAGTACCACTTCAGGGCGGAGCCCGGCACGAGACAATGAAAGTCAGTGAAGAGTTGGTTGTGTGAAATCTCATGTTGTTAGCGCATTTTTTCTATACGGAATAGGAAGCTTTCAACTGTCATACCCTTACTTTGCCATCGAACTTTATGTGCCATTTTTCCAAATCAATTTTCTTTCTTTTGGGGAGCTCACGCCGGTTCTGTTCATCGAAGCCTTCGTTATTACGAGTAGTGTGGTCGTTATCGTGTTGGCTGGAAGCTTCGTTTCCGCGACCCCTATTTTCTGGTGTCGATGCGAGAGCAGAACGATGGCTCAAGGCTTGAGCAGACGTTTCCATGTCGGCCACTCGGTTGCGGAGACTCGAGACATTTGCTCTCATATTACGGACCTCATTCATGCACTGGGCCATCATATCGTTCTGTTGCGCCATCATCGCCATCATGCGGCTCAGTTGCTCGATATTGGCTACAGTGCAGGTCGCGCTTTCTCCTTGAGCTCTTGGAGCTCCAGCACCCGAGCCTCCTGGACGTTCGCTCAGGCCCGGATCGTCGCCGTTTCCAGCACCTTGTTGCCCAGGCTCCGACATTTCAAAAAGTTGTTCGATTTTCCTTGAAAAACTAAGGCCGTTATTCGAATCGCAGATCGATAGCTGACTTGTTATAGCTACGCTGGGTTGACGTGCTGCTTCTTCTCCTAACGTGCTAAAAATTCGAGCGGTGCACCTATTAAAAAAATCAGTTGGCACAAAATCAACTGGACGCGGAATCCCTGTGTCGATTTGATTGAATAGGGACCC
>NW_023458557.1:14345809-14356780 GCF_013731165.1 Rhagoletis pomonella | reverse complement strand
GCAACTCGGATTTCAGCTCGGTATATCCGAAGTTCAGATCATCGGCATGATCTTCGAGTACTTGCCAGTACCACTTCAAGGCGGAGCCCGATACGAGACAATGAAAGTCAGTGAAGAGTTGGTTGTGTGAAATCTCATGTTGTGGGCGCACTTTTTCTATACGAAATAGGAAGCTTTCAACTCATGATCCAACGACTACAGATCACGTAATCCGCCATCGTTGTATTTGTAATCGATTTTCAGAAAAAAGTTTTCGTAGTGTTTTTGATGTTTTTTGGTTCTGTTTACATCGTCTTCTACCTCTTCGTAGTGATATTTTAGCGATTTTATGTGTTTTCTGCAGCGATTTTAATTAGAAATTTTGATTTATTACAAATTTATGATATAATATGTAGTGCTTTTTGATTGGAACAAGTTTGTGCGTCTGTTTGATTTGCCAAGAGGAGTAAAATTGCGTGAAAAGTGGGTGCACATTTGTGGTCAGAACGTGGCATTGAAAAATCGACCGGCGCCGATAATATGCGATTGTAAAACACTCTCAATCATTAAAACCATATTTTATGAACTTTTTTTGCTAATTGTCATCAAGTTTCACTTTTTATAGTTTATAATAAATACCAATCTAATCGCACTCAATCACCGCGCCTTTTTCGTTTTCTTTGTTTGCTTTCATTTTTAGGCAGATGTCAAAAACGCTCAGAAATTTACTTTTTTCATTCTTTTCCGATTGCGTGATCTTGTTAGTAGGTTCATGCTTTCAACTGTCATACCCTTACTATTGCCATCGAACTTTATGTGCCATTTTTCCAAATCAACTTTCTTTCTGTTCATCGAAGCCTTCGTTATTACGAGTTGTGTGGTCGTTATCGTGTTGGCCGAAAGCTTCGTTTCCGTGACCCCTATTTTCTGGTGTCGATGCGAGAGCAGAACGATGGCCCAAGGCTTGAGCAGACGTTTCCATGTCGGCCACAGTGATCGGACTTACAAATAAATTTGTGTGGTAGAATTTGTAAAAAAAATGTGGTAGATTTCAAAAAAATGTGGTAGATCTCAGGTTTTGGACCAAATTTTGTACAAAAATTAAAAATATTCTGCAAGGTTTCACCTAAATTGCAAACATTTTAATTAGCATCTAAAAAAAAAGAATTATAGTATAACAAATTGTAAGATTGAAGTAGCTAAAAATTTCTTGAGTTTTGGCAATTTTTTTCCTTGACAGTGTAAAGCAGTTCCTTCCATATCAAGATATTTTTCGAACATATCTCAAAAGATTTCTGCACCCTTGCGGAGTGCTGCCAGCTTTCCTTTTTATCACATCACGATGTAGCGAACAAATGTGGCACGTTCCAGAAACCGTTATTGGGATTTGCCAATTTCGAAAATTCTCAAGTAAAAGTAAAGAACGCTTTAGAAACTTTAGATGCACAGAAATTTGCTAATAGTTTCACAAAAATCGCCATTTTTTACCATTTTCGCTTTAAATCTTTTTATAAATCACATATTTTGCAATTTAACACAATAAAACCACGTCTCCTGTCGAAAAATTGAATATTGAGAAAATTTACTATTTTACACTTTATTTTATCCTCACAATTTTCCTGTTGTTAGTGTTTAGTGTTGGAAAATTTTTGCTCTTAAAATTAACTAAAACTACTCAAAAACGCGAATATGTGGTAGATTTCAGACCTTGTGTGGTAGATGTGGTAGATGCTCAAAAAAGTGGCAGATCTACCACAATGTGGTACAAGTCCGATCACTGGTCGGCCAGTCGGTTGCTGAGACTCGAGACATTTGCTCTCATATTACGGACCTCATTCATGCACTGGGCCATCATATCGTTCTGTTGCGCCATCATCCCCATCATGCGGCTCAGTTGCTCGATATTGGCCATAGTGCAGGTCGCGCTATCTCCTTGAGCTTTTGGAGCTCCAGCACCCGAGCCTCCTGTACGTTCGCTCAGCCCCGGATCGTCGCCGTTTCCAGCACCTTGTTGCTCAAGCTCCGACATTTCAAAAAGTTGTTCGATTTTCCTTGAAAAACTAAGCCTGTTATTCGAATCGCAGATCGATAGCTGACTTGTTATAGCTACGCTGGGTTGACGTGCTGCTTCTTCTCCTAACGTTCTAAAAATTCGAGCGGTGCACCTATTAAAAAATCCGTTGGCACAAAATCAACTGGACGCGGAATCCCTGTGTCGATTTGATTGAATAGGGACCCGACGACCTGGTTCTCTAGCGCGCGTGTGACACTTCTAGTCACCGGCCTATCGGTGCTAAATAGCCCTAATCCACCAGCAACTCTCTTCTAGGGATTTCGCTCTTCCATTCACCCTCACCTTCACACCAAAAGGAAAATTTTCGTAAGCAAAATCAATATTTATCACCATAAAGAACAAGTACGTGCTGTATGCCTAATGTGACCAACCGTACTTCTTTCGGAAGTACAGTACTTCTTTTTTCGCTCTTGTACTTCGTACTTCGAAGTACAGTCCAATGTACTTCTTTGCAATATTTTGTACTTCAGGAGGGAGATTTTGTAACCAGTAAGCGAAAATTCTCGAATCGCTATCGCACTTTTTGACGCATGATATAAATGTTTTTGCGTCAAAAAGTGCGATAGCGATTCGAAAATTGTCGCTAAATGGTTTCAGAATCTCCCCCCCAGGTCCTGCGCTTCTCCGATCTTTTGGACGATCGTCACGTGGCTTGGACGATAATGGTTCGAACCATTAAAGTCGCTGGGGACCGATGGCATCATACCTGCGCAGCTGCAAAGGCCTCTGAAGGTGTCGTGCAATTGGTTGGATCCTATTTATGAGAACTGTGTGGGGACCGGGTACATCCTCAAGTCATGGAGGGTAGTCAGTATTACGTCCATCCCGAAGGCCGGAAAAGGCGCACGTGTTTCCCCTAGGTATTTTAGGCCAATCAGTCTCTCTTCGGTTTTGCTAAAAACAGCGATCAACGGCGGCTGTCTTGGAAGCCTAACATTGAGGAAAGGGTAAGAAAGGTTTCGGTTGCCTTGTACTGCTGTATCGGCTATCGGTAAAAGATGAAGTCTCTCGCCCAAATTAATTCATTAGCTCTAGGAAACCAGATTTAAGCCACTATTTCTTCATGGAGCCCTTATCTGGTGAAGTCAATCGAGAAGGCTGTACTTGTAAAATAGGAATTAGCGGAGCATTAGGAACAACACCTACACTGGCGCTTAACATACATATGTTGAACACGGCGCCTCCGGATATTGCAGGCGGAATTTTCGCAGTACGAACTGCTATTGGGCTAAAGGAAACCGGGTCATTTTGTGACATAAAAAACGAAAAGAAGACGTTTCTTTGCGGCAGAAAATATTTTTATAGGGCACTTTAAAACACATGACCTCTCAAGGGCTAGTGATAGGAGTTCTGACAGGCCATTGTGCGATTGGTATTCATGCGGTGAGACTATTAATTTCAACTGATCCTTTTTTATCAGCTGTCACGAGGAAGATGAGGTGGAATCATCTCCACACTTTCTTTTAGACTCTCCAACCTTCGCGAGGCTAAGATGGAAGCATTTTGGCTCGCACTTCTGAACAAACACTGAGATTTCAGGACTCGAAATTAGCTGCACTCAAAATTTTGTAATCAACCTAACCTGTCCTTCTTTGAGTTATGAAATAGTTGGTCACATTATGTATGCCTTAACGGAAGTTCTTCTCAACCTTCGAGTTAAAACCGTAGATTTATAACCAACATATAAAAACAAAACCCTACTTCGGCGTCGCGAGAAATGTAATTAAAAAAAAAAATTCAGTTTATTCGACTACAGATGGTATAAAACGTGATTGATTCCCAAAAAAAAATTCAAAAAAAAGCAAAACTAGTTATACGGATAGTTCTGTGCTTCAATATACTGAAAAAAAAAAAGATAATGTTCTCAATGTAAACACATGGAAAAATTGTATGTGTATCTAGATATGACATTATTATTAATTCGATCAATTACGGAAATTCCTTTTCCAAGATTTGGCAGAAGAAGTTAAAAGATAGTTTATAAATGTATATGTTCGATAAACAGTTTATGATTTTGATTGGCGTGTTTTCGGTGCTGCACCTAGGCGAGGTCATAGTGGGTGTGCTCTAGTCAGTCTGCGGTCAAAAGTCGCGGTCAACTATTTTGGAACAGCATCATCCAAAGCACTAGCTTTAAATATGGTTCCCAAACTTTTCCTTAACCCCAGCTTATCCCTATACGCTCGCTGCAAACCTCACGCATGTTAAGTGTGCAACTCTACACACGGTAGCTTAAACTGCTTGAAGCTATAGAGAAAATTAGTGTTACCCCCAAATTAGTATCAACCTTGCCTTTGTTTGTCACTTATGCGAGCTTTGAGCTTATATAAGGCACTTCCAAAGGCGAAGCAATTTCCCCCCCTCATATTTGTTATTACAGCACCTGTTGAATTCGTCGGGGCGACGCAACGCTACCATAACAACCCTAATCAGTACTGGAGTCAAAGTAGTGGGATAGATTTTACAGAAGAACAGCAAGAAGAATAGAGACAGATAAATAGCAGATATAGACATCCAGGGTGGTAGATAGATAGAAGATCAGAAGACTTGTGCGAAGACTAAAATATTACTGGGCTATGCGTTGGGCGCCATTGTTATGTAACTGGTTGTTGGGGTAAAGCGAGGCGGTGGGAAGGCATGGTGGCGAGCCCAGGCTAAGCTCGTCGGATGGGTGGGTCGTTTCCACCAGCCTTACCTTCAGCTACGTAAACAAAACTATAGGTCATGCCTAGGTGGAGGTAAAAATAAGAAAGATAAGATAGATGTTAGAGTATGATGGAAGAAAAGACCAGTCCTGTCAGGTGGAGTCATCCCTCCCCATCTACACGTCGTAGCCTTGGACTCTGCCATGACTCCTTCAAATCGCAGAGTCCCCTAATCCTGACTAGTGTCCGTATGTCATTTTATCTGTCATGTCCCTGTCCACAGTCTGAAGTCAGCAACACCCATGTCCCCTCTATTGCACTAGTGCAACACCCACACCAAACCAATTATCTTAGCAACTCATTCTTATATCTTTTCAACTTCTCTACATTAGAATCTTTTATTCATTACAAAAATAACAATACTAACTGCAATAATTTGACCTATTACTATATACTAAAAGCTACAGCTTGACGATTCATTAAATTCAAATTCCTTGTTCTTAGACCTCAACTGAAAACTAATTCAAACTAGATGGTAAGTTTAACAATTTTTGATTCATATAATTCTTGCTTGTGAACTTAATATTTGTATTTCAACTTTGTAATTAGATCTATACTTATCTACCTAAGCCTTCATTCGAAAGGAACCTGGCCCAATAATCAAGTACGCTGCTGTAGATATCTCAAAGCTACTACCTCTATGTACAAATTTCACAAGAAACCAAGAATATAGGTCAATGCATATAATTATATATGCACGTACGTTAGTACATGTATACGCTTAAATTCTAGCACTCACCGGTCTCTTCAACGATGAAGGCGCCTGCATGCGGGAGACAGGTTGCTGAAAACAAAAAAATATGTACGTACGTATGTACAAGCTTTCCAGCGAGTACGGGAGAGTATATGTTTATCATAGATGGAGCATATTTGGGTCTACAATGACAATTGTCGAAGTGTCAAACTCATTGGGACCTCGCGCTTTGATACGACACCTTTTGGAGGACAAATTCTTTAGATCTAAATTTAAATGGATTCTCGATTAAAATAAAAAAACTACAATTCAATTCAACGGAATAGCTTCGCGGATACGCATCTTTACCAATAATAATCGAAAACTCAACAATATATTGGGGTAAGAAAAAAAATCGTAATAACTGGTACTAAACTCACCAAAAAAAGTGTATGGAGAAAAATGAAAACTTAGATATAGGAATTCATGCAAAGAAAGAAATACATATTTATAACTAAACATCTGCGGCAAATTAAAAAAAAAGCATTAACTAATTGAAGAAAAGTTCTCGCAATAAATTTAACATGAACGGATCATGTGCGAAGAAACAAACGGTGATAATTATAAAAAAGAGCAAAAAAAATAAACTAATTGAAGAATGACAAGAGAAGGTGTAATTTAAAATAGCAGGTAAAAAAAGATAGTGTAATGGGTGTAAGCTTGGAAGCTCTCGCTGCGCTTCCCGCGTTGATTCCTGTAATTGGAAGGTTTATTAATTATGTATGTATGTATGATCTCCCTTCTCAAGTGTACTCTTCCTCTCTGGATTCTGTTTGCTACGCTCCCTCAAAATCGGTTGTATTCCGCTCATGTGCATGCGGTCGTTGACGTTAGTTCTTATGTGCTTCCAGATCAGCTGGTCTTTTTGCACATATGTATGCCCAACAGTTGCTGGCGTAAATAGCCCAACTCGAAAACTTCGGGTTTGCCGCCCTGGCGATATGCCTGTGTGAACCTACGGAGTACATACCCTGTTAGACTTCGTGGAGTTTCATTAAACTTAAAGTCAATATACAAATGCTGGAAAGGTCGCTCGGTTATATGTTGCTTTCCCATGTTCGGTTTATGAAAGAAATTCAGCGTCTTGTTTGCTTTGCATACCTCGCAGCTTTTCACATGAGACTGTACCTCGGCTGCCATACCAGGCCAGTAATACTTTTCGCGTATACGTGATAACGTCTTTTGGATGCCACCATGACCAGTGGGGGCGAGCCGTGAGAGAATTCTACCAACCCTTTACGCAGCTCCGACGGAACCCAAAGTTTCCAGGCTTGGTCCGCTTGAAGGCCCCCTGTTCGGTCAAACAGTGTCCGTTTATATATGTAGCCGTCAGATACTCGTAAGTCAGGTAATTTGTCCTCGTTCTCCGTCACGGTCCTGATTAACTCTTTGTACTCTTCCGATTTAAAATAGGGCGACTCCAAGCATATATAAAGTAGTCTTTCATTGAGTGCGATTTCTTCCATATTCATGCGTGACAGCGTATCTGGAACGACGTTCTGTGCACCTTTGCGATGTTCAATTTCTAAGTTGTATCCCTGTAACTTAAGGCTCCATCTAGCAAGCCTACCAGATAAGTCTTTCTGATTCATGAGCCACTTGAGACTCGCGTGGTCTGTGATAATAGTAAATGGTAGCCCTTCCACGTATGGTCGAAATCTTTTGACACTTAAAACAGCTACGTTGCACTCAAGCTCAGTAATGCTATAATTTCGTTGAGCTTTGTTCAACTTAGCGGACATATATGCTATGGGTCGTGAGGTAGTCGTGTAGTGGTGCTGCAATGGTCCCGTAATCTTGGATAAAACGACGGCACCAGCCTGACATACCTAGGAACCGTCGTAGCTGCTTTGGGGATTTGGGTTCGGGGAAATCCTTCACGGCAGCGACCTTATTGGCATCGGTTCGGATACATCCATCGCCTACCACGTAGCCAAGATACCTAACCTCTTTATAACAAAATTTACTTTTTTCTACGTTAATAGTTAGTTTTGCTTCACGTAAGCAACGAGCGACCTTCTCCAGCAAACATAAATGGGACGAAAAATCTTCTGAACACACCAACAAATCATCTAAATACACATACACGCATTCACGTAACACAACGGGTATAACCTTGTCCATTAGTCGGCACATTCTCTGCGCGGCATTACAAAGTCCGAAAGGCATTACCGTAAATTGGTATAGGGGCCTGCCTGGAAAAGTGAAGGCTGTCTTTTCTCTTGATTTTTTTTCTAATGGAATTTGCCAGAAGGCGTCTTTCAAGTCTATTGCAGATATATATCGTGTATTTTGGAGCCGGCTAAGGATTCCATCCACATGCGGTAATGGATACGCGTCTTTTATGGTACGTTCGTTTACTTCTCTGGCATCTAAACAAAGGCGGTTCTTTGTACCTTTTACTACGAGGGAAACTGGTGAGTTCCAGCTACTATTACTTTCTTCTATTACCCCCGACACAACATTTTGTCTAGCTCTTCATAAATTAATTTCTGTATTGCAGGTGAAATGGGGTAATGGCGCTGTTTCACTGGAAGATTCTCATCAACGACTTCGATCGCATGCTCTTCCATGTCCGTCCTACCTAAACCAAGAACGGCGAAAGAGGGAAACTGCACTTTCACCCTATCTAATGCCGCAGTCTGCTCTGGTGTTAGTGAATGTTGCACGGCGTCAAATGACTAATCCCCCTCGGCGGGTACGAGCTCTGAAACTGTGGCATGCGCTGGACGTGTGACTCCCCGCCTGCTGACCACCTCGAGACCGAAAACCTTCCAAAAGTCTATGCCTAGGTAAACCTCCTGTTGGAGTCCAGGAACTATTAGAAATTCATATCCCTAGCCATTTCATCCCATACAGCTGGGAGAGTTATAACCGCTGTCACTGGTGTTTCACCACCATTTGCTGTCCTGATATTCTGACCCGTAATTGGAATAATGTTATTTTCCTTCCCTTCTAGAAACTTTTGAGCATTTTTACCTAAGCAACTAGCTCCAGCGCCGAAATCTAACAAAGCTAGGGTCTCTATGTCCCCTATCTTCGTTTGAGCAAAGAACCTATTGTCTCCCTTAAGTGTAACAATCGTTGAGACGATTTTACTGTTGATTCGCTTATATAACTTTCTTTTCTCCCTCATCTTCTTTATTTTCTTAAAATTCCTATTATTTCTCTTTTCTTCTAATGATTCGCAAAATATTCTCTTCCTAGCAGCTTCATACTCCAACTTTCTTTGATGTAAACTTTTAGCTACTTGTTTGATACCTAAATCTAGTTTGTTATGCTCAACTTCATTGTTTCTCTTTAATAATTTGTATTCTGGTTGGTTTCCGGGAGCTCGTTCCCCTGGCAGGAGTCCCCGGCTATCTCCGCCAGTGTAAAGTTTCCCTTCTCAGCCTTAGAAACGCAAAAGGACATGTCCCCCCCGCATGCAAAGCAAACCATGTCGTGAAAGGACGATTTACAACGAGACTTTTTTCGCTTCATTCGGGTTTTTAACATAAAAATCTACAGGCATTCCACATGAAAAACATAACATTAAATGAAACGGGGACGGACAGAACGCGTTAATGGTGGACTTGTTGCTATTTGCGGTCGAACGGATCAGCGTATTTGGCTGTGGCATATTTGGCCTCACCCTGGTATTGGATTGTTGGCTGAAAGGCTCCTTGCCTTTTATCATGATGGCTTCGACAGCACTCATGCTGCTTGTTTCCTCCGGTAGCTGTTTATCTGGGAAAGTTAGCTCGTTGACTGCTTTCGATCTATTTCTATTCTCCATTATCACCCTCTCGGCGCGCCTACATTCTGTTTTTAAATCGGCCAGGGTATCCATCCTATAAGCAAATGTCAAATTTGCAAGGTATGGTTTCAAATTCTCTCTTAAAATGCCTACTAATTCCTTTTCAGGAATTTTCTTCCTCAGACGGAACGTCAAGTTATGGACCTCCCCGTAAAATTCATCGAAGCTTTCTTGTGGGAGCTGTTTGCGTTCCATTATCTCGCGGATTATCTCGTAGTCGGACTCCGCTGTCTTGAAGTGGGCCAGCAACTCGGATTTCAGCTCGGTATATCCGAAGTTCAGATCATCGGCATGATCTTCGAGTACTTGCCAGTACCACTTCAAGGCGGAGCCCGATACGAGACAATGAAAGTCAGTGAAGAGTTGGTTGTGTGAAATCTCATGTTGTGGGCGCACTTTTTCTATACGAAATAGGAAGCTTTCAACTCATGATCCAACGACTACAGATCACGTAATCCGCCATCGTTGTATTTGTAATCGATTTTCAGAAAAAAGTTTTCGTAGTGTTTTTGATGTTTTTTGGTTCTGTTTACATCGTCTTCTACCTCTTCGTAGTGATATTTTAGCGATTTTATGTGTTTTCTGCAGCGATTTTAATTAGAAATTTTGATTTATTACAAATTTATGATATAATATGTAGTGCTTTTTGATTGGAACAAGTTTGTGCGTCTGTTTGATTTGCCAAGAGGAGTAAAATTGCGTGAAAAGTGGGTGCACATTTGTGGTCAGAACGTGGCATTGAAAAATCGACCGGCGCCGATAATATGCGATTGTAAAACACTCTCAATCATTAAAACCATATTTTATGAACTTTTTTTGCTAATTGTCATCAAGTTTCACTTTTTATAGTTTATAATAAATACCAATCTAATCGCACTCAATCACCGCGCCTTTTTCGTTTTCTTTGTTTGCTTTCATTTTTAGGCAGATGTCAAAAACGCTCAGAAATTTACTTTTTTCATTCTTTTCCGATTGCGTGATCTTGTTAGTAGGTTCATGCTTTCAACTGTCATACCCTTACTATTGCCATCGAACTTTATGTGCCATTTTTCCAAATCAACTTTCTTTCTGTTCATCGAAGCCTTCGTTATTACGAGTTGTGTGGTCGTTATCGTGTTGGCCGAAAGCTTCGTTTCCGTGACCCCTATTTTCTGGTGTCGATGCGAGAGCAGAACGATGGCCCAAGGCTTGAGCAGACGTTTCCATGTCGGCCACAGTGATCGGACTTACAAATAAATTTGTGTGGTAGAATTTGTAAAAAAAATGTGGTAGATTTCAAAAAAATGTGGTAGATCTCAGGTTTTGGACCAAATTTTGTACAAAAATTAAAAATATTCTGCAAGGTTTCACCTAAATTGCAAACATTTTAATTAGCATCTAAAAAAAAAGAATTATAGTATAACAAATTGTAAGATTGAAGTAGCTAAAAATTTCTTGAGTTTTGGCAATTTTTTTCCTTGACAGTGTAAAGCAGTTCCTTCCATATCAAGATATTTTTCGAACATATCTCAAAAGATTTCTGCACCCTTGCGGAGTGCTGCCAGCTTTCCTTTTTATCACATCACGATGTAGCGAACAAATGTGGCACGTTCCAGAAACCGTTATTGGGATTTGCCAATTTCGAAAATTCTCAAGTAAAAGTAAAGAACGCTTTAGAAACTTTAGATGCACAGAAATTTGC
>NW_023458557.1:14343938-14345709 GCF_013731165.1 Rhagoletis pomonella | reverse complement strand
CCTAGGCATGACCTATATTTTTGTTTACGTAGCTGAAGGTAAGGCTGAAACCCACCCATCCAACGAGCTTAGCCTGGGCTCGCCACCATGCCTTCCCACCTCCTCGCTTTACCCCAACAACCAGTTACATAACAGATGGGATGCTACAAGAAGACATTAATGTAAATGAGATTTCTACAATATAACATACAGAGTTATAAAGCAAATAAATATAATCTTGAATATTTCATAAATAACAATGATATTGACTTTGTGCTTCTATCTGAAATTTTTACATTTAGTGAGAACGATTTTAACCTAAAATTGCTTAATAATAATCTTTTGCACAGGTTTAGACAAGGCAGATTTGGTGGTGTTGCTATTGCCATTAAGAAACCGATACGTTTTAAAAAGATACAGCTTCAAACAAACCATGAAATCCTGGCCATTCGTACTGCCAATTTAAATCCAAATATTAACATTATCTCTGTATATTTTTGTCCCAATATGTCACTTGCCGATTTCACGAATGCGTGTAAACTAATGTTCGATTTTGCAAATATGAATAATAATACCATTATTGGTGGTGATTTCAATGCCCGCTGCTTTGTTTTCGGTGACACGGTGTCTCTACCGAAAGGAACAATGTTAAGCAATATGTTGTCTGCTACTAACCTCAGATGTCTAAATAACCACAAACAAACGTACTATCAATCGCTGCAAAACAATGAGTCGCACAGCAGTGTTCTTGATTTAACATTTTCAAATTTTGGAGTTGATGGCTCCACCTGGGATATATCCTCTGTATATCTAGGTAAGCGTCACCATCTTCCAATCATCTTTCAACTCCAGGGTCTGTCAGCACCTCAGTTCATACAGTTAAGATCCAACAAAAAAATAAATGAATCAATTTGATTTTTTATTTTTATGGAAATATAGCTTACTTACTAAAAAAAACCTGTAAATCAAAATTTCAAACTTTGGGCGTGTGTGAATCGGTAACAAAGCTCTATGGGGAAAGCTGTTGAATAATATGTTTAATATGGTGAGACAGTTTTGCCAATCTGCTGTGTGAAATTAAATATTTTTTGACAGCAGTAAATTTTTGATAACCGCAGATTTATGCGGAATAAAATATTACAAATTGAAGTGAAATTAATATTTTAAGAAAACATCTACCATCGTTGATTGCAATTCATGAATTTAAGCTTTTATTTAACGAAAAATTATACACATCAACAATCTTTTCGATTGTCAAAATTTTCTATGCATTTGTCAAAAATTTCACTAGCCTCACGAGCTACTGAAATTTTATTCACCTCATAGTTGTCAAAAATTTACTCGTCGCGAACTTTGTTACCGATTCAGACACGCTCTTTGTAGAACATTAATAAAAATTCAACGAATTTTAAAAAATGTTGATCAAAATTTCAAACTGTTCAATCACATTTTATAGAACATTTTAACAATATAGATAATATTAACAATATAGAATATTAATAGATTGGGCCGTATGAATAAAAAATAAACAATTGCTTTTTCTTAAAATTTCGTAACTTTTACTTCATTTTTGTTTGAATAAATCGAGTAAAATGTACGAAATTTTAAGAAAAAGCAATTGCTATTTTTTATTCATACGGCCCATTGTATTAAAAACACATTTATAGTTAGCAGAAGCTGCATGTTTTTACTACTATGAGTACAACTAGGAAATGTACGGTTACTCCCACAATTGAGCGTACGGCTCTGTTTTGTAAATATTCGTAATGTTTTACATGATAACATTTTTTTT
>NW_023458557.1:14322581-14343838 GCF_013731165.1 Rhagoletis pomonella | reverse complement strand
GTTTAATTGGCCTCTTGACAAGTTATCATACAATGAGCTATTTTTGAAGGCCATGACGTCAGATGCTCTTCCATTCGCTCCGATATCGACATATATAAATCTGCTGTGTACATCAACCACTGCAAGAAGAGTAATACTGAAAAAGCCCTTATAATTGTGAAAATCTGATCCAGAACGAGGTGGCGGTTTTATTCGGATATGCTTTGCGTCGAATGCTCCCAAAGTGTGCGGAAATTGCCGAAGTGTTTCAAAATCGTTAGCCACATCCAACCACTCATTTGCTGTCGCAGGTGTCTTAAAGATAAGTAGATAATTATAATTAGTAATAACTACCTTGCTAATTTATAATAAGTAACATAAATAATATACCGACCGCTTTGCGCAAAATTATCGTATGTTACAAAACGCAAATTTTACAGAAAAGTGATTTTTGTATTTTTTTCTGCTTTGGCTAGCACCATCAATACCAAAGTTTAGATTTGCTGAGATAATTGAGAAACATAACTAAACGCAAGACTTTTTTGTAGAGAGGTGTCAACATTCTAATATCTGAGCACATATGATAATTTCGCCCACAAGAAAATATTCATTGTCACATACGATAAAATTTACAGTAAATTTTTGGGGTAGCTATTGGGATTTACGCCATAATATTTGAACAGGTGATTCGTTTTGGGTTGTAAAAGAAAGTTGCATTAAAATGTGAATTACGTAAAAAATGTAATTTTGCGCAAAGGGGTCAATATTATATATACATATCGTTACCTTAATATAGAAAGGCCCCATATATGATTTTTTTCTTTACAGAGCAGTTATATAACTTTATAAAAACCAAAGTTCTTCAGTGTCGAATTTATTCGAAACACTGGTTTTTAATAAACACTGAAACTAGTTTAATGATGTTGTAGTTGTTTTTTAATTCTTATCATGATAAAAACATAGTAAGGTAAAACCGTTCTCTCAATGCGTCGGCCTTGATTTTTTTTTTAAGTTTGCCAACATTTTAAAATCGTATAAAATTGAGAGTAAAAAAAGGAATTGTTCAAAGTGGTTGTTATTTGAGATTGAAAATGAGAATGTGTGTGTGAGTTTGTGTGTAAAATTTTAAAATTAAATTGCTTGCAAACGTCAAGAATTTGAAAAATTCCTCTCAGCGGTTCTACCTTCCTATTTTTTTATCATGATTCTTATTCTTCCTTGGTGAGCAATTTTCCCACTTTTGTACAAAGCGGAATTTCGAAAGAAAATTAGTTAGGGTCTTTATATATTAAGGTAACGATATGTACACTATACCTAATACCTAATACATATTTCCGAAAGTGTGTATACATACATGTATCAGTTGCATCCTAAACAGATGGACAAAATCAGCGAGAAAACATAACTGTGATAGGTGCTTATTGTAAGGCAATTGTAAGGTATATACAGGGTGCCCAGAACTCAACGTCAAGCCGAAACGGGGTGACATCCCATGTAGTTTGAAAATTATGGGCATTTAAGAAAAACCTAGAAATTTGGTCAAACTGTAACCATTTTTCGGTTATTGTGGTTAATTTTTATTATTTTTGTTCATTTAAACTTTGGAACCTTAACCCTAAATAACATTTCTAGAACCCAAGTCTAAAATAATGACACCATTGCCCCAAGTTTTCTAGAATTAAGACTATTTGTTAAACTGTGAATTTAAAATTTTTATAATTTGTCGACTTTGAAAGGCCCTCCTTTAAAAAAAGTGTACTAAGGTGCCTTGACAAGTGCCATTAAAAGTTCGCGCATTTAATCGGAATTGTAAAATGGTGCAATACTTGTTAGTTTCATACTAAAAAAAAACGAGTAAAAAAATAAAAACCTCAAGTAACCCGATTTTTGCTAACGCATTTTACTCAGTTCAAATGTTTTTTATTCGCACAAGCTCTTGGTAGGTTCTTAATTTTACGGCAAAATGATGAGAGAGATGGATAGTGGACATGTTTGCCATGAGCGGGCGAGACAGATAGTGACGCCACGCAGTGAGACGGAGATGCGTCGTTTAAACGCGTGCGAATGAAACAGATTCAGTCGCCATACCAAGCAAATGGCTACGCTACCGGTCTGACGCTGTAACGGCAACACTTCAGTTAGTACGTTTCGCTCATTCGTCTACAGCGCACCTTTCCGTATTCGCTTGTGTTGATTTAGTACTGACAACTTTGGCTTTTTGGACTTAGATTTTTGTGAATTGAATTTGTTGATTACATACCGGCAAATTTGGCTTCTCTCTTTTGGAATTGGACTTTTGTGTTGGCATCCTTGTTATCTACCATGCCTACGCGCTACACTTCACAAGAATATGCGAACATGCACCTCATTTATGGAGAATGCAGATGCAACGCAAGTGCCGCCGCTAGACTTTATCGACAAAGATATCCAAATTTAGAGCGCTATCCGGATCATCGCGTGTTTGTTAATGTGCACCGTTCACTCAGAGAGGGCGGCCAATTCCCGAATGAAATACGGGCTGGTGGTAGAGCTCGCTTTCCTTACGAGGAAGAAGTGTTGCAAGAGGTCGCAGATGACCCAAGTATTTCCGTTCGTGGAATTGAAGAAAGAACGGGAATACCCAAAAGCACTGCACATCGTATTTTACAAAGAGCCGAAATGCATCCGTTTCACGTACAACGAGTTCAAAGTCTTCTTCCTCGAGATTATCCTGAAAGGATTTCATAGAACAATGCTACAGAGGCATAATGAAAATCCCCAATTCATCCAAAAAATTCTCTGGTCAGATAAATCTACATTTAAAAAAGATGGTTACATAAACTTACACAATTTTTGCGAGTGGCATGTCCACATTTAATGCGAGAAGACAGATCCCAGTATCGCTTTAAAGTAAACCTGTGGACCGGAATTTTAAACGGGAAAATTATTGGGCCTTTAGACCCGCCTGAGAACTTGAATGGCACGAATTACCTACATTTTTTACGAGAAAATTTACCAACTTTGTTAGAGGACATACCACTAACAGATCGTCGCCACATGTGGTATCAACAAGATGGCTGCCCAGCGCATTACGCAGTGCAAGTAAGAGATTTCCTTGACCAGGAATATCCGGGGAGGTGGATTGGACGTTCAGGCACTATCTCGTGGCCAGCCCGTTCCCCAGATTTAAATCCTCTGGATTTTTTTTATTGGGGCGTTCTCAAAGAAAAAGTTTATTCAAAGCCTATTGAGAGCGTAGCCGAACTGCATGAACGAATTTCTCAAGCTGCTGAGGACATCCACTCTCGAGGATATACCCTGCTAATAAGTAGATCGTTTTTAAGAAGGTGTAGGGCGTGTATTGAGGCTGATGGTAAGCAATTTGAATATTTATTGTAATAAAAAATTTTATTTCCCTATCTGACTTTTATTCCAATAAACCTAAACTAAACTAGGTCAAGATTTTTCATTATTTTATTAATTTTACTTACTTTTGTTGACGTTGGTAAAAGTGGCGTCACTAACTGTCTCGCTCGCTCATGGCAAACATGTCCACTATCCATCTGTCTCATCATTTTGACGTAAAATTAAGAACCTACCAAGAGCTTGTGCGAATAAAAAACATTTGAACTGAGTAAAATGGGTTAGCAAAAATCGGGTTACTTGAGGTTTTTATTTTTTTACTCGTTTTTTTTTTAGTATGAAACTAACAAGTATTGTACCATTTTACAATCCTGATTAAATGCGCGAACTTTTAATAGCACTTGCCAAGGCACTTTAGTACATTTATTTTTAAAGGAGGGCCTTTCAAATTCAACAAATTATAAAAATTTTATATTCATACTTTAACAAATAGTCTTAATTCTAGAAAACTTGGGCAATTGTGTCATTATTTTTGACTTAGGTTCTAGAAATGTTATTTAGGGTTAAGGTTCCAAAGTTTAAATGAACAAAAATAATAAAAATTAACGACAATAACCGAAAAATGGTTACAGTTTAACCAAATTTCTAGGTTTTTCTTAAATGCCCATAGTTTTCAAACTGCATGGGATAGATTTTTTTTCTGATTTTTCTCATGATGGATACAATCAATCCTGTCACCCCGTTTCGGCTTGACGTTGAGTTCTGGGACACCCTGTATATAGATGGGTTTTTGTAGGGGGCGAGGCACATCCCATAGGTGCACAATTTTTAATCAGTTATAGCTTTGAAACCGTAAGTCGCATGAGATTAATATTCGCTTTTGAGGCAAACACACACATTACTCTGTGGAATTATTTGTTTGAATTCTGCACTTAATATGTAAACTCATACTCCTGCTAAGCTCCCATTTGGTCTGTTAAGTGGAGTACCATCGAAAGGAAAGAACCTTAAGCACCACGAAATTGATATTTATTTTTGAGACACACCCAACGGGACTGAAAGTTAGCTGCTCCCCAAAGGAGCAAGTACGGAGCAGTACAAAAGCAAAGTAAAAAATAAATTTTTAAATTTCTAGCAATGCTCAGAAATAAATATCATTTTGAGTAGTAAAATAAAATATTTTCCTTTGGAAAAAAAGTTAATTTATGTACAAACATGTATGTATGTATTTTCGTATGTATACCGCATAGAAAAGAAAAAAAAACATGTTTATATGTAAGTACACTTAATAAAACCATCAAATGGTTTACAAAAACGCCATTCTTTTATTAAAACAAAAATATAATATAAATATTAAAATTTGCATGCATCGCTTTTTAAATGCTTTAGTTGAAGCGCTCACCAAGGGCTTCTTTGGGAGCAGCAAGGGAGCGCTTCTTTCTAATGACACACAATGTTAAAATACAATGAAGTATGAAATTAGGAAGTGAGCGCTTACTGCTGAATATGGAGCGCTCCAATAGAACTAATGGAGCGCTTCTGGCCCCGTTGGGCATATACACATTACTCTGTGAGTCTTTTGTTTACATCATATACATGTGGGGCTGAACACCTTTTGCAGAGAGCACCTTTCTGAGTAGGCGGCCTTTGGCCGCACTTAGGGATTATAAC
Organism: Rhagoletis pomonella; assembly: GCF_013731165.1. Taxonomy (NCBI): domain Eukaryota; kingdom Metazoa; phylum Arthropoda; class Insecta; order Diptera; family Tephritidae; genus Rhagoletis; species Rhagoletis pomonella. The sequence goes on along the minus strand of NW_023458557.1, from coordinate 14,338,846 downwards.
CAGTGTTGCCGCGCATAATTTTTAGTGGTAGCCAAATTGCTTTAAAAAAGTGCTAAAAAAAGTCGTTGTGGCTAAAAATGGTAGCTAAAATTTTTTACTTACATATACATATAAGTAATGGTATATAAAAATAATGAACTTTGGAAAATTTTATCCAACCAAAAACCTTTTTGTATAAAAGGGGAAATATACGACACCAGCTTGCTGGTTCCATCAAGTGATTGTACCATCAGGCTCGAAGCATATAACTTACCAGCATGCTGGTACAATATTTATTTCTTTACAAATGAGGTCGAGGAAAGATCGAAATGATTAGAGCCGAAATTTCATAATTTTTCTAACATTTTGTTAAACATTGTTTGTTTTCTGTAATTCACTACCGCAATATCGAGAATTTAATCTTCCACAAACACGGCTTTGACTCATATAGTGCAAGAAATTTCCGCCAAAATACTTTTTACTTAGAAAATTGAGCTAATTTCACCATTAACGACATCAGCATGCTGGTACAATCACACCACAAGAACATACACGGTCAATCGACTTGATGGGTCATTTAACAAATTTAGCATATTAAGGGCCGTGAACTTATCTATTTTAAACTATAGTTAAATCGTTAACAGATAAGTTAACAGCCCCAATACTTTTACAGTATGTATGTTAGTTTAAAAATTCATCTCTTACATAAATGCAAAAAAAAAAAACAAATTAAGCATATACAACTTTTTCATGCCAAGGATGAATAAATTCTAAAAAGGGCTAAAACAAGGGCTAGGGGCAATTTTAAATTTATGTGGCCAAAAAAAGTATGTGGTAGCTAAATCTAGCCACCAAAGGGCTAAAACGGCAACACTGATTATAACCCTCACTAAGTAGAATTCTCCTTTTTGTATTGCCGAAGAAAGGTGCTGAACACCTTTTGCAGAGATATTTCGTGAATATTTTTGTTTACAGCTCAGCTCGGAAACTTGCAAAAGTACCATATTTCCAAAGTTATTAATAAATTAGTGCACAGATATAGTAGATTTGGTTTTTATAATAAAGCGCGAACTCTTGCCTACAAGTGTTTCTAAAATTCTTTTTATTCGAATCACGCGTTTGGGCACAGCAACCCAATCGTTGTACAAATAAATAAACAGTACCCCTAAACAGTACCAGAAAATTAACTCACCTTCAAGTATTCATCCTGAAGAACAGCAATTAAAGCTTGTAGTACTTCCGGTAAAAAATTGCTAATTGTCTTCCGCGAAATATGTGTTAAAACTCTGACGACCGAAAGGAATCCCCAGTCGCTAGGTAGCGGAGTGTAACAGCAAGGCGAACTCTTGAGGTTATGGCACATCTCATATTTGTCTCAATTTTCTTTATTCTCGAATTCACCTACATACATGCATGTACATTAGAGTGGTCCAAAATAATAAAGTCGGAATTTTAATGCCGCCACCCCCTAGGATTGTTCTGAACCGAAAATAAATATACCCCTATTTTTTTTATTTTGAAATCAATAAATATTTAGGGAGTGCCCACAGCGCTCAAAGTTTTCCATGTATTGTATATGGGGAAAAAACAAATTTTCGTAAAAATGGCATAAAACTCTTGAAAATCAATATTTTTCAATCGTTAAACTGTGGTTCTCTTCAGGAGACTTCAAATATTGATATCCAATTGTTTATTTAACCATTTTTTATGATTAAAGATTTTTTATTGGTACCCCCATTGCATTTTCAAGGACCCATAAAATATAGTCACCATGAAAAAATTGTTAAAGGAACAATTGGGTATTATTACCGGGAATCTCCTGAAGATAAGCTAAGTTTTCCGATCGAAAAATATTGATTTTCAAGAATTCTACACTATTCATTTTTGGACCACTTTAATGTACATACATACATATCAATATCATATTCATCACAAAAAGATCAAAAAATTATAATATATAATTACCTTTGAAAGAATCTCATTAAACTGGTCAATTGACTTCCTACAAAAGTTATTGAAGGCCTGTCATTCTTCCCATAAAATGGATTAACCCAAAATTTATGGTTTTTCATTTTTCGCCTTTCTTCTATAATTCTTTGCAAATTTTCATTTTTTCAAGCCCTTCTATGCAAAGTATATGGCTACTTGGCGCCATTTTGCACATGCTTATATCAAGATATAAAAAGCCCAAACACAAATATGGTCACTGATATAACTTATATCTAGCAACCAAAATGACAGCAATAATTTTATCTTATGGAGACGGCCAGTAAGTCACGTAGAATGTTGTCTATAACCCTTTGAAATTTGGCGGGCGCATTTTTAAGACCAAATGGCATTCTTATGAATTCATAGTGACCATGATCAACGGAAAAGGTAGTTTGAGGTATATCTTCTTTTTTAACTCAATTTGATAATAACCGGAAGCTAAATCAAGGGTACTGAAGTACATACTTTTGCCAAGTTTGTCGAGGATATCGTTAATGTTTGGGAGAGGATATCGGTCACCTATAGCTTTTTGGTTGAGCTTTCTGTAGTCAACGACCAACCTCCATTTTTGTTTCCCGCTTGCATCAACCTTTTTCGGAACGATCCAAATGGGTGAAGCCCAAGGCCGGTAACTTGGCTGTATTATTCCATCTTCTAGCATTTTCGAAACATGCCTTTGTAGTTCAGCTCTACACATTTCCGGATATCTATAAGATTAAACTTTGGCCTTCGTTAAAAAAATCTCTTAAAAACTTTTGCATTATTTTATTAGCTGTCTTTTTTCTCTGAATTGACATGGTTTGTTCTTATTGAGTTCAGAATACTGTATTCCGTTGTACTATTTGCGCTACATTAGGGGTATTCTCCAAATCTTGCAAAGCCATTGCACGTAGCACGGGTTGCATGGATTGCATAACTTGCAAACACACTACAACAAAATACATGGGAAACCACATTTCCTATCGCTGCAAACTATGCAACGTCGGAACCCATGTATATATTTTGCAAAATAGCATAGCAAGATAAATGCAACCCTGTGCTAGTTGTTTTGTTGTTGGAATTGCTACATATTTCTCTCATTCCTCTCATCTCGCTCACTTAATTTTTTTTTTCTGTCTCTTGTTATTGTATTTGATACATAATTTCGCTGCTTGCTACCCATGCATGCTACCACTTTGCAATGGGGTGCTCTCGTACTCTTCGAAATTTGGAATAGTATTTTTGCATTTCGTGCAATCCGTGCATCGTGCAAGACTTCGAGAATGCCCCTATTGTATTGAATAATTGCATGCTTCCAAAAACGTGTCGCTAAAGTGTTCGACTTTAATAGACTAGTCTATAATAAAATTTTGTTCATTATCGGAAAGATTCATGACTTCAGCCAAAGAGTACCCTTGGCCTTAAAAATTCCTTCGGATATAAAGTTTTTCATTGATGCATTTTTGTTGAGTATAAATATCGCCTGACTGTATATCTACTGGTAGATGAGCCGCTATCGCGCTTCTAGGTGGAACCTGATATAATTTGGACATATAGTTTGGTTTATATATAAGAGGTATTATTGTATTTGCTGTTTTTAATATTGATTTTTCTATATCAATTATTACACCAAGCTGTTTCATAGGGAGTGCAATGGGGTATAGTCGTTGCGCTGGGTATGCAGTTACAGTTGCATGGCTATACTCAATCCCGACTCTTGCGTCCTTGTTCGCGCACTCTGGGCAACGTGAGCAACCCATGTGCGGTAACCAATCCGAGTGGGGCCTTGGGTCACGGCAGAAAGAGAGGGAGCTTCGGTGGGGCCACTCCGACTTATTCGGTTTAAGGGCTCACTGAAGTCTGCAGCGTCTGTTCACCAGTAGGTGCGGCTGCAAGCGGGTGTCTGCTTGGAGCAAGCGGCTCGCTATATAAACGTGTATTTGGTTGCGAAACCACCCCCGTCCCAGCAATGGGTTGTGCGCTGGGCTTGGGACCCGCCACGTAAAAACCACTTCCAGTGAAGAAGCAAGGCAAAGCCTCGGATGAGACCCCCCCTTATGATGACGACCACGGCAAACGTTTAAAGGACTACGATTTGAGGGCATGCACCTGGAATGTCCGGACCCTTAATGGGGAAGGTGCCTCTGCCCGGCTGGTTGATGTCCTCGTAAGGACAAAAGCCGACATCACCGCCATCCAAGAAATGCGTTGGACGGGGCAAGGCAAGCAATGTCTGGGGCCTTGCGACGTCTACTACAGCTGCCATGTAAAGGAGCGCAAATTCGGTGTTGGATTTGTGGTGGGAGAGAGACTCCGGCGGCGAGTACTGTCGTTCACCCCGGTGGACGAGCGTCTAGCCACAATCCGCGTCAAAGCGAGATTCTTCAACATCTCGCTCAACTGCGCCCATGCCCCGACGGAAGAGAAGGATGAGGCATCCAAGGATCTCTTCTATGAGCGCTTGGAGCGCACATACGAGCGCTGCCCCCGTCATGATATCAAAATCGTGCTTGGCGACTTCAATGCCAGGGTGGGCAAGGAAGGGATCTTTGGAACCACCGTCGGAAAATTCAGCCTCCACGACGAAACGTCCGACAACGGATTGAGGCTGATCGACTTCGCCGGGGCCCGAAACATGGTAGTATGCAGTACTAGGTTCAAGCATAAAAAGATCCATCAAGCTACGTGGCTGTCTCCGGATCGAAAAACGAGAAACCAAATCGATCATGTTGTGATAGACGGAAGGCACGCTTCCAGTGTTTTAGACGTACGCACACTCCGAGGCCCAAACATCGCCTCGGACCACTATCTTCTTGCAGCCAAGATACGCACCCGCCTCTGTGCAGCAAAAAATGTGCGCCCAAATATGCAAGGAAAGCTTAACGTCGAAAAGCTGCAATCACAACAGACAGCCAGCGCTTTCGCTACTGGACTCTCACACCTGCTCTCAGAGAGCACTCTTCAACAAACCGACATATGCGAGCAGTGGAACCACATTTCCCGCTCATTAAGTACCGCCGCCGAAGAAGTAGTCGGATTTCAGCGAGCCCGAAAGAACAACTGGTACGATGAGGAGTGTCAGGAAGCTGCAGAAAAAAAGATGCCGCCTACAGGGCCACGCTGCGATCGGGCGCAACGCGCGCTATGTGGGACCGCTATAGGGATCTGAAGAGGGAAGCGAGACGTATTTGCCGCAATAAGAAGAGAGAGGCCGAAATACGTGACTGCGAAGAGCTTGAAATGCTGGCCAACAGGAAGAATGCCCGAAAATTTTACCAGAGAGTTAGGCGACTTACGGAAGGTTTAAAGACCGGGGCGTACTCCTGTAAGAACAATAATGGCGACCTAGTAACTGATGTCCAGAACGTACTTAAATTATGGAGGGAACACTTTTCCGCCCTACTAAATGGAAGCAGCACGGAAAGTTGTGGAGAAGAAGAACCCGAGCCCGCAGTCGATGATGACGGAGTCGACGTTCCACCGCCTAACTATGACGAGGTACGTATAGCAATAACGCGGCTGAAAAACAACAAAGCTGCTGGAGCTGAGCTATTCAAGTACGGCGGCGAGGTGTTGATAAGGTGCATGCATCAACTCTTGTGCAGAATATGGTCAGATGAACGCATGCCCGACGACTGGAATTTAAGTGTGCTGTGCCCAATCCACAAGAAAGGTGACCCCGCCATTCGCGCCAACTACCGCGGGATCAGCCTTCTAGGCATAGGTTACAAGGTCTTATCGAGCGTACTGTGTGAAAGACTTAAGCCCACCGTCAATGAACTGATTGGGCCTTATCAGTGTGGCTTTAGACCTGGAAAATCCACCATAGACCAGGTATTCACAATACGCCAAATCTTGGAAAAGACCCACGGAAAAGGATCGACACTCACCACATATTTGTCGACTTTAAAGCCGCCTTTGACAGCACTAAAAGGAGTTGCCTATACGCCGCTATGTCTGAATTTGGCATCCCCTCAAAACTTATACGGCTGTGTAAAATGACGTTGAGCAATACCACCAGCTCCGTCAGAATTGGGAAAGACCTCTCCGAGCCGTTCGCCACAAAACGGGGTTTCAGACAGGGCGACTCCCTTTCATGTGACTTCTTTAATCTGATGTTGGAGAAGATAATAAGAGCTGCAGAACTGAACCGCTCAGGAACAATTTACTACAAGAGCGTGCAATTGCTGGCTTATGCCGATGACATCGACATCATCGGTAACAAAAACCGCGAAGTCTGTTCTGCCTTTTCCAAGTTGGATAGGGAAGCAAAACGAATGGGTCTGGTGGTAAACGAGGACAAGACGAAGTATCTCCTGTCATCAAACAAACAGTCAGCACATTCACGCCTTGGCACCCACGTCACTGTTGACAGTTACAATTTCGAGAAAGTACAGAATTTCGTTTACTTGGGAACCAGCATTAACACCGATAATAATGTCAGCATTGAAATGCAACGCAGAATCACTCTTGCCAACAAGTGCTACTTTGGACTGAGTAGGCAATTCAGGAGTAAAGTCCTCTCTCGACGTACGAAAACCACGCTCTATAAGTCACTCATCATGCCCGTGCTGGTATATGGCGCAGAAGCATGGACAATGACAACATCCGATGAGGCGGCTCTTGGAGTGTTTGAGAGAAAGATTTTGCGAAAGATTTACGGGCCTTTACGCGTTGACGACGGCGAGTACCGCAGACGATGGAACGATGAGCTGTATGAGCTTTACAACGATATGGACATAGTGCAGCGAATTAAAATACAGCGGCTCCGCTGGCTTGGTCATGTCGTTCGAATAGACACCGACGCTCCAGCTCTGAAAGTATTCAACTCGGAACCCGCTGGTGGTAGCAGAGGAAGAGGGAGGCCAGGTGGAGAAGGACTTGGCTTCACTTGGCGTTTCCAATTGGCGTCAGTTGGCACAGAGGAGAAACGACTGGCGTGCTTTGCTGGACTCGGCCAAAATCGCTTAGGCGGTTACAGCGCCAAAAAAGAAGAAGAAGAAGTAGATATTATTATAATAAACTCTTTGGTTTAGAAAAGTAGGTATATAAAAATTAGTAACTTGTGGATGCAGAAAAGGTCTTAGTGGAAGATTGCGAATGTATTGAGGGTTAGAAGTTACGATTCGCTTTGTACCTTCAGTAGTTGAGGAAGGGTTTTTCAAGTATTGTATATTTTGCTCTTCGAGACAAGTTAAAGGCTTGAGCTATTGAGTTAGGTCTCATAGCCCGAGTAGTTCATCCCAGATGCTCCCTAAGTCCAGATAGAAAAACGTTAAGACACATTTCCTGATACAACTTTAACTTCGCATACCTTACCTTTTGATCGCACTGGTGAACTTTCAAATTGTTCGTTGAACTTGCTAAAATTTCGATAATTTTCGCATAGAAATTTTCAACGCTGTTTGAATTTTGTTTAATGGAATGTAAGTACCGAATAAGACTAATTTCGTTGCGTTTATCGGCATAGTGCATTATTAAATTGTTCTTAATGTGTAGCCAATCAAGTGTTGTTCCATACATACTAAGTACGACAATTTTGTTTTGTACTGATCGTAATATAATTTTAGTGTAATTATTACTATTGGAATCAGGCAAAAGATATAATATTTCCTCTACATTGTCAATAAAATCATATAACGATGTTGAGCTGTCTTTAAACTCTGGAACATCTTTAACGGCATCTGGAATTTTTAAATGTGCCAAGAATTACGTTACGTTAAACTGTGTGCTTTGAGCAACACCATATGCACTGGGCTGTGCACTATTGGCGGACTCGTTCTCCAAATCGTTTGCCTCCATCGTTACATTATTTTCATAAGTATCACTTTAATCCAGAGACCGAAAATAACTGGTCCACATTAAACACATCGTAACTTTTTCTATCATTAACCATTTATTTTTTACTTTTTGTGATATATCACTGTAAAAGCGTTTTATGCGAAGGAGCTTACGGTTAATGACTGTGAGAAATAGAATCGCTAACGCAAATAAAGGCCAACTATAGTTATCTATGCAATTTTTTTTTTTAAGGTGAGTTAGTGAATTTAATTATGGTGCAGAGAAAATATATAATGGAAATGCAACGAAGTAAAACAAACTATAAAGAAAAGCAAGTAAAACTACTTATTTTTATTCACTCAAATGATCACCATTATATATATACTTCTTTTTACAAACTTTACACATTGAAACTTGTGTAGTGAATCGTATCCAAGTCAAAAAAGCTGCAGAATTCAACGCCTAATTTTCGGCCCATCTTCTTCCCTTCACTAAATAAACTAACAAAAACTTGTTATAGAAGTTATTGCGAGTGATTTATTTTTTATAACAAGAAATAAATGACAATTTGTGACACAGCAATAAATGGGCCAGTTATTTTCGGTCTCTGCTTAAAACTAATCTACTTAAAGGACGTTCCTTATCAAAACCGAGTTGTCTCCGGAACTTACTACGCAAGTGCATGTGCTTGATTTCGCTTTATGGGATTGTATGCGTTACATAAGTTACTTGGGCTCCGATATGGACCATGCTGAAGCTAAGCAATGATTATGGTATGGAATGCGAGACGTCGATGTTCCCTCGATATCGCAAAGTGCCGGTAATCGATATGTAGGTCCTTAGCCAAGGAATTGAAATTCGCCACCTAATCGGTGTGTTAACGAGCTTGACAGTGACAGAGTTTTTGAAGACCTCGGTTTGGGGTTAAGGTCGTGCACGTGTTTGTGAAGAATTATGTCAAAGTCCACGTGCTTTGTAGATAGCCGAGTTGGGTCGATGTTTTTATATTTCGATCAGTAATATGGATATTAAAATAAACGTAAATGATACGCTTAAAAATAGGGCTTACGCACGACCTTGAGTTCTTTAAAATGCTTGACGCTTCTACTACACCTGTCAATATTCGCTTGACAATGAAACTCTTGACAATCAAGCTGAATCCCACTGACTGCGCCAATTAAGGTTTAGAGGAAATAAACTTTTAATTTTATTTGAAATTCGGGTAAACTTTAGTTTTTATTTTCCCGAACTATAGTCTTGTGACACGCTAGTTCCTCTTTTTCTCTCCAAGATAGCTTACAATAATTTTTCGATTACTTAAGCCTAGGTTACATACATACAGTGAGGAGCAAAACTGTAACAGGGTGTAACACTTTTTATTTCAGCCACCGCTATCTTTCCAATTTCTAACGACTTTGCATACTTTTGTTGTATATTCTTATTGGTATACCCCTACTCTCTCCCTAATAACGATTTGAAGTCAATCCAACAACAATAAAAAAACTTGCAGACAAAAATGTAAATTATGGCAAATTTTACAGTTTTGCAATCACTATCAGTTTTGCATTTTACAGTTATATTTCACTTAGTTGGAAGTCAAACGACTTTTCTGTATTGTAATTTATTCAAGGAGTGATTTGAAGTCAATCCAACAACAATAAAAAAACTTGCAGACAAAAATGTAAATTATGGCAAATTTTACAGTTTTGCACTCACTCTCGGTTTTGCATTTTACAGTTATATTTCACTTAGTTGGAAGTCAAATGACTTTTCTGTATTGTAATTTATTCAAGGAGTAAATAATATGGTTAATCAGGAAACATAAATGTAAATAATAGATTTACTGCGGAAAGTCAGGACCGCAGGAAAAGTGGTAAAAAATTGTAGAGTTTGCCACATGAAAATGTTGAGACTGATAAAAAATATAGCCTATAGTGTTACTAAGGACAAAGGAGGTCTGTCAAAAAATATTACGGACCGAAATCTTGTGAACTTAGTAGCAAGCAGCAATGCAGCTACCATTACAGAAGCGCTTAAGGTATTCAAATTGAATGCAAATCAGTAGACAGCGAGGCGAAAAATTGCCAAATTGAGAGAAAAGGCAGAATAAAAGAAGAAAGAAAACAATTTTGATCAAAATACATGTGCGAGTGGGGCAGCATTTTGCTACATCGCACGAAAACCAGACGTTAGAGATAGTTTGGGGTTGTATATCAAAGATGTTGTTGGTCCGTTAGTATGCATTATGCGCAAGGAACAGTATCTGTTCATATTTAAACAAAATTTGCAAGATGTAGTCGAAAAAATGACAGTTTATGCTGAAAAATCACCCAAAACACACTGCACATGTTCGCAAAGACTGGATACAAAAGCAAAAAGTTGCTAATTTGAAATGACCTCGCGAAATTAACTAGAAGTGTAGCTTACTAAGTATCCAAGTGAGCTGTGAAAGCAAACCAAGGATATATGGGAGGCTATACCACAAAAATTTTTACAGAGATACACAATAGGTATGCCAAATTGCATCCAGGAATTAAAAAAAGCAAAAGTATACTGAACATTGTGTTAATAATATTTTTTTTCGTGAAAATTGTCAAAAAGTTATTAAAATATATGAGTGCAAAACTGTAACATTTACCTTAATTTACATTTATGTCAGCTGGTTTTATTATTGTTGTTGGATTGACTTCCAAATCATTTAGTCTGTTCCTTTGAACTTCGGACTAAAACCTGTGGAACTGTCAAACTACAATTTTACGCTCTCAAATGAGAGTAAAAGGAGAACAGATGCAGAAGTCCATAGGAACGCAAAAAGCACTATTTCCTGTAAAAACGTCAGACGGTTTGTTTACATGTCATTGGTACTACCCTGATTTGGCTGAAATATCACTGAATAATTATTAAAATCTATACATATTCAAATAATTCGTTGTTTACTTCCATTTTTTAGCAAATATAAGGTTATTTGCTTTCGCCGCTTTCTGTTTTTGTTTGCACATGCAAATCAGCTGATCGTTTGACACTTTTCATGAACTTACAGGAAAAGAAACTCCGGACTAAATCCTGTAACTTCTGACTAGGAACAGTTGCTCAATTACTCTCTCAAAAGTATTCCCACTTACAGGTTTTATGTCAATAGGAACGACTTCCTGTAAGTTCTGACTAAATCCTGTAAACCGGACTGCTATTGGAACAGACTAATTATGAGAGAGGAAGTGCAGGTGTACAAATAAGAATATACAACAAAAGTATGAATGTCGTTAGAACTTGAAAAGATAACGGCGGCTGAAATAAAAAGTGTTACACCATGTTACGATTTTGCTCGACACTGTATATGATTATGAGCAGGGCCGAAGAAAATAAGCAAGAAAAAAATCAATTTTAAGCGCTTAGATAAGCACTAAAACATTGGTAAATATGCTCGCAAAACAACAAAAATTAAGTACAGTTTAATGTTTTTTTGTTCAGTTACTTCAAGGATTGAAAAATTACAATGGATACCAAGTGTTGCCCGATATTCTAAAGTAATGGAGATCTGCGTTGGTTGTTTTATTTTTTTTAAATATTCGTTATTCGGTATTCAATAACACCAATGCTTCCCGTAGAGACAAACCATTGGTTTTAAGTTTTTATAGCCAAGCAGAAATAAAATTGAAGTTACGAGTTAATAAACACTAAATCTGTTTTTTTTTGTTATTATTTTTAAACATTTATTTAGTTCGAAGAAAAAAAATCCCAAGAAATGGTCAAGAAAAATTTATAGACCCCAATTTCTTAAGCAGTACGATGTTCTTAAGAAATTTGGTATGATTTCTACTATGGTTTGCTAAATTTTGTTTGTGAAGAGTACAAAGCACCCTTGTTTTCAACAGAAATACATATATCCCCGTTCCATTATTTCGTAAGGAAAAAGTGAGACAGCAGACTGTAAAATATCAGATGTTGGAACTCCTTGGACACTACTATGCACACACGAAATAATAACAATTTATTTCTTAATCGTTTACTTAAAAGGTCCGTACTTACCCCCTATTATGATTTCCATACGATAGACGATAAACGCTTGTAGGCGTATTGTATAAAATTAGTTTTCGTATTTTCGTTTTATACGTCCGACAGACGTATTATTGTGAAAGGCTGTGGTTTTTGTTAACTTTTTATTGTGAACCAACACAAATCAGCCACGCCAACTATCGGATTTCATACTACAAAAATCGATACGTAATAGGGATTAACAGATTGCAAGCGTTAACAATGCCTCGTATGAATTCATAATAGGGGGGTTAGCTTTATGCTTTTGGTCAAAGCACCATTGCAAAAAAATTTAGAAAAAAGGTTTTTCTTAACAGCGGTCGCCCCTCGGCAGGCAATGGCAAACCTCCAAGTGTATTTCTGCCATGATAAACAGCTTCCCATAAAAATACAATCGCCGTAAAACTGTAGGTCCCTCCTCTTTGTGTGACAACATCAAGGCGCACGCCACAAATCGGAGGAGAAGCTCGGCCAAACACTAACATATGTGTAAGCGCCAATCTATTATTATTATTATTAAGCAGAATAAGCATGATTAAGCTTGGAAACCCTGAATAAGGGCCATTTTTTTATATAGTTTTTTTATTTATTTATCGTTTCATCCTAACGCAACAATTAAGGAAATTATTTTGTAGTGTTAGTCATATTGAGATAACATTGAATTAATAGATATAAAATACATACAAAAATGGAAAATTTTAAAATTTTGTATTAATTTCAAATTACAACAAATCTATTATAACAAATCATTTATATAAGTGCAATGAAAAAGAAGAAAAGAAGAAAAAAGAAAAGAAATAAACAAAAGGTTAAATATATTCACTGTTATTATAGTAGTTGGTTAACTCTTTTTTTGAAAAGTAGTGCATTTTTTTATAAGTCTTACGGCCGGTTACTCAATGTCTGGTTGACACTAATCTCCGGTTAAACATAGTTATAGAGTCGAAGACGTCGATAACGCTGTTTAACCGCAGATTAGTGTTAACCAGACATTGAGTAACCGGCCCTTAGTGTGAACTAAAAGTGAAGACCTTGGAGAATGTAGGAATTGAAGTAAAGATATTGAGGTTCTTTAGTGTGTTTAGTGTATAATTTTGTGGAGAGTCAATAGTAGCATATATTTTGGAAGCAATACCGCGGATGTGTCAGTACTTTTGTGAAAGTGAAAGTTTTCAATCCATACTGTTTTTAAGACAAAATATTTATTGTATATTCAAAAATGAAGGAAATGGACTCCTTATACAATAATTCAGCCGATAAAACTATGCTCTCAACAGACTTGATGTCAGGTAAAGGAAGGAGAATTTTTATATTGTTATAATTTTGTTTTTTTTTTGTTTTGTTTTTTTTTTTGCTTATTATTCATTCTAGATGGCGATGGGATTTCATCATATTAGCCAACATGCAGTTTAAATTCAACATGCAGTTTAAAATCATTTGGTATGAGAATCTCGCCTTTTGACGACTTAGTAGAAACGGATTCATATTATAACTTCCCCAACTATTGTGTGCCAAAGGGTATAATTATGTAAATTTACTCAACAATATGTTTTCTAAATAGTTTTTCATGTAGCAAAGAGTAAATCGGAATATTTTAAGCGCTTGGTGTGCTACTCAATCCACGAAAGTGAGAGTGAAAAAAGTTTAGAAGTAAGTTGTCAACTCAATGTAACATGCGAATATACATACTCAGGGCTATCACGGAATCCATCGTAAAAAATCTACGAATTCAAATGCCCGCTACGAATACGAAAAAATTGCTATCACTGAATCCGAGTGAACTCGAAAATATCGTTGCCAGCTTCGAATGCTGATTCGAAGTCAGTTAGTGCAAAGGAAACAACAGACATTTATGTATGTCATTTTGCTCACGATGGCCAATCAGGCGCAATAGTGTGCAAAGTACTAGACTGCCAATTGAGAGAGCTAAGTTCGAGTCCGAGTCGTGGGGCAGTGGAGATTTTTTTATTTTTTTATTTGGTTTTTGTTTATTTTTTTAATAAATATTTTTTTTTAGTTTATTTTTGGCTTAGATTTTATTATTTTATATAGAAGTTTTTTTTTAAATAAATTTTTATGATATTAAAGTAATTAGGTTTATTTCCTAATAAATTGTTGCTAAACTATTATTTCCTCGATTAATGCAAGATATTAATTCATTAAATAGCGTCTAGCAGATGGATGCGTGTATGTACATATGTATGTATGTATAGCATTGGTATTTTACGTCTACGTTTACACAAATATATGGAATTATATCAAACTATAACAAATTTGGAGTACAATAAATATTTAATATTAAAAATAATGCAGCTTTCTTCCACTATTTTTAAGATTGAGTGATTTTAAATTTTGTTCCGACAGCATAATTCCGTCGTAGAGTATCTGTACGAATCTTCATTACGAACGGATTCAATGAAGGCTCTCTACGAATTTCGAATTTACGTTCGTAGCCATTCGGATTCTGTGACAGCAATTTCGTAGATTTCACGAAAATCGAAGCTACGATGGATTCTGTGATAGCCCTGACTATCTATTTGAGATAATTCTCCAATCTAAAAGCTTGATGGATTAAAATTACAGATAACTCGCAAAGTGTCGCAGAAGTCAAATGAAGGTGACTGCTTCTCTTTTAAAAATTATAGAAAGAGAAGTTGTACACCAAAAAACGCAGAAAAAAAGAGAAATAAGAAATTAAAAATGGATAAACAAGGTAAAACAGCAAGAAATTATTCTGAATTGCAGTGGAGTAATAGTTTTTGTTCTTAGAGAGCATCAGCAGAAATCCTAGCAACAAATCTCATGGGAAGTGCGATGAGGAATGGCTGCCGGGAGCCTCAAACCAGTCTAGTAATGTGAGTAACAATGATATCGCGAATAGTTCTACTCTTCATGAAGACCGAACAGAAAAATCAATATGTAATGCAACCACTGACGTCGACGTTGACTTTGAAATGATTTCTGCTATTGATAACTTACCGGAAAATGTAATACTACAAAACAATGAGCAGCGTACAGACGACAAAGAAAGAAGCCGGAAAAGAAATACAAACAAAAGAGAGGCTAATAAGAAAAATAGAATGGAAGGAAGGGAATATGTTGGGTTCCGTAAATCAAATGGAAAGCTTGTGCAAGATGTTCGCAGAACAAAAAGGGAACTCAAAGCAATATCGTGCACTCCATTCTGCACATTGAGCAATGTATTTTGTTGCCACCAATTTAGCGAGAGCGAGAGAGAAACCATATTTAATATTTGGAAAAATATGAATTGGAAGCAGAAACAAATTTATGTGAACACTCTTGTAAATATTTCTACTCTGCGGAAACAAAAGAAAGGGTCAAGGAGGTCAAACACATTGACCTACCATTTAAAAAGAGATCAACTAAAGCTTCGTGTATGTAAAAAAATGTTTCTCAACACATTGGGAATTAAGGAGTAGACTGTTCGCTGGTGGGTACTTCATCTTACTCCCATTGAAAAATCAAAACAAGCGAAGGAAATTCAGATTTGTACACCGAAAAAAAAGAGTATCTGCAAGGTTTTTTTGCATCCTTGCCAAAACTACCATCCCATTATTGAAGATCATCATCCAAAAAACTTTATTTAGAGCCAATTGTAGAATCAAAATCCCAATTATATAAAATTTATCAACAAAAAGCAACGGATTTTTCGATTCTATTTTCTATGAAGAAAATTCGTCTCTCTATAGGCCCAAAAAAGATGAGTGCGACACATGCTGCGGTTTTAAGACTGGTAATGTTTCAGAAGTTATACATTTCTCACATAAGGGAAGAGAAGTCCAGAGACAAAATTTTAGCAGATAATGATGAAATTCATCTTATTGCTGCAGATTTACAGGCCCTTAAACTTTGTCCTAAGCTAAATGCAAGTGCTGCTTATTATAAAACAAAACTTGCTGTGCATAACTTTACTTTTTATAATTTGGCCAACAAACAGGTTATGTGTTATTGGTTCGACGAAACTTAAGCCAACTTAAAATCATCTACTTTCGTAAATTTTTATGTAGATTATATTTCATCATTACTACGCCAAAATGTGAAGCCCGTAGTAGTATACACAATGTTATTCTTTCAAATGCCCTTTTAAAGTTGGCCGTTCACTATAAAACAGACATAACACAAAAATTTCTAGAAAAAGGGCATACCCAGATGGAGATAGACTCCGTGCATTCAGTTATTGAAAGGAAACTTAAGTACCGACAAATATTTTTACCAAGTCAATATGTATGAAGGAAAACATGTGGACCACACATTTTTCAAAGATTACTCTGATGAAAAATACCATATTTATAAATCAATACGTCCTGGACTTGGTTCGGGTGATAATGTAGTATTTGATTTGCATGCGATGAAATATAAGCCGAATGCCACTATTGAATACAAATTATCATTTAAAGACAAATTTCAAACTTTACCAAGGCGACCAAAAAGGATTTGGAGCAAAGATAACCTAGGAAGCACTTATAAGTCTCGGATCAGTATAT
>NW_023458557.1:14307608-14317581 GCF_013731165.1 Rhagoletis pomonella | reverse complement strand
ATATCTAAAAGTAAATATTTTCATTTGCAGGATTTAAAAAGTGCAATTCCGCCTGATTATCATTTCTTTTATGACCATTTGCCATATATAGATTAAGTCCTTTTTATTTAACTTCGTTGTAAATGCAAGAATATAATCAAAAAAATAAAGCACATTGTTACTTAAAGTTTTTTATTTTATTATGTTATAGAAAAATAAAATTTACACTTACCCAGGAAAACCGCGTATACTTACCTTTTGAGCACAATAAAAATTGCAATACCGCGTATACAGAATATAATTTATACTGCAACGATTTTATACATTTATCATTAAAAGTAGTAGTTGGATTAAAGAGACATTCTATTAAACTAGCCTGAAATGAGTTTGTGCTATAAAAGAGAGAACCGTTTTGAAATAAGACCGTTTTTACTCTCTCCTGTAAAATTTGAGTAACCTCACATACGCGGTTTTGCATTTTGCTGATACGCGGTTTTGTACTTTAAACGACGATATGCATAAAATATGGTCTTTCCACGTTAATGTGTGGTTAAATATGACGCCAAGATTCTTAGCCGTGTCTACATATTTTATCACAGATTGGTCCAACAAAATTATATTTAAGCTACTCGCATCGAAAACTTTTCTACAAATTACGATGTATTTAGATTTTACAGGGTTAAGGCATTTATGGAAGCCCACTCACCTACTCGTGTTAAATCAGAATTTAGATCTTGAATACACTTATTGGTACGGTCAAATGGACAAGTAATATACAATTGGACATCGTCAGCATTGTCGAGGACATGAGTCCTAATCTCGTCGGCTTCGATGACTAAAACCTTAAAATAGTTATTAATTCACTTTGTCACTTTATTTGCGTGCGGCTTGCAACACTAAAAATTGTATGTTATTGTGAACCGATTGAATTAAAGTAGTTTTTTATTGTACGCGGTATCACGGGGTGACCCGAGCCCGCCTTCATACTTGTTTTATTGAATTCACTTCTCATACGACCGCCGCCGCGTCACTCTCGTTTTTTAACTTCGATTTTCTCCACATAAAGCCACTCGGGCGTACATATATTGAATTGTAATATACAGATTGAACTGTAAACCGTTCTTGAAGTGAATAAAACTTTTTATACTTAAACGTACACCTCGTATTTTATTTCGACGGAATTAAAATTAGTTATCTTGCGCACCCTGCGCCCATCCTCGGCTACCTAAAAAAGAAACATGGTCCTTTGTCGCTAAACGGCAATCCGCGACCTTCAAAAATTCATAGTTGCCAATGAGCGAAAATCTTCTAAAGCGATCGGTTGCAAAGTGTTAAGCGGTGGTGAGAATCACATATGTACAAAAGTGCGAACGGTGCGGAATTTTTTGAAATCGAGAAAAAACATAAACATAGCAAGCGCGAAAAGGAATATAAAACCTAACGAAATTTATTATAAAAAGCTATTTAACAAGGAAAAACTAAGAAATCAAAAGCCGCGTCTAAAGAACAGCGGCACTTGTAAACGCGGCCCACTAGGGTGCCGCATTTAACCAAAAAAGAAGTGAATGTGTGAAAACCAAAGCTACTAAATAGTGTGTATAAAAACCTCGAAAAATTGGAAACAACGAAGATACATATTTTAAAGCAAGCGCAACTGAGTGAAACTAAAAAAAAAATAATTATAGTGAAAAGTACAACTGCCTGAAACGAAAAATTATATAAAAAACCGTTAAGGAAAACGAAAATACATAGACATACCGAAAAAAATGGAAAATCCTGAAAAAAATAAAATCATTTTACATGAAAAAGTGCTAAAAGAGAAAAGATTATAAATACAAAACTGAAAAATCGCAAGAAAGTGGCAAACGTAAACTGAACAAAAGTAGACACTTGAAAAGAAATAGATCAAATAAAAATACTCCCAACTGATTCTTTAACCCAAAGTTCGAAAAAACGGAAAATAAAACTACGGTGAAGGCAGTGAAGGAAAAAAGTTAAATATAACAAAAAAACTATTTTTCTAAAAGGCGGTGATGACAGTGAAGGCAGAGAAAAGGGAATATTCTGCACGCGAAAAGTTTAAAGTTGGAAAACATATTCCCCCTGGGTCTTGAGTGCGTTCGGCACTAACAGCGGAGCATCAGCGAGGGCAGCAACAACTTCATCCGGATTTCAAAGGTAGCGGCAACACCAGCAGCAACGACCAACACAGCAGCAGCGGATAACCAGAGCAAAGATTCCACGGTACAGTCCCGGAAAAAAGTACAGGTGCTACCCCCCCGTAAGCAAGTAAGTGCCCAAAAATTTACGGCTTAGCATTGTTGATACACTTATACCCATACATATATTACATATGTAAATTGGTGTAGCGGTCTCCCAGAACGGTAAATTAAAAGTCGGTGAACCTCTAACTAAATAGTAATAGATAAGAACTGAAAAATGGAATCCAGGATTTTTTAAAAACATCTAATGAAAAGAACAGGACAATCTATAACACCTCTAATTAAATTAAAAGTAAAAGATAAAGAAAGTACAGATCTTCTAGCTTCTAAAGACTTCTGGCCTTATTCATAAAAAATAAAGTAGGTTTAAAGAGCTTTATAAAATGACGTTTTCATACATTTTTCAGTTTATAAACCTTTTTTAAAGCTACTTTATTTTTTATGAATAAGGCCATTCAGACTTATTAAAAGTAAACGTGATCTATATGATGGCAAAGGTTCTGAAAAATGTAGGGTACGTAGTGAAAATTTCAAGAAGACCTTTTGAACACGTTCAATTCTACTAATTAAATACTTTTGTGAAGGTCTCCAAATAATTACGACATATTCTAAATTTGACCGAACAAAAGAGGTATACAGTAATTTTAGCCTGTGGGGATCAGAAAATTTTGTGCTATTACGCCTTACGAAACCCAGCATAGAAAAAACTTTCAAGTCGTCAGCGTATAGCAAAAAATTAGCAAAAGAAAAGCAATTGCTTATGCCATTGATAAATAATATGAAGAGCAAAGGGCCTAATATACTCCCTTGAGGTACCCCAGAAGTGGCTATAAAAGGCTCAGAAGTTACACCTTCTACTGTGACAACACAACGCCTATCACTTAAATACGATTTAATCCAATGCAAAAAAGTTGAATGGAACCCCAAGGAGGCTAACTTACGAATTAAAAACGAATGACAAACTATGTCGAAAGCCTTCGAAAAATCTGTGTAAATGCAGTCAATTTGAAACCCTTCTGAAAAAGATGCAATGCAATACTCACTAAAAACTGCAAGATTGGTAACCGTAGATCGATTAGCAACAAAACCGTGTTTATAAGGCGAAATCAAACTCTTCGTTACAAAATTTAATTTTTCAACTACAATAGTTTCAAAAAGTTTATAATAATAAATATTGGCCTATAATTGCAATCACTTTTGTTTCCACTTTCAAAAAGAGGGTTGATGGAAGTTATTTTCCAGTCATCTAAGAAAACCCCAGATGCTAGAGACATATTATAAATTATTTTCAATGGGATAATTAAACCAGGACAGTTTTTAAACAGGACTGCTGAAAAGCCATCAATATCCGTCTTCATAGACAGTTTTAACTTGGAGATACCGTTGGAAACGTCATTGAATGACAAACTTAGGGATCCAAAACAAAAAGATGAATTAGCCGTAAAGTTAAAGTCTGGTGAGGGCGTGCAAATATCCTGGGTAAAATTCGAACCAAATAATTCAGCAAAAAGATTGGCGATATCTGCGGGACAGTGAGCATATTTGTCATGAAAAGAAACAGCAGATGGTATACCGGAACTAGATTTTTTCGCTTTAATGAAGTGCCAAAAAGACATCGGGTCGGATTTAATTTTTGATTCAACATCAAGCAAATAGTTTCTGTAAAGAAATTTTTCTAAACAACTAAATTGCCTTTGAAATTTTTTATATTTAACTAAGAAGATCTGGTTTCCAGTTGTTTTAAACCTTTTAAAAAACTTATTTCTTCGATTTTTGATTTTTTTTCATCTTAAATTATAGGAAACTTAT
Organism: Rhagoletis pomonella; assembly: GCF_013731165.1. Lineage (NCBI taxonomy): Eukaryota > Metazoa > Arthropoda > Insecta > Diptera > Tephritidae > Rhagoletis > Rhagoletis pomonella. Next base: position 14,313,571 of record NW_023458557.1, on the reverse strand, counting down.
GTGGACGTTTTTTAATAGCTGGAATGTTATTAACGCAAATCTCAAATAAAAGAGTTTTAAAAATAGAGAAAGAACTATATACATCAGGGCAAACCAAAATTTTTTCCCAATCAATTTCAGTAATTAAGCTGTTTATCATGGAAATCACACCCAGAATAATTAAAACCAACTATTTCGGTGGCAGGTGAATTCAAAAAGTCATAAAAAGCAAATCTGAGAACCAAAGGCACATGATGTTTATCGCAAAGAAATATAGGAGAGTAACATTCCTCAATGTTGCAATTGATGTTATCACTTACAAATACAAGATCAAGAATTCTATTTAATTCATTAAGAAAATTATTGATTTGCATTAAGTTAAAACTTAGAATATTATTAAGGAGATACGACTCATGATATGCTGTAATATTCATTGGGGTAAGGCCAAAGTTTGAAAACGAACCGGATGAAGACACGTTGCATAGGTTAAAATCACCTAATACGCATAAGTGATAATCTCTTAACTTATTCGTGACTAATGGGCTAATATTATTAGCATGCGCGCAATAAAGTTCATTATTACTGTTTGGAGGAATGTAGGAAACCACGAAGTAAAGAGAACCCTTAGAAGAGGGCCCACTAATACAAATACAAAGTTGGTCAATAAGAGAGTCATTATTTGGTAAATCAACATAATATGAACACAACTTCCTCCGGACGGCAATAAGAACTCCACCGCCTCTTATACAGCCAGTTTTTATCATATCTCTATCCTTTCGGTACACATTATAAAACTTAGAGTCGAACAATTTCTCATCCAAAAAATTAGCATTAAGCCATGTCTCAACAATTACGTAAATGTCATAATCCAATTGAGAACTATGAGTATGAACAGCTTCAGCCTTGGTCCGAAGACCAGATACATTCTGAAAATACACTTTTAAGCTAGTACTACATTCAATAATAGCATTAGATAAATTTAAGTTAGTCTCTGTTGATGTTCTTTTTGAAAAAAAACGAAAAGGGCGCAGACTAACGTTAGCAGGCCAAATATCTGGTGAAAGAAGCTTTTCATAAAGTGGCAGAGATACACCTAACTTAAAATTTATCCTATTAGCTTTAACAGGCGGATTCTGTTTTTTAACTAAAGCATAACATGAAAGATGTTTTTTGTTTATACCAGCATGCCTAACTACGTAATCAACAATATTTTCTGCTGTTACGGATGGAAGGAAGGAGGACAAGTGAAACCATCTCTTCACATCCGCCACCTCCAAGTCAGTGTTAGAGCTCATTCCAGTGACAATCATCTGTTTGCGTTGTTTATTTTCCCACCTAACCTCTTTCCAATCCGAAGGCGCAGTGAATTCGCTTGTTTCAGTAGCTGGGTGAGCAGAAGCTGAGAACGAAGATGGCGATGAGGAATATGTATACGCAGTAGCAGCACTAGACGAAGGCGCAGAATTAGTAGCCATATCACCAACAACAGATTGCTCATAAGTCAAAGTAGTGAAAGCAGTCGTAGTCTCAGAGTTTACTGTGGAAGCAGGTAACTGAGCACTATTAGCATTAGAAGCAGCAACAATAGGCACGGTGTTCGGCTTGGTGACAGAAATTTTAGAGCCAACAACAGTAGATGTAGATGAATTATTGGCAGCATTGTCGGCAAGAAAAGACGAAACAACTGAAGTATTGATAGCAGGTATCAGCGAACTAGTCTGAGCAGCAATAGGAGCAGGCGAAGCAATAACAACTTCTTCACTGATTAATTTCACTACTAACCTTTAATGTTTTCATTATTAGCAAGTAAATCAGAAAGATCTTTATTGTCGATTTTAGCACAGATTTTATGATATTTGCTTTTGCACACTTGGCATGAGATTTCATAGCCAATACGAACGGATTTAAAGCACTTAGAGCACTAAGAGTTTCCATAGTGGCAGCGAAATAAAAACACGTCTTATCACTCCGACGACTGACCCATTAATTAAATTAATTAAAATTGTATCGTCTCAAGATACATAAATTTCGCAGCATATTTGCACATATATGTAATTCCCGAGGGGCCACATATTTCCCCTTAAAGCAGTGTTTGCATTGCTCAACTTTTTTGATATTTTTTCATATTTTTTATATTTTTAACCATTCAACTTTTTTTCGTGCAACCCTGCGCTGAGTTGAACGCAAAGTTGAACAATGCAAATACACTGTAACCCAAAAATCCGCTAGCAAAATTTACATACGTAATACAATTACATACATACATACATACGTATATAAACACCAAACCCCGTCTCTACTGCTCACTCATATTGAACATAAGTCTCGAATTTCCGATCGGGTACCGGCCGTTTTCGCACCGTACGGGATTTTAGCTATTTACATGCATATGTACACAAATTCATTTAACCCCTAAAACTCTCAAATTCTCTGGCGCTCCAACTCAAAAGTTTGCGCGCGAAAACTCCGTTGTATACTTGTACTTACATCAATAAGTACATACATACAGATATATGTACATTTATATACCCAGCGCCGGTTGTCTTTCCCGCTATAGGCCTGTATGCAGTTCTTAAGAAAAGCTAAAATTCCATACAAAATGATGTACAAGAAATGGCTAAGAAATTTTCTTAAGTCAAATTTCCTTCAGGCAGTACGCAGTTCTTAAGAAATCTGCTACGCTTTTTTTTAATTTTAAACTTACATCTAAGAAAACTTTATGCAGTGCTATAATTACGATTTGAGTTTTCCAGGTTATAAAACAGAAGCGTTAATTATGTATTTAGCTATTGATATTATTCTTCATAAAGCATTGATATTATACTTAACCTACATTTTGTTCATAAATAACATAGATTCAACGAATACGGCATTTGACATTGGGAGGGCAAATCGGACAGTTTTTTTTACCTAAATTATGTTCTATACATTCTACATGAAAAGCATGTTGGCACAGAAAATAAATCGCAGGTAGGGCCAAACTGTGATCGCAGATTACGCAGGTGTTTTCTCTGACCTCAATAGGACGGGTTCTAAAGTTTAATAAGTAGGAATTTAAAGCCCGCAAAGAAGAAAATAATGGTGTTATCGAAGGCTCAAGTTTGTTCTCGGATATTTTGTTATTAAACATTTTTTTTATGCTAACCACTTTGAAGTTTTTTCGTATTGAAATTCCTTGAACTATTTGCAACATCGCTTGGTTACACTTCCTCAATACTTTTCCTATTATTCTATCAACGAATTCAATTCCATCATCTGAACTACAGTTTATAGTTTCGAATGCCTGCACAGTTAAATTCGGGCTCAGGTAGGTTACTTTGTTCAAATTTATAGGAATATCAAAGTCACAATACTTAATGCAGTATTTTAAGCACAACTGAAATATCTTATATTTTCTATGTAAATAAATTACACCAGGCCAGAACGAGTAATTGGCAAACAAAACCATAATCTGATCCGAATATCCCGTATTATAATCCTCCAAAAATTGTATTATCTCGGAAACATTAATATTTCCATTGTACCATTCAAATAAAAGTAACTCTAATAAAAGGTTGATCACTAACGGCCTTTTTTGAGACAACGAAACTAAATATTCTAAAAGTTCAACAAATGTATCTTTTGAAGCTATTAACAGGGATACACTATGCTCGGGATTTTCCGTCATCTTTAGCGCATTAAAAACCTTACCCCAGTATTCTGAAATTGTTTTAGGGCAATTTCTAATTAACTGATCATAGAGACCATCAGATTTATATCTTGAATAAATGTTACTACTAACTAATTTTGTATTAAAATTTTCTGCTATAGTTAAAAAAGTGTTATTATTATTACTAAAGCTATATTTTTTGTTATTAAACTTATACTTTAGATTTTCTCTTCTGTTGCTAAGCTCAAAAAGTTTCGTTTCTAAAATGGGTGCTTTGCCAGTTATTGCCAAAGCGTTTATATATGTCATTAACTGACTGTTATACCTGGAATCAATTAGTTTTTTTATAATAAGGTAAGAACTAATTAGTCCTATTGCTGCCTTATATTTACAATTGGCGGAATGTAGGTCGCCTTTATTCAATAAATAATTACCATATTTTAACATAACACTTCCTTTAAGATTAACCATTCTGTTATCAATTTCGTTAAGAGCAAGCCCATAAAGATTACCATTCATTAGCACCTGCAATTTGCATTGAATGCTCCTCTCAGTGGTAATGTAGATATTGTTATCTATTATAATATAGCAGAACATTTCGTTAGATACCAGAGTGTTAATATTTTTAATTTCTTTTTGAAAAACGATTCTTTTTTTGTTAACATCTATTATAACAACATAATTCTGCCTTTTTTCCTCTGGTTCTATTAATATGACAATATTGTTTTTTATGGAAGCAATTGCTTTTTTCTTTCCATTTATGGCGTAACAAGGTCCCCTGCCATCTATTGTAAAACAATAAATTGCATCCTCTTGGCCAACTAAAAGGTATGCATTTTCCGCATTATCTTGAAAAGCACAACAACTAATCAAATTTTTTGGCGCATCTAAAATCGTTTGCATATACATATTATCGACTATTTTATATAACCAGACATATTTTTCCGCGCAAACAAACATATAAAGTATATCCATTTTCTCTTGAAACTCAATACCGATAATGCGACTTCTGACCGTGGAAATACAAGTGAAATTTGGTGTCATATCCAGACATAAAACAGAAAGATGAAAAAGCAGTTCACCAGTATCTAATCCAATAGAAATACATATCAATCCATCACTTGGCAAACATCCATTAACGGCAGTGACACATCCTGTTGAGGTAAGTTGTGCTGAGCCAACGCAGGTTGGTCCCATCCGTTTGATGATACAGTCTATATTTAAAACATGAACGTGTATCCTGGTAGATATATCGTCTTGCGCTACGAGGATCAGAAACTCGTTATTGTTTGTGAGAGCACAAAACTGTATATCATTGATATGGTGACGAAAGATGACTTCCTCCGAATTTTTAAAACAAAGGTGAATAACTCCTTGTATATCGCAGAAAACATACATACTTCCATTTGTACAATGCGCGACTATGTTTGCCTGCATATCCACTTTACAAAAGTTTGACAGCAAAGCCAGATCATAGAATTCACAATACCTCCATTCTAGAGCACTCATTTTATCCACAAATTTAAAATTTGTTAAACCAATTATATGCGGAGGATAGAGTGTCAAACTATCGATGGCACTATCGATAGTTTAAATTTTTTTTTGGACTATCAATACTCATTGATAGTTTTTTCTTATACTAAGGGTATTCATCAAACCTTATAAATGCATTGTAAATCGTATAAACTTATAATTGTGTAAACCTTATAAATGAACTGTCAAAATTTGTATGGAAACTCGCTTCCACATTTCTGATAAATTTATCCAGCGATTTCACCGAATAAACTTGATAAACTGAAGACAATGCAACTCTGTCGCAACTCTAGCTATGTTTTCTGAGGCATAATCGGGATCCGCATACAAATTTTGCACGCAAATTCAACAACGATATGATCCTGATAGAGATCTGGTTCAATTATTATCCCGTCTGTTTGTTTTGTTTCACTGATAATTCGCAAAGTTTGGTAGCCGTGACAATGAATTCATACACAAACAGACATTCTGCCATTGTTTCTTATAACTTGCTTCAAATAAATAGCCTTTATGTTATATGTACATTTATTTAAATAGAAAAATATCAAATAAAATATCAAAAATATCGATAGTTTAGTAGGACTATCGATTATCACTCCCAATTTTTTTGAAATTATAACTACATACAAACCAACAATACCAACAACCACATGATCAAGAGAATTGCAGCGGAATAGCTGCGCGTGATTGTGTTGGCATAACAAAAATGAAAATAGTGGAAATAAGCAAACGATAATTTACAAGGCGTACTTAGTACGGTGCATAGGCAACTGGCTGAGTCAGTGGGATCGTCGGTTCGAAT
>NW_023458557.1:14304248-14307598 GCF_013731165.1 Rhagoletis pomonella | reverse complement strand
GGCCTCGAGCTCATTATAAAATTGTTGAATATAATTGTTATAAGGCCAAAAATTAACAAAAACAAATAACTTAAGGACGAGCACACCTAAGTTAAGCATTCTAAAAATAGAATTATTAGCACAAACCAACAATACCAACAACCACATGATCAAGTGAATTGCAGCGGAATAGCTGCGCTTGATTGTGTTGCCATAACAAAAATGAAAATAGTGGAAATAAGCAAACGATAATTTACAAGGCGTACTTAGCACGGTGCATAGACAACTGGCTGAGTCAGTGGGATCGTCGGTTCGAATCCTACTGAAAGAAGTCTGATGAGGAAATGTGGTGATTTCCGAAATAGCTATCACTTCTACCATTTTTTCAAATTATTGTTGCTTTTCCACAATAAATTTTCATTTAAAAAATGGCCTCGAGCTCATTATAAAATTGTTGAATATTATTGTTATAAGGCCAAAAAATAACAAAAACAAATAACTTAAGGACGAGCACGCCTAAAATTTAAGCATTCTAAAAATAGAATTATTAGCACAAACCAACAATACCAACAACCACATGATCAAGTGAATTGCAGCGGAATAGCTGCGCTGGATTGTGTTGGCATAACAAAAATGAAAATAGTGGAAATAAGCAAACGATAATTTACTAGGCGTACTTAGCACGGTGCATAGGCAACTGGCTGAGTCAGTGGGATCGTCGGTTCGAATTCTAGTGAAAGAAGTCTGATGAGGAAATGTGGTGATTGCCGAAATAGCAATTATTGTTGCTTTTCCGCAATAAATTTTCATTTAAAAAATGGCCTCGAGCTCATTATAAAATTGTTGAATATAATTGTTATAAGGCCAAAAAATAACAAAAACAAATAACTTAAGGACGAGCACTCCTAAAAGTTAAGCATTCTTAAAATAGAATTATTAGCACAAACCAACAATACCAACAACCACATGATCAAGTGAATTGCAGCGGAATAGCTGCGCTTGATTGTGTTGGCATAACAAAAATGAAAATAGTGGAAATAAGCAAACGATAATTTACAAGGCGTACTTAGCACGGTGCATAGGCAACTGGCTGAGTCAGTGGGATCGTCGGTTCGAATCCTGCTGAAAGAAGTCTGATGAGGAAATGTGGTGATTTCCGAAATAGCTATCACTTCTACCATTTTTTCAAATTATTGTTGCTTTTCCACAATAAATTTTCATTTAAAAAATGGCCTCGAGCTCATTATAAAATTGTTGAATAACTACATATGTTAATCGTAAATCCCGTTTTGTTTGTATAACTTGGGTCTGTTTTTGAACTTTCTAAAAAGAGAAGTATTTTGGCTAAGCAGTTACTTAATTTTGAATTATTATAACTTTTATAAGATAATATTTATTTCACTATGATCCTGTAAAAACAAAGCAACCTAACTGATTTAGGGGTGGGCTTTAGATTGGTAACCCCAGAGTACAGCATTAAGGAAAATATGGGGGGTAGAGGGGGGTCTAATAGTTCCCTGTATGAAGTTTCAAAGCGCGCAACCTTATACCTTTTAAGGAATTTGTTATTAAAGTTTGTAAATTTAACCAACTTGTATGGCACTATTTTACAATATATTGTGGCGAATACTGCGGCAACACAAAGCGAACAACGAGAAATAGGCAGAATGTTCGAGGAATGACGTAGAATGTTCCACAAAGAGAAACGTCAAGTTGGATGAACACTGCGAACAGCGAGAAAAAGAGAATGAGCGATAAACTTCAGAACGTTCTAGAGTTGCCATAAGTGTGAGCGCAGGTATATAAGAGCCACGACACAGCGGAGTTGAGTTAGTTACGAAGTTGCAAGTCAACAAGCTACAAGTAAAGTGAGCAGAGAAGCGAATTGCGAATAAGCAAGCTATAAGTTTAATTGTGTGTAACAAGTTCAGTAAAGCGTTGTAATTGCCTTAACAAGTATTGTAGTATTTTTACTGTATTAGCAAGTATTGTAAAATTGTTTGTTGTACAATAAAGTTAATTGTACTACAATTCGGTCATCGTTAGCATTTATTTAACAATCCAGCGATACGAGCCCGAGTATATTTGGGTAATCCGGACGAGGGTTCAAGGATAATCGTAACAATTGGTGTCAGAAGTGGGATTGTTAAATAAATCCCGAAGGATAAACTACTGAAAATGGCGAAAATTCAGGACTTAAAGATTGAGGAACTGAAACAGGAGTTGGAAAAGCGTAATTTGGCCACCTCCGGAAGAAAAGTGGAATTGTTATCCCGGTTGCGAGAGGCTATGGAAGCAGAAGGCATCGACGTGGACAAATATGACTTCCAGGGTAAACTTGACGATGCATTCGCAAAGGATGAACAGAAGGATGAGGCCGCTTGTTCGTCGAAGGATGTGCAGCAGACATCCGGGAAGGTTGAAGAACAGCAAAAGTCTCCAAGTTCATCAACATCTATGGACATGAACACGTTATTGGCTGCCATGTCACAGATGTCATCACAGCTGTCGTCACAGATGCAAGCACAGGATACACGTATGTCAAAGATGTCCTCACAGATTTCATCCCAGCTGCAAGTGCAGGAAACACGCATATCATCGCAGCTAGATGAAAAGATTACTCAGCTACAAGAGAATTTATTCAAAAATAACGCGGAACTGAGAGAGAGACAGGATAAAATCGAGGAACGACAAGATAAAATTGAAGCGCTTATTAGGGAAAAACAGGAGAAAGTCGAAGCTAAGGTGGATGAGCTTGAAGATCGTTTCCGGGGTTTGCAGTTGAATCGTCCAGCTACTTCGACGAACGCTCCCAAGGTAAAAACCCCATCCTTTGACGGCACGATTCCTTTCCAAGTCTTTAAGCTCCAGTTTGAGAAGACAGCTACAGCAAATCACTGGAGCATGGAGGATAAATCCGCTGCATTGTTCGTTGCATTAAAAGGACCTGCAGCGGAAATCTTGCAGACTATTCCTGATTGTGAAAGGAACAGTTATGATGCGTTAATGGGTGCAGTGGAAAGACGTTATGGTAGCGAGCACAGGAGACAGATTTACCAGATGGAGCTGGAGAATCGCTGCCAGAAATCCAATGAGACTTTACAGGAATTCGCTTCCGAGATCGAAAGGTTGGCTCATTTGGCAATTGGAGACGCATCTGGTGAGCACCTCGAAAGAGTAAAAATCCAGAGGTTCATCAACGGAATGCGGGACGTGTATACCAAGCGAGAGACGTACGCGAATCCTAAGCCAACATTTGCTGAAACTGTCTCGTATGCTCAGACGCGTGAAACGGCGGCGCTCCTAAGTAGACCAGCCTACAACGCACATCGCGTGGAAGTGGAAACACCGGACGAGACAAATGAAATGCT
>NW_023458557.1:14301651-14304148 GCF_013731165.1 Rhagoletis pomonella | reverse complement strand
TTTTCAGCATTCAACAGTTCATTATCATGTACGGTGTAATATTAATAAATATACACTGAACTATGAACTATGAACTATCTGTACTAGTATCTATAATAATAGACAATAATTTGCAATGTTTTTACAATTTTGCAATTAGTTTCGGGCACTATTACACATTCATGACTTGTGCCACTCTGCCATAATACGGTTGTTGGTCCCTTTCATACCACAGTAATTTTTTATACAACTCTGAATCAACAAAATGCATGCTCCTTCTCATTTTCAACCCTGATCAGATTTTACCCCCGGGGCGTACTCAAAAAGGTTAATTATTGTATATACTGTGATTGAGAGCAATGATGAAACAACACAAGCAAATTAAAGAATTCGGAAAAACATCGATGCATCAAAAATATCGATGTTTTGCTTCGCCTAGGTTCACACAGAGAAACTTTCGTTGCTCATATTCAGCAATTTCTCCTTTGGTATTGCCCTTCGCGTTCACACAGAGAAATTCTTTTGTACGCAATTAGAGCGTTCCAGCACGTCTACGATTTGCAGGTTTTGCAGCTCAGTATATCCAGTAAAAAAACTGTGGTGAAGTCCTTTATGGGGATAAAGTTTCCAGAGGTGAAACTTCAGGTAGCACACAATTTCTTACACGCATGGTTGCTTTTCAACACTCGTGAAAGAAACTTAAGAAATATTTGAAAAAAAAGTTCATATAGTACATTAATGTTTGAAAGAGATACCATATAATGTATGTACTCTGGTTAATAATATCAAAAAATGTATTAGAACCACCGTTTAATGTTATATTTGATACAAATTAATATTGCTGCCCCGAACGTTCTGCGCATTGCCACTGAATAATAGATTTATTTAAAATTACATCCCTGGTCCTTGTTTTCTCTGTATCGCATCGTGGTGAATTCACATTTCTCAGAAATTTTATAACAAAACAAAACAAAGGGAGTATTTTATTTGCTAATTTTTGCGATTTCTATTGTTTAATGTAAATTTATGTCTTTTTAGGATATGTTGAGGCAACAAAGAAGGCGCAGTTTGAAAATGGAGTTATTAGTAATGAAGTAGCAGGCATATTTGGAAAATTATGCAGATAAAAAGGATGGAATTTGGGAAAGTAAGTGCCTGGTTGCAGGATATTCATGTATTAAAAAGTATTTAATAAAATTGTTTATCAGAAATGTTATAAATCGGGTGGCTCATTTACGATGTGCTGCAAACATTTGGCGAACTTTTTTTTCGCCTTCTCAATGTGCTAAGTAACAAGTTAAGACGACTGCCATAACTGCCGGTAAGAAACCGCAAGCAAAGGGCAGACAACCTTCCAGGAAGCTGCCTCCTGCCCCTGACTCGGAGCTGAAGTTCAGCAAGAAGCAGGTCAGCAAATTGCTACCCTGATCAAGCGTAAACTAAAGCGCTCTGCTCCGATTACACTCCGTAAACGTGAAAACTAGGTGCATGCTGAGAAATATCAAACAAGAAAACTCCGTGATGGACGCCGCGAGATGAAGTTGCGCCGTGTGGCAAAAAAACGCGGCCAATTGTACGTGCCTAAATAATCTAGATTGGCTTTTGTGATCCGTATCCGCGGAATCAACAAAGTTGCACCACATTAACCACGGTTTGTTCATCAAATTGAATAAGGCAACCATTAATATGCTACGTATGCTGAACCCTATATGGGGTTATCCAAATCTTAAATCAGTTCGTGAATTGATTTACAGACGCGGAATTGTCAAGCACAAGCATCAACGTGTCCCAATCTCTGACAGCTTTGTGATCGAACGCAAATTACGCAAAGCGCACGAAATTCAGCGCGTTGATTATTTGGGGCACGAAATATTCACTGTTGGATCCACTTCAAGAAAGCCTCCAACTTCCTGATGCCATTCAAGCTCAACACATCAACCCGAGGCTGGCGCAAGTAGGCTAATCACTACGTTGAGGTTGGTGATTTCCGTAGCCGTGAGCATAAGATCAACAAACTGCTGCGCAAGATTGCTTAAAGAAATTGTTTTTTTGTATTTAAGGCGACAATATAATGTGGCACATCTTCAAAAGGCGCCCAAGCAAAAGAAAATTAAAAAATTCCTGAAGTTGCCTTTACACGTGTCGATTTCTGTCGATTGGAAAATTGACTGAGATATCGACCAGCCAAAACGCTTACATCTTACGGTTGAATTGCAATTTACACGGGTAGATTTTAGTTAAACGACAAAAATCGACCGTGTAAAGGCAGCTTAAATAACGTTCAAATTAATGATCACCTTTGAGATGGAAAATATCAATAACCAATTCATAATTTCGAAAATTAATCCATTTATATTTGTTCTTGCATTTCCCACATCACCTGTGAGGTATGCTTTTAGGCGCGTCACCGATTTTTTTTTTTAAGGTGCTCGGTTCCCCAGGAGGCCTATTTTCAACTTTACAACTTAACTTAAAAAGAATTAAAACTTAAGCATGCAATATATAAAGAAAATTAAAA
>NW_023458557.1:14297622-14301551 GCF_013731165.1 Rhagoletis pomonella | reverse complement strand
TTTTTTTCGCCTTCTCAATGTGCTAAGTAACAAGTTAAGACGACTGCCATAACTGCCGGTAAGAAACCGCAAGCAAAGGGCAGACAACCTTCCAGGAAGCTGCCTCCTGCCCCTGACTCGGAGCTGAAGTTCAGCAAGAAGCAGGTCAGCAAATTGCTACCCTGATCAAGCGTAAACTAAAGCGCTCTGCTCCGATTACACTCCGTAAACGTGAAAACTAGGTGCATGCTGAGAAATATCAAACAAGAAAACTCCGTGATGGACGCCGCGAGATGAAGTTGCGCCGTGTGGCAAAAAAACGCGGCCAATTGTACGTGCCTAAATAATCTAGATTGGCTTTTGTGATCCGTATCCGCGGAATCAACAAAGTTGCACCACATTAACCACGGTTTGTTCATCAAATTGAATAAGGCAACCATTAATATGCTACGTATGCTGAACCCTATATGGGGTTATCCAAATCTTAAATCAGTTCGTGAATTGATTTACAGACGCGGAATTGTCAAGCACAAGCATCAACGTGTCCCAATCTCTGACAGCTTTGTGATCGAACGCAAATTACGCAAAGCGCACGAAATTCAGCGCGTTGATTATTTGGGGCACGAAATATTCACTGTTGGATCCACTTCAAGAAAGCCTCCAACTTCCTGATGCCATTCAAGCTCAACACATCAACCCGAGGCTGGCGCAAGAAGGCTAATCACTACGTTGAGGTTGGTGATTTCGGTAGCCGTGAGCATAAGATCAACAAACTGCTGCGCAAGATTGCTTAAAGAAATTGTTTTCTTGTATTTAAGGCGACAATATAATGTGGCACATCTTCAAAAGGCGCCCAAGCAAAAGAAAATTAAAAAATTCCTGAAGTTGCCTTTACACGTGTCGATTTCTGTCGATTGGAAAATTGACTGAGATATCGACCAGCCAAAACGCTTACATCTTACGGTTGAATTGCAATTTACACGGGTAGATTTTAGTTAAACGACAAAAATCGACCGTGTAAAGGCAGCTTAAATAACGTTCAAATTAATGATCACCTTTGAGATGGAAAATATCAATAACCAATTCATAATTTCGAAAATTATTCCATTTATATTTGTTCTTGCATTTCCCACATCACCTGTGAGGTATGCTTTTAGGCGCGTCACCGATTTTTTTTTTAAGGTGCTCGGTTCCCCAGGAGGCCTATTTTCAACTTTACAACTTAACTTAAAAAGAATTAAAACTTAAGAATGCAATATATAAAGAAAATTAAAAATTGTCTTACATTTAGTAAACATAAAAAATTGCACAAACTAAATTATCTTTTTTTTTAAATATTTTTATTGAGCTTTGTAGCATGATTGTTTTATTAGGAAAAATTGAAAAAGCAACAAAGTCTAAGCCCCTGCTGAAGTCTAGAAAAAGAAGTCTGATGAGGAGATGTGGTGATCTCCGAAATAGTGCTATAACTTCTACCGCTTAGACTTTGTTGCTTTTTCAATTTTTCCTAATAAACAATCGTGGTACAAAGCTCAATAAAAATATTAAAAATAAAATGTTAACAAGCTACAATAACATTGACAAATCTAAGCGGTAGAAGTTAAAGCAGCTATTTCGGAGATAACCACATCTCTTCATCAGACTTCTTTTTTCTAGACTTCAGCAGGGATCGAACCTGCGAATTCGATTTTCAAAGTCAGAAGCGTTAACCACTGAGCTATGTACATCCCGTAAACTCTTGTTGCTAATTCAACTTCTACCGCTTAGACTTTGTTGCTTTTTCAATTTGTCCTAATAAAACAATCGTGGTACAAAGCTCAATAAAAATATTAAAAAATAAAATGTTAATAAGCCACAATAACATTGATAAATTCATTATCCATTATAAAATAAAATTAAATAACACAATGTGGTCTGCATGCACCCACTGTAAGTTCCCATAAAACCTAGGCTAAATTCAGAACTGAAAAAAACGAGCAAATGGGGTCGCACACTACTAGCTTTAAAAGCATAATGTTTAAATTGTTTGAAGAGCTGAAACTGTATTGCAATAATAAATATAACAGTGCATAAATTGGAAAACTTGTTTTTGTTTTGCTTTATAATTTTTGGGAATATTGGTTCAGATGGAATTTTCTTATTTGTTTTGGTTTTTCAGCTCATTAATGATGCATCCAGGGTTGCATTTACCGTCTATGAAAATATTTCATAAAGCGTTCAAAAATTAGCACCGAGCAACTAAACGTTGGTTAAGCTTAAATTAAATAGTTTTTTATTAAATATTTATTCCTGGTATTTAGTAAAAAACATTCAGATCAATACTAATGTATGAAATGAAGTAAATAAAAATCTTCGAATACATTTCATGAATACTTTGTCATAGAGCCATTATTAAATACAGACATAACTTTGTCGGGCGTTGGTGCTGACGTATATAGAATTAATGCGTTAGAGAGAGATAAGTATACAAGCTCAACGCGCTAATTTAGGTATACTTGTATGTATATACCTGTAACTCGTCTGGCATATACTCCAACTGCGAGAATAATGACAATTATAACTTATTTAGATGCATATTTTAGCTAAATGTTATATCGTCGCCTGGATAAAAGATTGTCACAAGTTACTTTCGGTAACTCACGATTGTAGTTTGGAATGCATTTTCTCAGAAACACGACTACAGACCTTCTCCAAAGTGTCGGAGAATGCTATGTACTAGTTCACGAAATTATTAAATTATCTTATTTTTTTAGTTTAGTGTCAACCATTTATGAGTTTAATAAAATTTTGTCGTATACGACATTTGTCAAAAAATGTGCAGTCTGTTTTAATGATATACACAAAAATGTGATAACAATTTTTTATAAATTAACAATACTTTTTACTAACCAGCCTAATCGTGAGTTTCGCCCGAACAAAATTTCAACACAACAATTTTTTCATCCACCTTTAGTGAATACAAGCAAACGAAAAGCGAAAAAGTGACCCGGTTCTAGAAAATAAAACTCATGATAAGGCTGAATATGTCGGAAACTAAAGAAGAACAGGTAACTCTATTTGAAAGATCTTGCTTAGTTTAGTACGACAGCAATACTAACGCAATTTGTACCAAATAGCCGAAAACATTTTACTTGGAAACTAAAGAATATATCTAAAAACCAGTTAACAAAAAATCGAAATACCTTACTTTAAAATATATAACTGCATCTATAACTACAAATTGTCAAAATGATGCTTCCGGCAATTTTCCATCCAAGCGACGATATTTGAATGTTACTCGCATAATTTCGAGCCTGTATGTAAATTTTCTGGAAAAAAGTTAAAAAACATATTCATCTGCTGAAAAGATATTTTCGCAGATTCACAATTTATTTATAGTAAATCTATCAGCCCTATCTCCAATTTCATGTGAATAAATCTCTCCAGCGCTTACATAATTTTCACCACATTAAATAGCTCCACAACACCCTAATTGCCGAAAAAGCGTTGCTTGCAACACTAGTCCTTTATGGGGACCAAATTTGGTGAAAAAAACAGCTAAGTTTGTTTACTGGATATACTGAGTTTTGCAGGATTTAGCCCAAAGTCATTCACGTACGCCAAAAATTCTGTACCTGGGAACACTCTCGTGAGAGTAACTGAGCAACTGCTCCCAGATTGAAGTTTCAAGATTTAGTCCGGAGTTTTTCTTCTGGCAAATCATGAAAAGTGTCAAACTATAGGTAGGTAGGTACAAAAACAGAACGCGGTGAAAGCAAATAACCTTACATTTGTTAAAAAATGGAAGAAAATAATGAAATATTCGAATATATATGCAATTATTATTAATTACATAGATTTTAATAGTTATTTAGTGGTCTTTCAGCCAAATCCGTCTTGTACTAATGACAAGTAAACAAACCAAATGACGTTTTTGCTAGAAAAAGTGCTTTCTGCGTTCCCGTACACTT
>NW_023458557.1:14292355-14297522 GCF_013731165.1 Rhagoletis pomonella | reverse complement strand
AGATTGATGTGGTGAAATCTGTTTTTAAGATCAGGTCCAACGCAATCGGGGAGGACGGCATTCCGATTAGATTTGCAATTTTCCATCCAAGTGACGACATTTGAATGTTACTCTCATAATTTCGAGCCTGTATGTAAATTTTCTGGAAAAAAGTTAAAAAACATATTCATCTGCTGAAAAGATATTTTCGCAGATTCACAATTTATTTATAGTAAATCTATCAGCCCTATCTCCAATTTCATGTGAATAAATCTCTCCAGTGCTTAAATAATTTTCACCACATTAAATAGCTGCACAACACCCTAATTACCGAAAAAGCGTTGCTTGCAACACTAGTCCTTTATGGGGACCAAATTTGATGAAAAAAACAGCTAAGTTTTTTTACTGGATATACTGAGTTTTGCAGGATTTAGTCCAAAGTCGTTCACGTACGCCAAAAATTCTGTACCTGGGAACACTCTCGTGAGAGTAACTGAGCAACTGCTCCCAGATTGAAGTTTCAAGATTTAGTCCGGAGTTTTTCTTCTGGCAAATCATGAAAAGTGTCAAACTATAGGTAGAGTTGCATTTGTGTACAAAAACAGAACGCGGTGAAAGCAACTAACTTTACATTTCTTAAAAAATGGAAGAAAATAATGAAATATTCGAATATATATAATTATTACTAATTACATAGATTTTAATAGTTATTTAGTGGTCTTTCAGCCAAATCCGTCTTGTACTAATGACAAGTAAACAAACCAAATGACGTTTTTGCTGGAAAAAGTGCTTTTTGCGTTCCCGTACACTTCTGCATCTGTTCTCCTGTTACTCTCACTAGAGAGAGTAAAATTGTAATTTGACATTTCCACAGGTTTTAGTCCGAAAAGTACTGGAACAAACTAAATTGTTATTGTCAGCTGTGAACGGCCAACTAGTATTACTCAGACGAACGAGAGCACAAAGCGTGTTGCCCGAGCCAGTGATCGGATTAGAAAAAAATGTGTGTGGTAGAATCTGGAAAAAATAGGTTCATTCCTTATCTTTTTGGACTAAAATCTGAAAACTGTCAAAATGCCAGAGCGTAAGCAAAATGCGCTCACAAAAAGAGAATAACAGGAAAAGTAAAGGAACGCAAAAAACGAAATTTTTAGTCCAAATAATGGCAACAACAAAGCTAACGTCAAATAAGAATGGAATTGTATGTACAAAACACATTCACACAAGCACAAGCACAATAAATACTTACTATATCAATTATTTCTCCTCCTTCCAATTTCAATTCACTTTTTAGATTACTCTAATTTTTTGCGTATTCTTTAATTTCCGTTAATTTGAATTCAGTTGAGTTTGACACTTTTCAGGAGTTTGACAGAAAAAATTCTTCTGAGTAAATCTTTTTACTTCGGACTGATGAGGGTCACTCTTACCGAGTGTTGCTCTTTCATTTTTGCTGTCATTTTCGAGTTAGGGAACGCTTTTTGGACTAAATCTGACTACTTCGGCCTTTTTCTGACTACTTCTGGGAGATAAGGAGCGCAACTAATGTGGTAGATATCAAAAAAATGTGGCAGATCTCAGGATCTGGATCACACTATGTACAAAAATTAAAAAAACTTCTGCAAGGTTTCACATAAATTGCAAACATTTTAATTAGAATCTAAAAAAAAATTAATTTAAGTATAATGAAGTGCACGATTGAAAATACTAAAAATTGCGTTGAGTTTTGGCAATTTGTTTCCTTGAACGTGTAAAGCAGTTCCTTCCATATCAAGTTATTTTTCGAATATATTTTGAAAGATATTTGCAACCTTGCGGAATGCTGCCAGTTTTTCTTTTTATCACATCACGATGTAGCGAACAAATTTGGCACATTCCAGAAACCGCTACTTGGGGTTTGCCGATTTTGACAATTCTCAAGTAAAAGTAAACAACGCTTTAGAAACTTTAGATGCATTGAAATTTGCCAATACTTTCACAAAAATCGCCGTTTTTTAACATCTTCGCTATTAATTATTTTTATAAATCATATATTTTGCAATTTAACACAATAAAACCACGTTTCCTGTCGAAAATTGAATATTGAGAAAATTTAATATTTTATAGTTTATTTGATAATCCCATTCTGCCTGTTGTTAGTGTTTAGTGTTAGACAATTTTTGCTCTTAAACTTAAGAAAATTATGTCGAGCAAAAATAAAACTACTCAAAAATGCGAATATGTGGTAGATTTCAGACCTTGTGTGGTAGATGTGGTAGATCCTCAAAAAAGTGGCTGATCTACCACAATGTGGTAGAAGTCCGATCACTGTTCTCAAGAAAACGGTCAAGAAAAAATTGCCATTATTTCGCGTGTGTGTCCAAGGAATTTTTTGATATTTCTGATACCTCACAGCCTGTTGCCTCACTCTTTCCTCAAGAAATAATGGAACGGGCATATATTTCTGTTGCAATCCTGGGTTGCCTTGTGCTCTTTTTTCACAAAAAACTTTAGAAAACCATAATAGAAAGCGTAGTAAATTTCTTAAGAACTGCGTACTGCCTTAAGGAAATTTGACTCAAGAAAATTTCTTAGCCATTTCTTGTACGTCATTTTATATGGAGTTTTTGCTTTTCTTGAGAGCTGCATACAGGCCTTAAATGAATTCACCTTGTTTACAACAAACACATCATTTTGACATTAATAAGTACCGCGGCGAAAATCTAAATTCGCCATCAACACCACTTTGTATAAATTTGCCTTGGTTGATTTCGAATTTAGATTTTCGCCGCTGTAATTCTTAATGTCAAAATGATGTGTTTGTTGTAAAATGAACTCGCCTTGTTTGCAACAAACACATTATTTTGGCATTAAGAAGTACCGCGGTGAAAATTTAAATTCGCCATCAACACCACCTTGTATAAATTCGCCTTGCTTCCATGCATCGAAAAATTACCACTCGATGCACGGTTGCCACTTCTTATAAAATTTTCAACCAACATGCACCACGCCTAGAACAAAATGACTTTATGGGCCAGTTTTTCAGTGCCAGTTTACACTTAGTTTAAGTAAACTGAGTTTAAATTGAACAGCTGGCTTACATTTCATTGGCTAATCTTAGTTTAAACCATCCAGATCGGGCGTTTAAACTGAGTTTACCGGTCCTATGGGAGGTGTAGAGGGGGTCGTACACATCACAAAACTGAAAACCGGACGGCGAGGAAACTCATAGTTTACGAGTAATTTGTTGTTAAAGTTGAAAATTTCACCTAACAAAATGTACGAACACAAACCATTTCAAACAAATACAACCCTGCCAGCCACGGCTCACCACTTTCCCCTGAAAATCAAACGATTTACAAACACATTCACAACTTTTTAGTCATCTCACCTACACACTTACATATTTTTTGTTTCAACTGTCAACAAAATTTCCCTCTGTTAGAGCTGCGTACCCGATAGGAATTCGTACTCTAATAAGAATTCTATGCGTTAGAGCGAGCAAGTTAGGAACATCGAAGTTTTGATGGCAGTATACATACCGTGAAGAAATGTCACTTTGCGAAAATTTTGAAGGTAATGCAGCGTTTTTGCTGCATTTAAAATGCAACATTTAGCACTTTCGAACATATGTTTTCGAAGAGCGTTCATGCTATCGCATTTAGCAAATGTACATTTACGCGAGTTCGAAATCGTATGCTTTTGACAAACAGCCGTGTTCCAGTCGCTTATTCAGATCCGTATCTATTACGATCAATTCTCACGCAAAAGATAATGTGCAAAAACCCTACCGAAAAGGAAAAAATAAATTTTAAACCAAAACTTCAATACAAAAATTTGAATTGTTTTAACCATGGTCGACCATTTGTTTATGTATATATTCATTTGTCGGTGCTGTCAATTAATATTTCCTCACTTAATTAGGAAACAAAACAAACAGAATTGATCACAAATTGATCCAGATTTCTATCAGCATCACATCGATATTGAATTTTCTTAACTTTTCTTTATCCAAATAATGTAAAATAATAAATGAAATCTCGATCGGCGATCACTGAAACGCAGCTAGCCACTATATACTCGAAAATGCAATGTTGCCACTTTTTCTCATTAAACCATGTTCGAATCGTGGAAATGTTGGAAGATCACAGGGTTGCTTTTAGAGCTAAATGCGCTAAATGTGCTTTTACGCGTAAGCAAAAACAGCCCATAAGAATACATATTTAACAATTTTATTTGATTATATCCCTATAAGTATTTCAGCCTATGTGACTTTTTTAATTTTCTGTCCACTGTTTCTGTCATGTATGGTCATAAACCATATAATTCTGGTGGTGATTTTAATGTGAACCTGTTATGTCCTGATTCTACCAGTGCTCGTTTAATAGATGACATCTCCTGTGTTGGGTTGTTTATGGTTCATTTGTCGGTGCCCACAAGATATGGTAGCAATTGCTGTCCTAGCTTATTAGATTACTTTGCTGTATCTGATCCTTCTATTGTTTTGAAATTTGACCAAATATCTTTTATATCTGATCATTACTTGATATGTTGTTCTTTTGACGTTAAGCTTGAGCACTATGACGACAATACCTATGTATTTAACTTCTTTGACTACCGTTCCTTAGATATCAACAACCTTTTCAGTAGCCTCTTGCAGATCAATTGGTCCGATTGCTGGGGTCTCAGCACGGTCAATGAGAAGCTCCGTTTCCTGAACAAAAATATATTAAATTCGCTCCTCACTCATGTCCCTACCCGAACCTGTGACAGGTCTTCTTCCTGCCGTTGGTTTAATAGTGTGGTCCGATCAGTGATTAAAAAACGCAATAAATATTATAACATATGGAAAAGGAACCCGACAGATGAGAGCTGGAGTGCTTTCAAAATAATAAGGAATGAAGCTACCTCGGTTATAAGACGTGAAAAGAAAAAAATCTTTATGAATAAGCTGGATCCCTCACTGCCTAATAATGTATTGTGGCGAAATCTGGGAACACTCCGCGTCCATGCCAGTGAGAAATCAGAATGCTCGTTGAGTCCTGAAACGCTTAGCGTTGCCTTTGCTTCTCCGCCTTCATCTTGTCCCCTTACGACCAATTCTGTAGCCTCCTGTCCGGTCTCTTTTGCTGGCGAAAAGTTTGAGTTCATTGCTGTGAGCGAGATTGATGTGGTGAAATCTGTTTTTAAGATCAGGTCCAACGCAATC
>NW_023458557.1:14282537-14292255 GCF_013731165.1 Rhagoletis pomonella | reverse complement strand
TCGATCCTAATATTATTATTTTTAATAAGAGCAATGTACGTATTGTACACTTATACCCCTAATTATACGCACTTATTTGTGGTGTATTTTTTTTAACGTATGGTAGCATACATTTTGTGTTACTGTCAGCCATTGTTATTTCTGCGGCCCTTTTTTCATAAAAATCAATACTTCGATAAATAACTAAGTTAACATTTTTATTACAAAATCTCTCGATTTTAGACTGAATCACTTTTTTTTATCAATACATCGATATTTAATTAAAAAAAAAAGTTAATTACAATGCCCGTTTTTATTGTTTCTCGTTTTCAGTTCTTTTTTTTGGGCATTTTTTGTTGTGTGGCAGCACCGACATTGTAGTACAATTGGTTTACAAAGCAAAAAGTGAGGTTGAAGTTGACATTTTTTGCAACTTAAAATTCAATTTTCACAAAAACTATAAGCCTCCGTAGGGTGGGGTTTTCAGATTTACAATCGCAAAAAGCCGCTCTAAACCCCCTAATTTTTGTTTTTTTTTAAAGCCGGGTTCGGTATTGGAAAATTTTCCCTTTGCTTTACACACAAGCACTTACACAGTCCAGTACATCATTAATATTTTGATTTCCACTAATTTTACTTTTGTTTGTGCAAAACCAATTCAACAAATGGCGGCTTTTGGCATTTATTCTTCTTCTTCTGCTGCTAGCTAATTTCTACTAGTAGAAATTTCACTAGCAAGAATTTGCAGCTCTCCCGTGGTGTTACGCTCTCGATTCAGTGCTCTCTTGCAAATTTGTTGGGTTATCATACACTTTTCCAGTAAAAATTTGCAGATTCCAGTACAAATTAGTACTGACAATTGGTTACTATACAAACCTATGGGCCAAGGCTGTATAAATTCGCCTTTGGTGTTGTAAAATCAGCTGATTTTATGGTTGTTTTTCGCCGCGATGGGTGTAATGTCAAAGTTATTTGTTTTGTTTACATTCTTATTGAAAAAGTTAAAATCGTGATTTAAGTGCAGTTTTGTGCGTTTACGATTTAAATTTGTATTTTTTCACGAAGTTTTTATGTAAAAGACATGGTGAAGTGTGCTGTGTGCTATGTGCTATAAAAGAGTGGAACGAGGAACAGGGCCGTTCTTTCAGGTTCCAAGCGATGAGAACAAACGCTTGTTGTGGGGTAGTCATTGCCGGGTGCAATTTAAACCTAAGAACGTCGTTTGTGTTGATCACTTTTCGCGGGCCGACATGATTTGTGGTGGTAGAAAAGCCAGATTGCTGCCAAAGGCCATTCCACACCCTCCGTCGCTGTGTACTACGCCGGCTGTTCAACAAACCTTAGCAAGGGATTCTTCTGATGCTTAGTTAGAGTAAGTTACCACATAATTAATTTAAACGAATTGTAAATGTTTATTTTTAATAAAGATCGGGTAACGGATTTTCTGATATCCTAGCTCCAGATCTACATGATTCTGGAATTTTCTCACCGGAAAGGTAAGATGAAAAACTTGAACATTGAAAATAAATTTAATTTGTTTTTTAATGTAGATCCGTTTTACCGCAGCCAAGTTGGGATTCACAGGCTAAGTATGTATTCTGAAAAGCACTCATTTGAAGACTCATATTACATATTCCTTTAATTCATTTAGCTTGTCTACATCTTTAATTGCCACAGTGGAAGTGCTTGCCAAATGTTCCGGAACGCAAACAATGGAAGAGCCTGTAAAAGACTCAAAACGCAAACAGAGTAGGTTCTTGTAAACAGATTTTGTAGGATGAATTTTATTATGTGTACTTTCAAACATGTACTTCCAGCTGTAAAATTTTCGAGTCCCTTCTGAAATTGGAATTATCAAACCTCAAGAAAGAGATGAGGAAACTTAGGGATGAAAATAAATATTTGCGCAATAAGCTGGATGAATCGAACGCCGTGGTGAATAATGTAAAACGAATATTTACAGAAGGACAAATACGTAAGATAATTTTGCCAGGTGTGTTTTAATTTTCCTGGTTAATGCAATACTGTAAGCATTAGTAAATTTGTTAACGTACATATTTATGTATATATATAGGCCGCACTGTGAAATGGTCGTGGAAAGACATTTCCATCGCCATTTGCTTGCATGCAGCTGGACCGAGAGCATACAACCACTTGTATGAAAAAGGCTTCCCGCTTCCCCACGTGTCCACTCTGCAGCGTTGGTATCGCAAAAGCGATATAAGCGAGGGTCTCCTGACTTCATCAATTGATTGCATGCAACGCAGGTCTGATCCAGGGTTGTTGCGAATATTCGCATTCGCATTCGCAACCGCGGAACTTCCGCATAAATTTTAACATTCGCATTCGCTTTCGCATTCGCAATAATCAATGCGGAGCTTTTGCGAATGCGAATATTTTGCAAGTACACTGATAAAACGTATATCTGGCAAACAAAAAATTTTAGCCGACATTTTTTTGCCTGTGGAGATGCTACGTTAAGATTGTCCCCTACGTCGACCTTCTTTCGTAATTTAAAGTCAAAGAGTAATTATTTTTTTCTCATAAAACTTAATATTCTTAAGTTCTGTGCTTCCTTTTATTAGTCTTTCAGCTTGAAAACAAAAACATTTTTTTTTATTTTGTGTAAATTGTCAAAATTAGCACGCATCGAAATAAAGATGAAATGATATGTAAATAAGTCGACAGCCAAGTTCAAAAATTAAATAAGAATTAATTCAAGGTGAATTTTATATCTATTGAGGAGTGGGACTTGGCATGTAATATATTGTTAGTATAGTATGGAAAGGGCTTAACTCACATCGTCACTGAAACACAAAAAGCCGTAACTAACTAAAAATCCAAAATTAGCTTTTTGATTGATTATGATGCATTTCCTCGAATCATAAGTCACCACATCGTTTTAGTTAGTTAGTTGTGGTTTTTTGCATTTCATCGACAATGTGAAATAGTATTAACGATACATATGTTGAAAATTTGCGTTCATTCGCCTCAAAAAATGCATCAAAACACATTGAGCGCATGGAATGGAACAACAAAACGGATTTGATGGCTTATTATGGTACCGACAGCGGTGAGTAATAAATTGTGACTGCCTGCAACTAGGAAAAGCCGAGTTCAGCTAACTAATAAAAAAAACTAATTACAAGGTATTCATTACAGGAGAACCTTTCCAAGAAGTCACCCGGGAACTAAGCAAATCTGAGACCTTTATCGTCCGCGATTCCATAATTCAAATTATTATTAAAAACGCGGTACCTTTTTAACAAAATAACAAGATTTTAAACTAATTCTGCTGGCAGCAACGACTTTCAGAATTTCCTTCGAAATTTTCATTCCTAGAAAATAATAATTTATTTGCCATATCCACCTATTTAGAACCTCGCTACAAGCGCACATTTTTCAAACCAGTCACAGAAGACAGGATTAAAAATGAATTACAAAAACTAAAATCGAAAAACGCTGATTACGTAACAGGTTCTCCAAATTCTGAAACAACCAAAAGAATTGGTGCTCCAAATTGGAACATAACGGTTTTTAAACAACGATCTTGCCATGATGCTAGATTGTGAAGATGAAAGTCAGGAGGATGAATCCGACATTTGCAGCCCCGATGCAATTTCCAAAAAGGAATTGTTGCACCGCAATAAAAAAAAATATAACTGAAAGTTCTCTCAACTGGTGCAGCGTCAATGGAAAAGAATTTACAATTTTGTCAAGTTTCAAGTTTTTCAAATATGTCGCCTCGAGCGAGTAGTTATTTAGTGGCGCAGGTTTGATTTACGACCCGTTAGCAAACAGGCTGTAATCCGAAAAGGCAGCAAAATTACTCTTTCTTAAACACAATGTTCAAATTTTTTTAATCAAAGTACTAAATAAAAAAATATTTTTAAAAATTAATAACTTTTCAATTTTTTATTTACCTAAATCACCTAATGTACTCACCAAATTTATTTCTTAAAAATATTTGACATCCGCATTCGCATTCGCAGCCGCGGATGTTAGATTTTAAACATCCGCATCCGCATTCGCATCGGCGGATGTCTAAAATTCCACATTCTCAACATCCCTGGTCTGATCTATGTAATGATGACAAAATATGTGTTCTTGTATTCGACGAAATGAAAGTAGTCGAAGCATATGAATATGATCAGGCAGGAGACTATGTTCGAAAACCCGCAAACTACGTGCAGGTAGTAATGGCACGTGGGTTGCGAAAATCGTGGAAGCAACCTGTTTTCTTTGAGTTTGACTGTCAAATGACTAAAGAAATTTTATTTTTAATAATTTGGGCGCTTAAAAATGCAAGTTACCCAGTCGTAGCTATTGTGTGCGATATGTGCCCTACCAATCGCAAACTATGGAAGCAATTGAATGTAACAACAGGTAGGATTGACATTCCAAAGGGCCAGTTTTTCAGTGCCAGTTTAAACTTAGATTAAGTAAACTGAGTTTAAATTTAACAGCTGGCTGACATTTGATTGGCTAATCTTAGTTTAAACCAGCCAGATCGGGCGTTTAAACTGAGTTTAAACCACGGCCGTGCACTGAAAAACTAGCCCTTAGTATTCTGTTAACTGTTTTCATCTCATGTTGCATTAAATCAATCCAAATGATATTGAAGTATCCATAATTTTTTCACACGAGGTTTACAAACCCGGCGGATGAAAACTTAAAAATTTTTGTATTCGCGGACGCGCCGCTGTTTCGGGAGACAAAACGAGCTGGCTAAGCTATACGGAGGACCTAACGCTGTCTAACCCAGCGGACTTGAATGCCAGCGGTGCAAGTGGTTCATCTTACTGTGAACGATATGCTCCTGACGACGATCTTGCGGCTGACTCCATTCCTGAAACGCAAATAGAGTCTGATGCCATAAACGCTCTAGATATTTACCACTCAGAAGATTGTGGTATTCTGCAGGAGGACGCGTTGGAGTATATCTCAGCATATATGATCAAAAAGCTAAATCTTGAGGAACACCGAAGCTCGGAAGTCTCTTTCACCTGGGAGGATCAAGTATCCAACGGATTTTTACGTAAGCCATCGTCACCTTTCTTGCAAAGCGTGAAAAAGTTAGAAGACATTTTTCGCAACTTAAATGCTTTGGAAATATCGCATTGTAAAAATATACATAAACGTTTGGTAAACAGCAGCGCGGAAGTGGAGCTACCCGAAAGTGTGAAACGCATATTTTTAAAATGCTGGATACATTTTCGTATCCGAAATTTAAATAAGCGGCTAAAAGTTAAAAAGGCAAAACAAAGGATGATGGGGTATAAAAAATTCCTCAAAATCAACCTCTGATTGCAGTAAGAAAAACAAAACTAAAATTTCACCATCATGCATATGTTTGTATATATTTATTATTATACACATGTTACATGTTTATCTAAATAATATGCTTTTTCTTATATTTTCAAATATTTTATTCTGGAAGCTCTAGAGAATGACGTTAGCCCGGAAGGGGCCGTTTTTACCACGACTGTACTCTAAGTCATGAGCTTGTATTTTCTCTAACAAAAATGTACTTAGGTAAAATTGCTTTTCTATAATTTATACATTTTCTAATTCCATATTCCATCACAGAATACAACTAAAATATGCACCACGGTGTGCGTCATTGCAGTTTAAAATCGGTCCAATCCGTAGTGAAAAGAACTACCTATTGCATGCTATGAAATATGCAGAGATATGCAAGTAATCCGCTTAAAGCAAACCGCATCAACTTGAAGTTGCATAGAAGCACACAGCAGTTGTTAGTAGAGCCAAAGGTCGACGAGAAAGACGTACTAAAGCATCTTGTTTACCGGAAAGGCATAACAGGTATTTCATCAGAATTTAAACGCGTAAATAATTATAGATATATAACATAAATAGTTATATGTTTCAAATTATTTTTTAACGAATATTTTCTTTAACATACGTAGTTCGTTGATGAATCTTCGGTCGTCCTATACGTGGTGGTAAGAAGATTCAAAAACACATCAAAAATGTTATGCTACCAACTGTAGTACCGCGTGAAGGTAAATTAAGAATGTCTGCCAAAGAAGCAAACAGCAAGGTAGTAGTACAAAAAGCAAGTTTACGTCCGAGCCTAACAACAACAGATAAGCGAATTTGTCCTTGTTGCCATTGGACATTTCATTATACACTATGAAAGACGCACAGCAATTCATACAGGTTACCCAATTTCATCTCAATTAAATCTACTTATCGTTACTTGTTGTAATAAATTTTTTTTTATTGAAAACTTAAATTTCAAAACTTTTTAATAAACTCGCAAATGCATTCATATTAATAAATCTAGTTTTACAAATTCAAAGTTATCGCAGAATTATTTAGGGTCACTACATTATTTGTAATAGGGGAAATCGGCACACTGGGAAGGACATGTTCCAACAATCTCAACGTTAAATGAAAGGAATTTTATACATAAGTTATGTATATTAAAAAATATCTTTCTCTGTTGTAAACGTTCCGTCGTTATAGTTATGATTCACAATTGATAATATTCTGGAGCAGTAATGCATTGGCCCTTTATTTAGAATGAAATATTTACTCTTACCGACCTTTTTTAAAAGCTTTGCCACAACATTTTGCAATTTGCAACTTCAATATTTCCAACTCAATCGAATTGGTCATCTACGCTCCGACCTCGGCCACATCCCTACTTGCCACTCAGCGTGCACTTGTATCGTTCCCCCAGTTTGTCTGCAATGAATATATTATAATTAGCATATGGATAAATACATTTAAAATATGCAAATTCAACTGTACCTTTGTATTTTCAACATAAAACAGGATTCTACTTTGCTTAACAATCTTTCCTTCAAACAATTTGCAATAATTGATATGTCACATTTTGACATTACAACCTGAGGCGAATGAGAGGCGAACTCAAATTTTGACATTACACCCATCAAATTCGCCATTAACACCACCTTGTATAAATTCGCCTTGCCTATGGGCATAAATCCGCTACAGAAATTATTATCGACTCTGCACTGGTTAGGTAATGGTAGCCAATATTATGGAATTGGTTAAATTCATGGGGTCCACAACTTAGCGGTATGTAGAGTAATCTATCGAGTGGCAAATGCCGTGATAAACAAATTGATGGATGAAACTATTTGTTGACCGGAATTTACACAAAATATTGCCACACAAATTTCACAACATTGGTGGATTTCCACAAGTCGCAGGGTGCATTGATGGAACTATGATTAACACAGACGCCCCTAAGGTTACTGCATACCAATTTGATAACCCGTACGGAATTCATTCAATTAATGCAAAGTGGTTCTTTTCATATAAACATACATATGATAGTAAAGACGGGCTTACTTTTTTCCTTACTAATTTTCAAGACAGCCAATTTATTGGCTTTGCTTTGTGCACGCGACATAGTAAGAAAAAAGAGAACTTTGTTTATTGTGATGTTTATCAAATCGCACGTGGGCTTGCTAAGCCTTCGTTTTCCTTTGAGAAACGGTAATCATTTTAGCTAAGCACATTATTGGAAAAGTTCTCTATTTGAAAAGCAAAGGAAATTGGCTGTGCAATGGTTATAAAATCGACTTATCTAAAATGCTTTTCAGTAACTCATTTTTTAATAAGTTGATAAGTAAAAAGTGCAACACTTATCAACTTTACTTTTCAAAAAAAAAAGGTTATCCAAAGCCAACACCAACTCAATTGTTGCTGTCTCCCCAGAGATTTGCCCAGAAATAAACTTCGGTCCAGTATTCACCACACTCCGTTCAGAAGATTTTCAGAAGCTCCTTACCGGTTTGCGAAAGGACACCCGAGAACTCTTCTCGGTTGTTTTCACCCCTAATGAGAATCAAAACCAGCAATACCGATTTCGAGAAATTTTGTGACGAAAATATCTTCCCATTGTACTCCTTCGAAACAGAAGATGGAACTGGAAGCATTGCTACTATAGAGAGCTGAATGCTATCACCAAACCAGATCGGTACCCGTTACCGCGAATTGATGGCTTGTTATGTTAACCAAAGGTCACAAATTTCATGTCCACTTTGGATTCGCAATCCGAGTATTGGAAAGTCGGTATGAAGGCCGAAGACTAGGACAAAACAGCTTTTGTTACCCCTTTTTGCATGTACAAATTCACGCGTATGCCATTCGGCCTGCGAAATTTGCCTGCAACGTTTCAGCGCCTAATAGATCGACTTAAAGTCTCATTAGGAAACATAGTTTTAGTCGAATATTTGGACGATAACAAGGACAAGATGACGAGTATCGCGCTTTGGCACCCTCATCACTGTTTACAGTTATAATTTCGATAAAGTAGAGGATTTCGTTTACTTGGCAACCAGCATTAACACCGATAATAATGTCAGCATGGAAATCCAACGCAGAATCCGTCTTGCCAACAAGTGCTACTTTGTACTGAGTAGGCGATTCAGGACGTACACGGACGGGCCTTCTATAAGTGCCCGTGCTGGTATATGGCGCAGAAGCATGGACGATGACAACAACCGATGAGGCGGTGCTTGGAGTATTCGAGACAAAGATTTTGCGGCGAGTACCGTAGACGATGGAACGATGAGCTGTATGAGATTTACAATGGCATGGACATAGTGCAGCGAATTAAAATACAACGGCTCCGCTGGCTTGGCCACATCGTTCGAATGGACATCGACGCTCCAACTCTGAAAGTATTGAACCCGGAGGCTGCTGGTGATAGCAGAGGAAGAGGAAGGTCCCCACTGCGATGGAAAGACCAGGTGGAGAAGGATTTGGCTTCACTTGGCATTTCCAATTGGCGTCAGTTGGCATAGAAGAGAAACGACTGGCGTGCTTTGTTTAACTAGCGAGAAGCATTTAATGATCCAGAATAGCTTAAAATTATATAACAGAATGATAAAGTGAAGAAACTAAATCTTCACTGACATACAATTTTTCAATTTCACTTCACAATTACAGAGAACCAGAATTGGCCCCCAGATGACATCAAGAATGATCCTTGTAAGGTTACTGCAATAGCAATGCAAGAAACGTTAAGGAATTACTGTCCTTTTTCCAAGCGTGTTCCTGGTGTAGGTGGTTTATGCCTCTATTCGCAGACCTAAAAAATTTTTATTATTTATCAAGTTATCGATGTAGGTTTTCTACATTTGTGTACTTTGAACTATAATAACACCAGTAAATATTATTTCCCCCCGAAATACCGTTATGATCAGGAGTAAGACCCCTATCGATCCTAATATTATTATTTTTAATAAGAGCAATGTACGTATTGTACACTTATACCCCTAATTATACGCACTTATTTGTGGTGTATTTTTTTTAACGTATGGTAGCATACATTTTGTGTTACTGTCAGCCATTGTTATTTCTGCGGCCCTTTTTTCATAAAAATCAATACTTCGATAAATAACTAAGTTAACATTTTTATTACAAAATCTCTCGATTTTAGACTGAATCACTTTTTTTTATCAATACATCGATATTTAATTAAAAAAAAAAGTTAATTACAATGCCCGTTTTTATTGTTTCTCGTTTTCAGTTCTTTTTTTTGGGCATTTTTTGTTGTGTGGCAGCACCGACATTGTAGTACAATTGGTTTACAAAGCAAAAAGTGAGGTTGAAGTTGACATTTTTTGCAACTTAAAATTCAATTTTCACAAAAACTATAAGCCTCCGTAGGGTGGGGTTTTCAGATTTACAATCGCAAAAAGCCGCTCTAAACCCCCTAATTTTTGTTTTTTTT
>NW_023458557.1:14265133-14282437 GCF_013731165.1 Rhagoletis pomonella | reverse complement strand
TTTTTTATTTACCTAAATCACCTAATGTACTCACCAAATTTATTTCTTAAAAATATTTGACATCCGCATTCGCATTCGCAGCCGCGGATGTTAGATTTTAAACATCCGCATCCGCATTCGCATCGGCGGATGTCTAAAATTCCACATTCTCAACATCCCTGGTCTGATCTATGTAATGATGACAAAATATGTGTTCTTGTATTCGACGAAATGAAAGTAGTCGAAGCATATGAATATGATCAGGCAGCAGACTATGTTCGAAAACCCGCAAACTACGTGCAGGTAGTAATGGCACGTGGGTTGCGAAAATCGTGGAAGCAACCTGTTTTCTTTGAGTTTGACTGTCAAATGACTAAAGAAATTTTATTTTTAATAATTTGGGCGCTTAAAAATGCAAGTTACCCAGTCGTAGCTATTGTGTGCGATATGTGCCCTACCAATCGCAAACTATGGAAGCAATTGAATGTAACAACAGGTAGGATTGACATTCCAAAGGGCCAGTTTTTCAGTGCCAGTTTAAACTTAGATTAAGTAAACTGAGTTTAAATTTAACAGCTGGCTGACATTTGATTGGCTAATCTTAGTTTAAACCAGCCAGATCGGGCGTTTAAACTGAGTTTAAACCACGGCCGTGTTGCCATGTTGCATTAAATCAATCCAAATGATATTGAAGTATCCATAATTTTTTTCACACGAGGTTTACAAACCCGGCGGATGAAAACTTAAAAATTTTTGTATTCGCGGACGCGCCGCTGTTTCGGGAGACAAAACGAGCTGGCTAAGCTATACGGAGGACCTAACGCTGTCTAACCCAGCGGACTTGAATGCCAGCGGTGCAAGTGGTTCATCTTACTGTGAACGATATGCTCCTGACGACGATCTTGCGGCTGACTCCATTCCTGAAACGCAAATAGAGTCTGATGCCATAAACGCTCTAGATATTTACCACTCAGAAGATTGTGGTATTCTGCAGGAGGACGCGTTGGAGTATATCTCAGCATATATGATCAAAAAGCTAAATCTTGAGGAACACCGAAGCTCGGAAGTCTCTTTCACCTGGGAGGATCAAGTATCCAACGGATTTTTACGTAAGCCATCGTCACCTTTCTTGCAAAGCGTGAAAAAGTTAGAAGACATTTTTCGCAACTTAAATGCTTTGGAAATATCGCATTGTAAAAATATACATAAACGTTTGGTAAACAGCAGCGCGGAAGTGGAGCTACCCGAAAGTGTGAAACGCATATTTTTTAAATGCTGGATACATTTTCGTATCCGAAATTTAAATAAGCGGCTAAAAGTTAAAAAGGCAAAACAAAGGATGATGGGGTATAAAAAATTCCTCAAAATCAACCTCTGATTGCAGTAAGAAAAACAAAACTAAAATTTCACCATCATGCATATGTTTGTATATATTTATTATTATACACATGTTACATGTTTATCTAAATAATATGCTTTTTCTTATATTTTCAAATATTTTATTCTGGAAGCTTTAGAGAATGACGTTAGCCCGGAAGGGGCCGTTTTTACCACGACTGTACTCTAAGTCATGAGCTTGTATTTTCTCTAACAAAAATGTACTTAGGTAAAATTGCTTTTCTATAATTTATACATTTTCTATTTCCATATTCCATCACAGAATACAACTAAAATATGCACCACGGTGTGCGTCATTGCAGTTTAAAATCGGTCTAATCCGTAGTGAAAAGAACTACCTATTGCATGCTATGAAATATGCAGAGATATGCAAGTAATCCGCTTAAAGCCAACCGCATCGACTTGAAGTTGCATAGAAGCACACAGCAGTTGTTAGTAGAGCCAAAGGTCGACGAGAAAGACGTACTAAAGCATCTTGTTTACCGAAAAGGCATAACAGGTATTTCATCAGAATTTAAACATGTAAATAATTATAGATATATAACATAAATAGTTATATGTTTCAAATTATTTTTAACGAATATTTTCTTTAACATACATAGTTCGTTGATGAATCTTCGGTCGTCCTATACGTGGTGGTAAGAAAATTCAAAAACACATCAAAAATGTTATGCTACCAACTGTAGTACCGCGTGAAGGTAAATTAAGAATGTCTGCCAAAGAAGCAAACAGCAAGGTAGTAGTACAAAAAGCAAGTTTACGTCCGAGCCTAACAACAACAGATAAGCGAATTTGTCCTTGTTGCCATTGGACATTTCATTATACACTATGAAAGACATACAGGTTACCCAATTTCATCTCAATTAAATCTACTTATCGTTACTTGTTGTAATAATTTTTTTTTTTATTGAAAATTTAAATTTCAAAACTTTTTAATAAACTCGCAAATGCATTCATATTAATAAATCTAGTTTTACAAATTCAATGTTATCGCAGAATTATTTAGGGTCACTCCATTATTTGTAATAGGGGAAATCGGCACACTGGGAAGGACATGTTCCAACAATCTCAACGTTAAATGAAAGGAATTTTATACATAAGTTATGTATATTAAAAAATATCTTTCTCTGTTGTAAACGTTCCGTCGTTATAGTTATGATTCACAATTGATAATATTCTGGAGCAGTAATGCATTGGCCCTTTATTTAGAATGAAATATTTACTCTTACCGACCTTTTTTAAAAGCTTTGCCACAACATTTTGCAATTTGCAACTTCAATATTTCCAACTCAATCGAATTGGTCATCTACGCTCCGACCTCGGCCACATCCCTACTTGCCACTCAGCGTGCACTTGTATCGTTCCCCCAGTTTGTCTGCAATGAATATATTATAATTAGCATATGGATAAATACATTTAAAATATGCAAATTCAACTGTACCTTTGTATTTTCAACATAAAACAGGATTCTACTTTGCTTAACAATCTTTCCTTCAAACAATTTGCAATAATTGATATGTCACATTTTGACATTACAACCTGAGGCGAATGTGAGGCGAACTCAAATTTTGACATTACACCCATCAAATTCGCCATTAACACCACCTTGTATAAATTCGCCTTGCCAATGGGCATAAATCCGCTACAGAAATTATTATCGACTCTGCACTGGTTAGCAATGGTAGCCAATATTATTGAATTGGTCAAATTCATGGGGTCCACAACTTAGCGGTATGTAGAGTAATCTATCGAGTGGCAAATGCCACAAAATAACAAATAACACAGACGCCCCTAAGGTTACTGGATACCAATTTGATAACCGGTACGGCATTCATTCAATTAATGCAAGGTGGTTCTTTTCATATAAACATACATACGATAGTAAAGACGGGCTTACTTTTTTCCTTACTAATTTTCAAGACAGCCAATTTATTGGCTTTGCTTTGTGCACGCGACATAGTAAGAAAAAAGAGAACTTGAAAATGTTTATCAAATCGCACGTGGGCTTGCTAAGCCTTCGTTTTCCTTTGATAAACGGTAATCATTTTAGCTAAGCACATTATTGGAAAAGTTCTCCATTTGAAAAGCAAAGGAAATTGGCTGTGCAATGGTTATAAAATCGACTTATCTAAAATGCTTTTCAGTAACTCATTTTTTAATAAGTTGATAAGTAAAAAGTGCAACACTTATCAACTTTACTTTTCAAAAAAAAAGGTTATCCAAAGCCAACACCAACTCAATTGTTGCTGTCTCCCCAGAGATTTGCCCAGAAATAAACTTCGGTCCAGTATTCACCACACTCCGTTCAGAAGATTTTCAGAAGCTCCTTACCGGTTTGCGAAAGGACACCCGAGAACTCTTCTCGGTTGTTTTCACCCCTAATGAGAATCAAAACCAGCAATACCGATTTCGAGAAATTTTGTGACGAAAATATCTTCCCATTGTACTCCTTCGAAACAGAAGATGGAACTGGAAGCATTGCTACTATAGAGAGCTGAATGCTATCACCAAACCAGATCGGTACCCGTTACCGCGAATTGATGGCTTGTTATGTTAACCAAAGGTCACAAATTTCATGTCCACTTTGGATTCGCAATCCGAGTATTGGAAAGTCGGTATGAAGGCCGAAGACTAGGACAAAACAGCTTTTGTTACCCCTTTTTGCATGTACAAATTCACGCGTATGCCATTCGGCCTGCGAAATTTGCCTGCAACGTTTCAGCGCCTAATAGATCGACTTAAAGTCTCATTAGGAAACATAGTTTTAGTCGAATATTTGGACGATAACAAGGACAAGATGACGAGTATCGCGCTTTGGCACCCTCATCACTGTTTACAGTTATAATTTCGATAAAGTAGAGGATTTCGTTTACTTGGCAACCAGCATTAACACCGATAATAATGTCAGCATGGAAATCCAACGCAGAATCCGTCTTGCCAACAAGTGCTACTTTGGACTGAGTAGGCGATTCAGGACGTACACGGACGGGCCTTCTATAAGTGCCCGTGCTGGTATATGGCGCAGAAGCATGGACGATGACAACAACCGATGAGCCGGTGCTTGGAGTATTCGAGACAAAGATTTTGCGGCGAGTACCGTAGACGATGGAACGATGAGCTGTATGAGATTTACAATGGCATGGACATAGTGCAGCGAATTAAAATACAACGGCTCCGCTGGCTTGGCCACATCGTTCGAATGGACATCGACGCTCCAACTCTGAAAGTATTGAACCCGGAGGCTGCTGGTGATAGCAGAGGAAGAGGAAGGTCCCCACTGCGATGGAAAGACCAGGTGGAGAAGGATTTGGCTTCACTTGGCATTTCCAATTGGCGTCAGTTGGCATAGAAGAGAAACGACTGGCGTGCTTTGTTTAACTAGCGAGAAGCATTTAATGATCCAGAATAGCTTAAAATTATATAACAGAATGATAAATTGAAGAAACTAAATCTTCACTGACATACAATTTTTCAATTTCACTTCACAATTACAGAGAACCAGAATTGGCCCCCAGATGACATCAAGAATGATCCTAGTAAGGTTACTGCAATAGCAATGCAAGAAACGTTAAGGAATTACTGTCCTTTTTCCAAGCGTGTTCCTGGTTTAGGTGGTTTGTGCCTCTATTCGCAGACGTCGCCAAACCGCTTTTGCAACTGACGAAGATGAACACCAAATGGGCTTGGACTGACAAGCAGCAGACGGCCTTCGATGAGGTGAAACGGCTTTTGACCACTTCGCCTATATTAAAACAAGCTGACGAAGCATTGCCATTTATTCTTTAAACCCATTTTAATGGCTATGCCCTAGGGGCAGTCCTGATCCAGGGGCAGGGGCCAGAAAAACAACCCTGCTGACGAAAGCGGAGCGGACGATTGAGCGAGAAGCCATCGTATGGGCAGTGAAAAAGTTTCGCGGTTATATAGAATAGGTTGATACAACGCTTATCACTAACCACCGCCCGCTGAAATGGTTAATGACGATCAAGTCACACCCAGGACGACTAGCTCGGTGGGCATTTCTTATACAGCATATATTATACATATTGACTACAAGCCAGGGAAAAAGAAAGTTGTAGCTGATATGCGGTTACGGCCTCCTTGCGAAGAG
This sequence comes from Rhagoletis pomonella, assembly GCF_013731165.1. NCBI lineage: Eukaryota > Metazoa > Arthropoda > Insecta > Diptera > Tephritidae > Rhagoletis > Rhagoletis pomonella. The sequence continues at coordinate 14,276,949 of NW_023458557.1, read as the reverse complement.
GGTCATGAAACATGCAATATATGCTCTTTCGGTATTGATCTCCCGCGACGAGGAGCCAAGGATATTCGTGAAAGTTAGCTTCGAAAATAAAACGGATGATGCGGCACATTGGTCCAAAAGAGATTATACAATCAACGATGGGGTACTGTACTGCTACAACGATAAAGACAGCGAACATGCACAACTGGTCATTCCTAAATCTGACCGTCCAGCAATATTGGACAATTATCACAATAAAGATACAGCAGGTTATTACGGAATCGACCGAACATCATACAAAATAACGTCACGGTATTATTGGCATGGAATACGAAAAGATATCGAAAAGCATGTCAATAATTGTACTGAATGCTAGCAATACAAAACAACAAACTTGAAGCCAATGGCAACCAATGCTTTCAAAACAAATATAACCCGTTCCATTATTTCTTGAGGAAAGAGTGAGGCTGGTGAAGTAACAGATGTCAAAATTCCTTGGACACATACACGAAATAATGGAAATTTTTTTTCTTGACCGTTTTCTTGAGACCTGCATACTGGCCTTTATACCAAACGATTTAAAGTAAGCAACGCTTCGAAACCATAACCATCGATCTATTTCGGCCACTGTCACCAGACGCCAATGGGATATAGTGGATATTGTTACGATTATCCTTGACTACTTGACCGGATTTCTCAAAATCCTTTCGGTTCGTATCTCTGGATTGTTAAATAAACGCTCACGATGACCACATTACAGTACAATTAACTTTATAGTACAACACTTTACAATACTACTTTATGCAATAGCAACAATTAACAATAATTGTTAGGCCAATTAAAACACTTTACAAAACACAACCTAACTTAAAGCTTGCTTATTCGCAACTGAATTGTCTTGTATCTTGCTGACTTTCAACTAACCCACTTCGCTGTTTCGGCGGCCTTATATACCTGCGCTTGGACTCATGGCAACTCTAGACCGTTCTGAAGTTTATCGCTTATGCTCTTTTTCCCGCCTAAGTCTAACGCTGCAAGCCTTTTCAGGGCGACCACATTCCTCTTGTTTCGTGGTATTCCAATGGTCTGGATTCGATACTCTACGTCATTCAGCCGTTTGACGACCTTATACGGACCTTCCCACTTGCATTGTAGTTTTGAGGACAAACCTTTCTTCCGTTTTGGATCTACAGCAACACTAAAAATCTCCGGTTAAACATCGACTCGATGCATACAACAGGGAGTCGGTAACGTCGATAACTATGTTTAACCGGAGATACGTGTTAACCAGACATTGAGTAACCGGCCCTAAGTCTGCCTTCATCTTGTCACTCATAATTTGAGTTCGCTGTCTCACAATAGCATATATCTCTCTCAACTCCTCTTCCAGGATGTTGGACGTCTCTTTCACAATTTTTCTTGCATCACCACATACTCCAAACTACAGGTCACTAGACAAACGGAGTTCACTGCCGAATATTACCCTGGCAGGAGTTCTACCCGTGGTTTCATGCACTGCTCACCGGTATCCCATCAGGAACAAGGGTATGCGGACATATCAATCTTTTTGATTCTTGTCCACGACCTTCCGCAAATGCTCTTCCAGGGTTTGGTTGAACCGTTCCACCAGGCCATCTGATTGGGGATGAAGAGCCGTTGTTCGAGTTTTCCGGATACCCAGTATCTGGCATATCTCTTGGAACACCGCCGATTCAAAATTTCTTCCTTGGTCAGAGTGCAGCTCTATAGCTTTATATTCTAGGTGAATATCTCCGCTATTGTTTTAGCTTCCTGGTTTGGAATCGGGAATACTTCCGGCCATTTGCTAAAGTAGTCCATAACCACAAGGCCGTAGTTGTTTCTCTGTGCGCTCATAGGAAATGGACCTGCTACATCCATGGCAATCCGCTCGAATGGTGCACCTGAGTTATACTGCTTCATCTGGCCATGACTACTGGATTTCGGCCCTTTAGCTGTAATACACTCCGCGGAGTTAGTAATCCACTCTGCGACCGATTGCCGACAACCAACCCAATCTCTACTTGGTCTTCTCCAGGGTCTTCGTGATTCCCAAGTGCCCTCCACTGGTACCACTGTGGAATTCCGTGAGAACGTCCGGAACTCTTACCTTCGGAACTACTATTAATTTGCGGGAGCACTGGCCATCTTCACTTTCCCATACCCTATGCAAACAGCCAGATATCAACTTCAAGCTGCTCCATTGTGCCCAGTATGCCTCTGCGATTGGGCTATCCGCTGCCATTTTCTCCTTAGTTGGCCGTCTGTCCGTCTCCAGTCTATGCATCAAAAGCTCCAGATCTGGATCTTCCTGCTGTCACTTTCGTAGCTGTTCTTCCTTCCACCCTTCTGCTGGTGTTATTGACGTTAGACGGACGTCAATAATGTGTTCTGTGGCCTCAGCTTTTGAGCAGTGTTTACGTTCCAGGCTACATGGTCGACGGGACACTGCATCAGCATTTCCGTGGACACTTCCTTTGCGGTGCTCAATAGCAAAGTCATAACTTTGCAGTCTCTCAATCCACCGAGCTAGCTGCCCTTCTGTATTCTTAAACTGTAGTAGCCACTTCAGCGCTGCATGATCCGTTCGAACTCGGAAACGTTGCTCCACCAACGCTAGTAGTTCTCTCCGAGCTACGCAGTAGTTCTTTTTTGGTTTTCCAATCGACAGGCTATAGTATGCAATTACTTTCTCCTCCCCATCAATTACCTGCGACAGTACGCCTCCTATGACATAACCACTAGCATCCGTATCAAAATAAACGTTGCACCTCGAACGAGATACGCTAGCATAGGTGCAGTTCCTTTGGAGTTTGGAAAGCCTCCTTGTTTCTTGTTCCACTCGAAGGCTCTATTTTTCCTAGTGAGTTGCATAACCCAAGAAAACTTCGTAGTTCGTGCAGGTTCCTAGGTCTTGGCCAATCCGTTACTGCCTCTATCTTTTCCTTCGCAGTGCAGACGCCCTCCGTCGTAACCTTGTGTCCTCAGCAGTTCACCTCCTTCTTGAACAGTGAGTACATTTTAGGACTTAGCTTCAGACCAGCGCCAGCTATCCTCTGGAAAACTTTTTCTAAATTATAAAGGTGCTCCTCGAAGCTTTTACCCAACACAATAATGTCGTCTAGATACACCAAACATGTTGTCCAATGCAGTCCCTTAAGCACATGGTCCATAAGCCTTTCAAAAATGGCAGGAGCATTGCATAATCCAAAGGGCATCACCGTGAATTGCCACTGACCATCTCCAACGCTGAAAGCTCTCTTCTCCTTGTCCTCGTCACTTACCTCCACTTGCCAATAACCGCTCTTTGTTCCAGTCAACGAGTCCAGAGTATCATCGATCCTAGGAAGTGGGTAGTTGTCCTTTTTCGTCACATTATTTAGTTTCCGGTAGTCTACGCAGAACCGCATTTGACCATCCTTCTTCTTCACAAGTACTACCGGCGAACTCCATGGACTCGCTGATGGTTCAATCACACCACTCTCGCTCATTTCTTTTATTATTTGGCTAACACTTTCACGTTTGGCAAGTGGAACACTCCGAGGAGCTTGACGGATTGGCCTTGCATCGCCAGTATCAATGCGATGTTTCACAACGTTAGTCCTGCCTGGTTTGTCGCCATCCTTGTCGGATATGTTGGAGTATCTGCGGAGAAGTTCCTTAGCCTTGTGCTGGTATTTTCCTTCCAACCCTTCCGTCCATGCATTTATGTCTTCCGCAATGTCATTCTCGCCAATGAAATCGCTTTCAGGTAACTTTTCGCAGTGCAAGATTGCTTCTACCTCTCGACATTGCCCCAGTACAGTTCCTCTTCGGACATTGATTGGTGATTTGTACTCATTAAGTACTCGAACTGGGAAGCGTCCTTCTTTTTGCATCTTAGCCAGAGTTTTACCATTAAGTACGTCCGGTATAGAATTCTGTGCTGCTTCGACAACCCACAACTTGTTTGTCCTACAATCTCCACCAATCTTCGCCCAACCAACTGCTTTTGACTTTGGTGGAATCCGCTCGCTTTCCTCTAGGATCACTCGCTTGCTGCTGTACGGGCCATCATACCTAAAGCTGAGGGGTACTTCCATGTTATTATACGTCATGATCCTGTTATTCATGTCGATATGCATACCTTGGTGGCGCCTGCGCTCCAAGTGCTCACAGGAGACATCCCTGGACTCCCCGTCCTTCACCACCGTCGGGACATGGGCGAACATGAGCGGGGTGAATGACAGTAATCGGCCCCGGAGTCTGTCTCCCACCACAAATCCAATACCGAATTCGCGCTCCCCTACGTGGCAGCTGTAGAAGGCGTCGCAAGGTCCCAGGCATTGCTTGCCCTGCCTCGTCCGTTAATTTCCTTACGAGGACATCAACCAGCCGGCCAGAGGCACCTTTCCCATTAAGGGTCCGGGCATTCCAGGTACATGTAGGGTGACCAGGCGTTGTGATTTATCAGGACATGTCCGCCTAATGTCCTGATGTTTACACCTAATGTCCTTATTTTTACACAGCTGCCCTTTTACAAACGTTTTACCGTGTAAACATATCGTTAGACGTTCACGTATTAACATAGTAACATACAGGCGTTAAAGCTAAAACTCCATGGGAGGTTTTTCAGTCGTTTCGGCTTGAGGCGCTCAAGATCTAATATTAAACTTCCCAGCGGCGCACTGCCCAATGGGGTCCATCCATAATATGCTTTCCTTAATTCATACAAATAAATGATTAAAGCACCGCTGCCCCAGATTAAAACGGTAATGCATATTGTAGGCAGTCTGCCTACAAAACCCATTTCTGGAACGGGATTGGTTTCGCAACCAAATACACGTTTTATAGGGAGCCGCTTGCTCCAACACAGACGCCCGCTTGCAGCTGCACCTACTGGTGAACAGACGCTGCAGACTTCGGTGACCCCTTATACCGAATAAGTCGGAGTGGCCCAACGAAGCTCCTTCTCTTTCTGCCGTGACCCAAGGCTCCACTCGGATTGGTTACTGCATTTCGCACATGGGGTACTGACGTTGCTTAGAGGACATAATAGTCGGGAGTATAGCCGTATAACTGTATCTGAATACCCAGAACAACGACTTTACCCCATTTCCAAAAACTAATACTCGGAACATCAAAACATTTCTCTACATCAGGAGGTCTGGGGCCCAACTTACTGTGATTCCGTAAAAGGCCCTCCGCTCATTGCCATAATTGGGCGCGTGTTCGACGAGATGGAACCATTGTGGGGAAATGAATCTCCCAAGCTAACTGGGAATGGTTCAAGTCTGTAGTACAAAGAATACCGTGAACAGGCGGAAAAGGCTTCACTGTTTACAGCTAAGAGTGTAACCTTCTCAGGAAAGCGCTCTGCTGGATTCAAGAGCCCGGTCTGAAAACGGCGGATGTGCTCTCCTCATTTGGTACACAAAATCCGGAGGTTGACACCAAGCACTGGCGTGTCATATCTCAAAAAAAGTGTAGCAACCAGAAAGGTAGAGAAGGTGCTACTCTGGTTGTGAAGATGGACCAGGGCTTTGTGGATACCCTTGGATCAAGGGACGGAAATCGCTGGAGTCTCTTTTTCGAGACAATTTCGGGTTGGCTTTCCATTACATCGGTTTTTGGGCGTTTTCAAAAAATTATCACGAATTTTGCCATGAAATTTGGCGTTGATGTTAAGAATCGTCTATATTTACATTATTTATCACTCTTTTCACTTTATTAGTAATAGTATTTGCCTAATTTGTTGTCAAATTCTTTGCAGTTTCACTAGCAAATTATCATATAAAAAGAGCATTTTGATAAATATGCGATCTTTGCAATGTTCGCGTTTATTTTGTATACATTAAATGAATTTTATTTGATTTTTTAACAATATATAACGCGTTTAATAATTTCGCTTTTCTTCAACCAAGTAAACAAACCAAAATGGCGGTAATGGTGAATAGAAAGGTGCTTTGTATTAAAAACCTTTCGGCTGCGGCGCGTTAAAAAAATACTTCTGTAAGTAATGAAAATTTTTTATAAAAAATTTCGGTATTTTCGATTACAAATTTTTGCCTGCGGCGCTTTTTTATAAAAATCAATAATTCGATAAATAATGAACATTTTCTTTAAAATCAATATTTCGCCTGCGACTCTTTATTGTGTAAAACAGTATTTCAATATAAAGTGAAGATTTTCAATAAAAAACTTGCGACTGTTTTTTACTATTTTCATCATCTGGCAGCACCAACAGCTGTGTTCATTTCCGACACTTCCATGTAATCAATGAAATGTGTATGGTGAGTTGTGCAACCGTAAGAATTAATAACTTTTTAAATGGAAGCTTCCGCGCTCTGGGGTTCTCACTTTTAGAATCGCCCTCATTTTTACTCTTTCAAATTTGGACCGAATTTAAGAAAAAATTTCCCTTTTTTAATGTTTTTGACTTAAATATTTTAACAAGCATATACATGTTATATATTAGGTGAAAGATAAAGTGACTGTCTTTATTTTGAAATGATTACCTTTTTAATCGGTTACGTAGTTTAGAAAATATTAATATTTTAAAATATCAAAAATTTTTACTTTATCCTTTTATATCTTCTGTCTAGTCTGGTGGAACTCACTGGAAAAGGCTATACTAGCTAGGCAGCTAGAGCGCGCACAACTGGCTGTATTAATTGGTATTAGTGGGGCACTGCGAACCGCCCCCACAATGCTAAACGTAGCGCCTGTCGACGTTGCAGGCAGAATTATCGCGGCGCGAACGGCTATTAGACTCAGGGAAACCGATTGGTTGACCAACTTAGGGACTGGACACTCTGGAGTTGTAGGGGGTTTCGACTTCATCCCGGATCGCACGGATTACTGCACCACCATTACGGCTCCTAGGATCTTCTTCTCTGTCCACTTTCCCTCAAGGGCTGAGTGGGCCGGGCGGGACTTGGGTTCCGGGACACAGCGACATTGGGGGGAACTGCGTGGCTGACGAGCTGGCCAGGGAAGGAACCAGTGAAACGTTATCACCGGATAAAGAGCGGCTGGGGGTGCCATTGAGCGCTTGCGATTCGCTCTTGGATAGATGGGCCTCATGTCAACTCAGCGAACGCTGGGCGAATACCATGACGTGCGCGATCGCAAAGTCCTTTTGGCCGAGGGTGGACCGGGGGCGGTCGAGGACACTCCTCATACTCACAAAGCCACATCTATCACTTCTGATGGGGGTTTTAACGGGTCACTGTCCTATCGGTGTTCACGCAGTAAGGCTAAACATTCTACCGGACCATTTGTGTCGCTGTTGCCTGAAAGAGGACGAGGTAGAATCACCTCATCACTACCTTTTTAGGTGCCCAGCGTTTGCGAGGCTAAGGTTGAAGTACTTGGCTCTCACTTTCTAAACAGCCCCCAGGAGCTCTCGGGCATTGAGATCAGCTGTATTAGTAAATACATAATCGGCTCGGAGCGTTTTAACGATAAAGTTTAGAGAGCCTTTTCCAAATTGTGGTATCACAAAGGACAATCTTACATTGTCTAAGTGAGCTCAGGTTACGCGGGGCTGCCACCTTACCTAACCCAACCTTTATATCTTATTTATTTTTCAAATAATATTTATATAGGTGAAATCATCGTAAAAAGTACTATCAATCTGCAATTTCAGTTTTTCGTTGTCAAAGACTGCTTTTTTTGACATTCCCTTTTGTTTGTTTACATTTTTGTTGATGCCTCTTAGGGCTCAGTGACATCAACAGAAGTTGCCTGCGTTTCATTAATGTCAAATTCAACAAGCGAAGTTTGCTGCGATGAAGGCAGTGGCAGTGAACTTAGAATTTGGGCTAAACTGAGCAGTACTGCTAGCTGCCACTGCTGTATTGTGATTCGCCTCATTGGACACCACACTTTCTAAAAAACAGCTGATTTCGAAAAACTGCCGCTGCCACTGCCACTGCGTTATTGTATTTTGGGCTTTACTTGTTCCAAGGTAAACAAAGCCGAATAGAATGGCGAAAGAAACTGTTGTTGTTGTTGTTGTTGTAGCGGCACTACTAAGCCCCGCTTTTTTCGGGTCTACATTCAATCATTTTCGTCAAGCTCAACTAACGGGAGGCCCAGGAAACGAGCTGTTTCAATGGGTTCGGACCAGAGGGAGAGGGGTGTTAGCTGAGTCGGATTGAGCTGGCATGTAAAGAGGTGGTTGGTGTCGTGAGGGGATTCTCCACATGCCGGGCACTCATTGGGGATATTGGAGTCGAGTCTGGACAGGTAGCTGTTTAGCCGGCTACAGTATCCAGACCGTAATTGAGCCAGGGTAACGCGGGTCTCTATTGGCAATTGCAGCTCCGTCTCTTCTACAGGTGGTGATTGGGCTCCTATTACGGCATTCATAGGTCGAGAGTCGAGGTAGGTGGTAACTGACTCTCTATGGATGTCGTTGATGGCTCGTCTGTATGTCATCGGGTCCAGTGGTTGGTCTACGTATTGTTGGACTGCGTCCTTGTATACGAATAGGTGCCCCCTGACGTGCCTGGGCGGAGGCTCCTCCTGAAGCAAAGGTCTGTTTGGGTGTTCACTTCTGTAACACCCCTGTGACAGAAATTGCTTACAAAGCATTTTATTGTGTTCCCTTACGGGGAGCACTTGGGCCTCGCTATGTAGGTGGTGCTCAGGCGTCATCAGAAGGCACCCAGTTGCTGTCCGGAGTGCGGCGTTCTGACAAGTCTGTAGCTTCGTCCACTGCGTCCAACTAGTCCCCGGCGTCCAAACTGGCGCAGCATAGTTTAGAACCGGCCGGCCAATTGCCTTGTATGTTGCCAGCAACGTTTCTTTGTCTTTGCCCCAAGTGCTGCCGGCGAGCGACTTGAGAACCTTGTTGCGGCTCTGTACTTTATTGACAACTGCGGTTGTGTGCGTGGAGTAGGGGAGCAGGCTAACGAAGGTGATCCCTAAAATTTTCGGGTTGTTTACAGTTGGTATTTGTATCGACGGGTATACCTAATTCTAGCCTGACCTCCTTCGTCCAGGTGGTGAAGAGGGTCGCCGTTGATTTCGTTGGGGAGAGTGTTAGGCTCCTTGCAGTGAAGAAGCGAGTAAAGCTGGAGAGATAGTCGTTTACTTTTGAGCAGAGGTCATCAATTCTATTCCCGGACGCCAATATCGAGCAATCGTCAGCATTTGAGATTAGGGAAACTCAGTGAGGTAGTTGAGGAAGCTTCGAGATGTAGAAGTTAAATAGTAAGGGGGGAGAGAACACCAACTTGTGGAACCCCTTGTTTAATCCTTCTTGGTTTCGAGGTTTGATCTCGGAAGATTACTGACAACTGTCGACCACTCATATAATTCGCCGACCATCGCTTCAGTCCCTGTGGGAAGGGCGGCGAAGCTGCTCTCGGTAAGTTCCGCGAAGCCGTCCCAATCAGCTTTGTTGAAGTTGGTGTAGGTTCGGTGGTCCGCGAGAGCAAAGTCGGTGGGCTTATTGATCGAAATGATTATGGGTAGATGGTCTGATGCTAGTGTTAGCATAGGTCGCCATGAAATGCTATTGATCAAATCAGCGCTAGCAAGTGTGAGGTCTGGCGAGCTGCTGCAGCTACCCATAATCCTGGTGGGGGCGTCGTCGTTCATGGTGCAGAATGTCGAATCGTCTATCTGCTCAGCCAAAAGGTTTCCCCTACGATCATTTTCCAGGCTTGAGTGCAAGAAATCGTGGTGCGCGTTGAGGTCACCTACTACCATTCGGTTTTCACCTCTGAGCAGTGTACGAAAATAAACTATATTGTACGTTACTATTTCCTTTTGTTTATTACTTCAACAGTTCGGTACAATACGAAAACAAAACGGCTGAGTTCACTTTGGCGATAGTACACTACAGTAGTTTAGTAGTTACAGACGAAACAACAAACGGAATGAACCGTGCAGAGAAAAATATATGTATGTATGTACATATATGCAATAACTAAATACAAAACGAATGGCTGCAATGAATAAAAAAAAATTAAAATGTTTTTTAACTGAATTGGATATGAAAATTGACAGAAAAAAATATTTTTCACGTAATTAAAACGTTTGCATACATATAAAACGTACAATATGGTACAATTGTCACAAACGAAAAGCAAACGTTTCTCGTTGGGGAAAATGACAGTGAATCTTAGAATTTGTTTCTGACTATGTACAAAATTGTACAAAACCACAAATGATATGATGATCTGTGAGCAAATGGGAATTGTTTTGTACAGTTTATTTTCGTACCCTGCCTCTGAGTAGCGCACCTATGTCAGGGTAATATCCTGCCGGGCAGAAGGTGACAGGGGGTATATAGACGTTGAATATTTCGAGCTCGACATCGCCTGACCGGACAGCTATGCCCTGACATTCTAGAGAGGTGTCCCTCGGGTCGATGTCTTCTTCGATAAGCCGATACTGCACTGTGTGTTGTAGGATGAACGCTAGTCCGCCATCATTATCTCGCTCGCGATCTTTACAGCGCACATTGTAGGCGGCGCAACCCAACAGAGTTGAGTTGCTGTGCAACTTCGGGAGGTTTGCTGCTGCCCAGAGGAGCTTCTCGGAGCCGTGCAGGCTCTTTGGGTGTTGGGAGCGTTGCGCGAGCGGGTAGCCGTGGAGGCTGATTGTGCCGTTTGGTTTGAGCAGCAGGGAGCCACATAGCTTGTGGTCCACTCCCGATGGACCTAAGACCAGAGCAGGTTCTTAGGTGACTCCATCCGTTGCATGAATTGCACCTAACCGAAGTGGAGTTTGGATGGAGTCGATTCTGGCAAAAACAGCAGAAATACGTTTCTGGTCCGGGGTTGGGCTCTACGCCCGCCCGGAGAAGAAGGATGTGGAGCAATCCGGCTGCAAGGAGTTGCTCCATGGACGAACAATGATTGAGGGGTATCGCCGATCTAAGCGGGGTTAAGTCGCCGAAACAACAGCCCTTGGTCGGGGAAAACCCGAGTCATTCCGGTACGTAGAACCGGCTGTCTTGGGAATGTGAAAGAAACTGTCGGAAGGGTCTTTGTACATGATGCAATAATACAAGGTGTTATCGGTTGGCAGCTTCTCGCTCTAATTCCGCCATATTGACTGCCTTAGCTAAAACAGTGTTAGTTCTTTAATTATTCCTTGCCTAATAATATATTTTAATATCTTTTTTTTTTACTCAGTATACACATTTTTTTCATAAAAAGGTATTTTATCTTATTTTATTTCATTTGATTACGAATATACTATAAGCAAACAACTTTTGTTTAGAAGAATATATGAAATTTGGAACAAATGCAGTTGGGATCCAAATCTCAAAAAAAAATAAATTATTGGAATCGATAGAGATGATTGAGCTGAGTATAACGGTACACTTCTTTTTTTGGGCAAAGAACAACAACAAAAATTATCAAAGGTTAGAGTTCAAAATAGCAATTATTGAAATCCAGATTTCTTAAAATCGGATACAAGGATCTTGAAAATTTTGACCTCATTTAATAGGAAATTTGATTCCCTTTATTTGGGTATACTTACTTTATATATACGTTCTATAGTTCTTACAAAAATTGAATTAATGTAAAATAATTATAAAAAAAAATATCTTTTGCAGAGAACACCTTCCTTCTTAGGGATTATAACCCTCACAACGTAGATTTATGTTTCTGTGTTGCTAAGAAAAGGCACTGAACACCTTTCGCAGAGAGCACCTTTCTGCGTAGGCGGCGTCGGCCGCACTTAGGGTTTGTAAGCTTTTTTTTTATAACTATTTTACATTAATTAAATTTTTGTAAGAACTATACAACATATATATACAGTAAATCAAATTATTTTAACACGTACTCTTATGTAGATAATTATTTTGGCGA
>NW_023458557.1:14262654-14265033 GCF_013731165.1 Rhagoletis pomonella | reverse complement strand
TTATAACTAAGAAAATTTTCTGAACACCTTTTGCAGAGAACACCTTTTTGGGTAGCTCGTCGTTTTCAAGGTGTTCAGAACTTGAACACTACCCATTAACGAAAGACACACATGTATTTTTGGTTCATGAACACTACCGATGGAAATTTTCCATCTTCTATAAATCGCTGGTATCGATTATTTGCTAAAAAATTCTGCGGTCCCGGTCTCTTGAAGTATTTTGTTTTGTGGTATTTTTAAAGTAGCACTTCATAGGTATAAGCGGTTTCTAAGCCGGGGAAAACTGCATCCAGTTTTGTTGCAGCAAATATTTAAAGAAGCGTGTTACATATTGTAGCTGCTATTATTTTAAGTGGTTTAATAACGGTATATTATGTCTCAGTTTCTTAGATGTGTTAACCTTAGGGTAAGTGGCGTTTCTTACCTATAACTTTTTAACTATATTTTTCTGAACTATTCGCAACAGTAAAACTAGAAAATTCTAGATTGTGGATTTGCTTGAATTTACAACAATTTCACCTGGACTTATAATTATGAGCTTTTCATAACCTCAAAGGATGTTATCTAACCAAGCAATTGACCTTGTGGAAAATAATTATTTAAGAGTTTTTACACATGTATTTTCGAGAAAGTGAGATGTGGAACGTTTAAAACTACTGCGTATGTATGAGCATTTAACTAAAAGTGTTATCAACCTAATTCCTTTTGGATTTTACGAGACTTAGGCGTAGCAAGTTTATAAATTTCAAAGTATGCCTGCCTAGTAATCTGAAATAAAGATCAAATGATTCATATTATAATTGATTAATTCACAAAGTGGTTGCTATTAATCACTCAAAAATATTTTGTACCCAAATTCGTGACGTGATAATATGACTAGCATTAATATTTTTAGGAAATTTCAATTCCTTGCCATTAATTATTTCCGTTTATAAGACGTTCATACAGGAATTGACTCGGCAGAAATATATTCGTACATCATACAGGTTTCGGGGTATGTGTAAGGTTTAATAAGTTTTCAGCATATATTCGATCCAACCAAACCCTAAAAAATGTTTATATAATCGTTTTTACTGTCGTTTTCTTGACTTCCTGTTGATACGAAGATTGTGTAACAGGTAGGTTAATTTTTCGGGAGGATAAATTCAATATTCAAAAGGTGTTCAAACGAGGCGATTTTGCGTTCAACTTTTGCTTTCAACTCACGCAGGGTTCCACGAAAAAAGTTGAATGGCTAAATGTTGGCTGGCGACCAACTTTGTTGAAAGCGATTAGTTGAAAGGCCGTTCAACCAAAACTTGAATGCGAAGTTGAACAATGCAAAGGGTGGGCTTTAGATTGGTAATCCCGGAGTACAGCATTACGGAAAATATGGGAGGTAGAGGGGAGTCTAATAGTTCCCTGTATGAAGTTTCAAAGCGCGCAACCTTATAGTTTTTAAGGAATTTGGGTAATTCTCTAGTAGAGGGCTGGAACTGCTAAAAAAGGACCGGAAAAGTCGGGAGGGGTACCAAACGACGCGTTTCGGTCCCCTTATTAACAATCCGGAGGGGAGGGCTAATAACCATTTAAAAGTTATAAACAAAAAACTTGTTAAATATCGTTGTTTTCTATGAGCAATTACCTCGTCAAAAATGCACTAAATCACCGATTTCCACTTTTAAAACACTATTAAAACGTATAATTTAACTTTATTATTACACAAACACATAGTTTTTTCAACATAAAATAGTTTATTTAGGTGGGGTTTAGTAGCGCTCACAACTATTTCGGGCTATTCCGTCCAAAGGGGTGGCCCGATCCAAAAAAAATTCCACACACTTGTAGTCAAGGGTCTACACATTATTTCAACACTCACTTTTGTAAATTTTGGTCGCAAATTTATTTACAAATTGGGTTTGAAATATGTCCTTTTTTGTAAAATTCGGAAATTAGCGTACATTTATCACTACTATTCTCCTTAAAGCAGCCACTTCACCAATACATTTTTGTATTCCCCTTCAGTTTACACTTCACTCGATTAGTTATAACTTGCTTTACGACTTTAATATTGATCAATTAATCACAATTCATTAAATAAAAACACCTTCAAAATCACGCGTCTGACTTTGGTTGCATATGCAAATTAAATGGCGGAGTTCAGCTGTCAAACTCCAAAATATGCAAAAGAATGAGAGACAAATGAAGATAGGATATAACCCAGTAAGCATTAATAATATACAAAGGTGTTCTCTGCAAAAGGTGTTCAGCTCCTTTTCTTCGCAAAACAGAAAGAGAATTCTATTTTGTGAGGGTTATAATCCCTAAGTGCGGCCGAAGGCCGCCTACGCAGAAAGGTGTTCTCTGCAAAAGGTGTTCAGAAAATTTTCTTAGTTATAA
>NW_023458557.1:14257441-14262554 GCF_013731165.1 Rhagoletis pomonella | reverse complement strand
AAGTGTTAACTTACATATTGTCGTTTAAGATACAAAACCGCGTATCGCCGTTGTGCAAAACCGCGTAACTGACATTTTTCGCCAAAAATTGGTTTTGCTCATACAAGCTCTTGGCTCAAGCCTTACCCATTCGTAATGAAATGCGATTTCTTTGTAAAAAGAGAACCATTTTTAAATATGAGTGTTTTTACTCTCTAGAAAATAACTTATGCAACCTCACATACGCGGATTTGCATTTTAATACGCTAATCACAAGAAATTTTTTTTTCAAAATTTGATGAGAAATTTAAAATTAAATTTGAACCAAAATGTAAAAAGGTTTTATTTGGGAAGAACTTTTTTAGAATTCGATTTTTATTCGCAAGATTGCATTCAAAATAAGAAACGAACAATTACGATGAGTCTTCTTTAATAGTTTATATTTTATATAGTTTTAATGAAAATAGTGCGAGCTACGTAAGTAAAAAAATACCAAGCACTGATAATGCTTTTTGATTTGAAATATTACTACATTGGTATAAATATGCGAAAGAAAATTTTCCGATTTATTGCCTTAATATTATCAAAGTGGCAAGGCCGTTGATAATACTCACAATTTATGAAACTTCAAAAAAATTTTATTATCCGTCAAAAGTTGTTTACTGAAACTACCTTCTTTTTTTATCATGCATGGAACGATGTGTTGAAGTGAAGAAATACATTTTTTTTTTTGCTTAATATTGCCTCACTTAATTTTTTATTTTTTTTCTACCAAATTGGTAATTTTATACTAGCCTGCAACTGCTAAAAAAAGGTCCGGAAAAGTCGGGAGGGGAACCAAACGACGCGTTTCGGTCCCCCTATTAACAATCCGGATGGGGAGGGCCAATATTATTATCCATTTAAAAGTTATAAACAAAAAACTTTTGCTAAATTTCGTTGTTTTCTATGGGCAATTACCACGTTAAAAATATATTAATCACCAGTTTCCACTTTTAAAACACTATTTAAACGTCTCCGGTTATTGTTTTATACAAACAAAATCATTTATTCACTTTTATTTTGTATATTTCGTTAATAAAACAGAGTAAACAAACTTCGCGCCTGCCAAAATTATTAAAACCTCAAATCGCTGGTATCGCCAATTTATTTCACATTTCATTAACGCTTTTACCCTCTGTTTACACTATGCACTTCTTCCAATTTTTTTACTTTTACCCAGTAAAAGTAAACCGCATATATATATGAATTTGACGGTCAAATTTATATATATTTATATATATGTATATGCGGTTTACTTAAAAATCAGTTAAATATATATAAACATCTCCGTTAAATATATATATATACATATAACTGATTTTTAAGTAAACCGCATATATGTATATATAAATTTGACCGTCAAATTTATATATATTTTCGGTTTACTTAAAAATCAGTTAAATATACATAAATATCTCCGTTAAATATATTAATATTTAACTGATTTTTAAGTAAACCGCATATATATATGTATAAATTTGACCGTCAAATTTATATATATATTCTAGGGATGCACAGCAGAGGTGCACGCAGTCGACGTCGCGGGCAAACTGCGTGCACGCGAGCGTGCTAGGCGAGGTGAAGTGAGCTGTACGAAGATGGCATCGTATACATATTAACCACTACACACTTATTTTCAAGTAAAAATGTGTGTATGTATGTGTACTTTTGCGACAACTGAGCCAGTGTGGCATGAGGCCACCAGAAAAAGCCAATTTTTCCAAAACAAAAGCGCCAAATTTTTTTGATTCAGTAAAAAGTGTATATACATATCCATTTCCTCACGTTTTTATTAATAAATTAATTTCAATACATTTATAACAACGCAAAACATATTTAATTCAACTATTCCTCACATTTTATTCAGTAAATGAATTCCATCTTAATGTAGAATATTAGTGTATAGTGTATACAGTCCACGACAAAAAGATAGCACATTTTATTTTTTCGTAATTTTTTATTTTTTATTTAATAAATGGTTATTGTGTTTTAAGAAAAGTGATTTTAAAGAAATACATATAAAAAATGTGTACAATGGAATGCAAAAACAATATGAATATTTCTAGTACAAATCTAAAATACTTCAAATGGCGCGACAAAAAGATAGAACATTTATACAATTTAATAGTGGGTGGAGCCTCCTTTGTGTTTAAGGACTTCAGACATGCGCTTAGGAAGTGATTTAAATAATGTTTTAATATATTTTTTCGGCATTGACTCCCATTTTAATATTATACTGTTTTTTAATTCTTCAATAGTATTATACTGCTTATTTTCGCTATAAACTTGTCTTGCTAGGTATCCCCAACAATTTTCGATTATATTGAGGTCGGGCGACCGGGCGGGCCAATCTAAAATTTCAATATTCGCTTCACGGAAAAATTTTTTCACAACTTTCGCTGTATGTACAGCCGCATTGTCCTGCTGAAATATCATGGGCCTTTTTGTAAATTGATGCCCCCTATTAACCACTTCATTGCCAATTAAATTCAGATAATCCTGGCTCTTCATCTTCGATGGTACGAACTTTATTTCAGTTTTCCCGCGATAGCCAATTCCGGCCCATATCATAACACTACCCCCTCCGTGTTGACGACGACTAAGGACGAGCTGCTCTTTTCTTAAATCGTGGTAATAATGAGACCAACCGTCTGGGCCATCTAGATTAAATTTTTTTTCGTCAGTAAATAAAACACGACGCCATCGTTTACTCCATGTTATATGGCTTTCCGCAAACCTCAATCTTGCCTGTCTATGGTTTGCTGTGAGAGGCGGTTTTCTCTGCAATTTCTGACGTTTGATGGTCTCAGATTTTTTTAAAATTCTTTGGACATTGCGCAAATGTGTTTTTACACCGGCTTTTTCAGCAATTTTTCTAGCTGTGAGATGGCAATTGGACGCAACACGCAAAATTGCTCGCTTTTCCCTGGGTGTAACTGCTTTTGGTCGCCCACTGCTTCGCGCTTTCCCATAGTTCTCAGGATCTTTCAATAAATTCATAATAACTTTTTGACTTCTCTTTATTTTTTTTTGCAATTTCACTAGTTTTCATATTTTCTGAGTGAAGATTTAAGGCAACTTGTACTTCGGCACAACTAAGTCTCTTTCCACGGCCCATTTCAGCATACAATATTAAACTTTATTCGAAATGAATTAAAATTACTGTATTTGCGAGAAAGCGAGGACAATGTTACTCTTGCAGCCACTAAAATGAAACTAAACGCAATTCCGACGCATTGTGCTATCATTTTGTCGCGAATTCAAGTGCGGGATTCGCTGTTTTCGTAGAAAACAGTTAAACTCGGCCAACAAAGTAACTGTTATATACACAAAAACCAACACGTGGTTGCCTGCTATTACTGCACTGAAAAAAATATATTATAGGGTTGATAGTTATTTTAATTTTCTTTAAAAAATTTAATGTGCTATCTTTTCGTCGTGGACTGTACATTCATACATATGTACCTATGCATTCGGTGTGCTTAAAATAAAAAAGCATCACTAAATACCGCACCAAGCATTGAATTCCAATTATTTTGGCTTTTTGGTTTTCCAAAGGCACTAAATTTAGTGCAAAATGGACGACCTTGGCAACAGTGAGCTGAGCACATCAATGCTCAAACAGTGATGCCAGACCAAGTATTGAGTAAATGCACTATGCATATTTTTCTTTTAAAGCAAAAGTTCTAATTGGCGAGGGTATTGATTTTTGATTCTTACATAGAACACTGATACGATTCACAAACTTATCTTAGGACTTAATTAAAATAATCAACATTATTTGTAGACGAATATATTTGTGTTCGTATGAAATAGTAGCTTATGTCGGGAGGCTGGCTTTAGTAAAATGTACCATTTCCTATATTCTTTAAACTACAAGGAATTTTTTTATGAAACTTTATACGAATATTGACTTGCTAGCATCGCCATTAACATTACCGTCTTTTACGTTTATTTTCCAAGAGTTCTACAACGACTCCGCGCCAGTGAGTCTTTCGCAATCGTATGCTGCGAACGGTTCATTATACTAAAGCCAGTCTTCCGACATAAGCTACTATTCTATACGAACACATGGGGTGTTCACAGTTCGTTCCAAATTGTGTCTGAAAATGTAGACGTCTACATTTTGAGACATCTTTAGCATCAAACTGTGAGCACCCCTTTCTAGCAGTCGTCGCAAAATCGTATCAAAAATTTACTGGTGTTGCCAGACATTTCTTCTTTGCGTGCTTTTTTATATGTCGCCTTTCGATTTTGTTTCTGAAAAATTGTAATTATTTAACTTAATTACCAATTCCTAATATTTGTTATTTCTTTTCCTTGATTTGTTTCTTTTCATCAGAAATTGCGCTCAAATTAAATGCAAATACCGAAAACGTGCCCAATAAATAAAAAAAAAATGCGATTGGTATTGCCATAATGCAAGCCTGCTGCGAGGTTGCAAAATGTAGACGCGTAAAAAACATACCTTTGAGTGTGACAAAATGTAGACGGCGTCGTTTTCCAATTTTGTATGGGAAACAACAACACCACAGATTTTACGGTTAGAAAACGTCTTAAAATGTAGACGTCTACATTTTGAGACACTATTTGGAACGAACTGTGAACACCCCAACAGATATGTATACTTCCTAATAGGCTTGTAAAATGCCCAATACCCAAATCCCTCGCATGAGTTATTATCGGTAAAAATTGGGTACGATCAAATTTGGCATCGCTGCAGCAAGTACAGCGCCAGTGAAACAGTGTTGATATTTTAAGTACAATTGTACTTTTTTCAGTACAATTAATTTTAAAATGTACAAAAGTACAATTTGCCGATTTTAAGTACAATTTCAACATCAAAAATACTTTTTGTGCCAAACGCTCAAATCTCTTCTAGCACTTTCATTCTTAATCCGTTTACATTTAAGTAAATGGATGTACCTATATTTCATATTTGCTACAAAACGAAATTATGAATTGTAATTTCGAATGTAAACGTGATTGTGAACAGTAATATTAGTGATGTGCGTTATGGTGATTGCGATTTCTTATCACCGGCGGGCGAAATATCCCTCATCGCTATTTATTTTGAAAAAATCTTTGGAAA
>NW_023458557.1:14254398-14257341 GCF_013731165.1 Rhagoletis pomonella | reverse complement strand
AGTAAATGAATTCCATCTTAATGTAGAATATTAGTGTATAGTGTATAGTGTGTACATTCATACATATGTACGTATGCATTCGGTGTGCTTAAAATAAAAAAGCATCACTAAATACCGCACCAAGCATTGAATTCCAATTATTTTGGCTTTTTGGTTTCCCAAAGGCACTCAATTTAGTGCAAAATGGACGACCTTGGCAACAGTGAGCTGAGCACATCAATGCTCAAACAGTGATGCCAGACCAAGTATTGAGTAAATGCACTATGCATATTTTTCTTTTAAAGCAAAAGTTCTAATTGGCGAGGGTATTGATTTTTGATTCTTACATAGAACACTGATACGATTCACAAACTTATCTTAGGACTTAATTAAAATAATCAACATTATTTGTAGACGAATATATTTGTGTTCGTATGAAATAGTAGCTTATGTCGGGAGGCTGGCTTTAGTAAAATGTACCATTTCCTATATTCTTTAAACTACAAGGAATTTTTTTATGAAACTTTATACGAATATTGACTTGCTTGCATCGCCATTAACATTACCGTCTTTTACGTTTATTTTCCAAGAGTTCTACAACGACTCCGCGCCAGTGAGTCTTTCGCAATCGTATGCTGCGAACGGTTCATTATACTAAAGCCAGTCTTCCGACATAAGCTACTATTCTATACGAACACATGGGGTGTTCACAGTTCGTTCCAAATTGTGTCTGAAAATGTAGACGTCTACATTTTGAGACATCTTTAGCATCAAACTGTGAGCACCCCTTTCTAGCAGTCGTCGCAAAATCGTATCAAAAATTTACTGGTGTTGCCAGACATTTCTTCTTTGCGTGCTTTTTTATATGTCGCCTTTCGATTTTGTTTCTGAAAAATTGTAATTATTTAACTTAATTACCAATTCCTAATATTTGTTATTTCTTTTCCTTGATTTGTTTCTTTTCATCAGAAATTGCGCTCAAATTAAATGCAAATACCGAAAACGTGCCCAATAAATAAAAAAAAAATGCGATTGGTATTGCCATAATGCAAGCCTGCTGCGAGGTTGCAAAATGTAGACGCGTAAAAAACATACCTTTGAGTGTGACAAAATGTAGACGGCGTCGTTTTCCAATTTTGTATGGGAAACAACAACACCACAGATTTTACGGTTAGAAAACGTCTTAAAATGTAGACGTCTACATTTTGAGACACTATTTGGAACGAACTGTGAACACCCCAACAGATATGTATACTTCCTAATAGGCTTGTAAAATGCCCAATACCCAAATCCCTCGCATGAGTTATTATCGGTAAAAAATTGGGTACGATCAAATTTGGCATCGCTGCAGCAAGTACAGCGCCAGTGAAACAGTGTTGATATTTTAAGTACAATTGTACTTTTTTCAGTACAATTAATTTTAAAATGTACAAAAGTACAGTTTTCCGATTTTAAGTACAATTTCAACATCAAAAATACTTTTTGTGCCAAACGCTGAAATCTCTTTTAGCCCTTTCATTCTTAATCCGTTTACATTTAAGTAAATAGATGTACCTATATTTCATATTTGCTACAAAACGAAATTATGAATTGTAATTTCGAATGTAAACGTGATTGTGAACAGTAATATTAGTGATGTGCGTTATGGTGATTGCGATTTCTTATCACCGGCGGGCGAAATATCCCTCATCGCTATTTATTTTGAAAAAATCTTTGGAAAAATGCAATTTACCTAATGGCGATCCTGCAGAAATAGAAGTAATTGAGCAATTCGGGGGTTGAAAGTAAAAAAATATATGTAAATTCCATGCGTTGAAATTATAAATTTCCCTTGAGGATTTCCATTTTATCGATAGTGATCTCATTTTCTGTTCATTAATATGAACTGAGCTATATAGTGTATTAATGTTTTATCATCATTGTCTTCATCTTTGACAAAATTACACGGTCACCCGGTATTTATTTTATTTTTTTAAATAATTTTAATTATTTTTTTTTATAAAATTGTCGCTCATTATCAAACAAAAACCTTGCAAATAAATCGAAACTTGAAAGAATGAAAAAAATCAACAAAGCTTCATCAAATTTTCACAGCTTTTGTTCAGAATTTGTAGACATGTTTTGGGTTAACAATTTTGTAGCCCATTCATTCTAGTATAATAAGGTGCAAGTTTGAAGTGTCTAGAAAATACCATTGATTTTTTGATTGTTTGATGTTTTGATTTGTTTGCGGTGTTACGCACTTTCTTCCATATAACGAACGTTCGCATTTTTAACCGACTTCCACAAAAGGAGGAGGTTATCAGTTCGTCGGAATATTTTATTTTTTATTTTTTTTTATGTATGTATGCATAACTTTGCACCACGTCAACCGATTTCAATAATTCTTTTTGCAACGGAAAGGTAGTGTCTCATACTAATTTGGTTTAGATCCGATCTTTGGATCATGAAATATATAGATATATATATTTTTTTTTTAAGTCGTTTTTTTTTGCTAAATATTACTTGTACGTTATATGGATGAATGCGCGTGTAGCGTTGTTGTTTTTTATTCCAATATTTTAAATTAAGCTTTATTTTATAGTTTTTCTTAGACAATGATAAATTATGTACACAAATTTCAGTATGGAAAAAAAGTGCAACACCTTCAACGAAAAAAGGTCTCAAAAATCTACGCGAATTGAATGTACTATCTCGATCATTTAAACATCTCGGACTCGCCCACCACATAAAGTGATTATTTAAATCTAAAGTATATATTAAATGATATTTAATATTTGCTTTAGAGATGAAATTTCGACAAATTTGTTTAAACAAAAATGTTAAGCGCATATGCAGAATGTGGAAGCGAGATTCTTCTGCTTGCGTTTCTATGTTTATATCATTTATCAGTTTAAGCACATACGATTAAATGTAAAAAAAAAAATATTTTTAATTGCGGATCCGAAAGAAATATTTATTAGT
>NW_023458557.1:14253655-14254298 GCF_013731165.1 Rhagoletis pomonella | reverse complement strand
AAAAAAAAATATTTTTAATTGCGGATCCGAAAGAAATATTTATTAGTTGCATTGAGTTACGCAAAAATAGTGCCGAAAATCAATCGATTGTGCTGAAGGTGCCGGCTGCTTCCGAAAGGGCCGAAAATGGCACATGCATCACTGTCGCACATACAATCTCACTATTCTGTTGACTTCGTTTTCCCCTTCCGATAACTTTTTGCTTCCGCGCTTGCCCAGCACCGCTGTGCAAAGCTTTGCACGCGCAGTCGCCCGCGACACATATGTGCTGATTTGGGCATCCCTAATATATTCGGTTTACTTAAAAATCAGTTAAATATACATAAATATCTCCGTTAAATATATATATATTTAACTGATTTTTAAGTGAACCGCACATATATATAAATTTGACCGTCAAATAACTGCAAAACGTGCAAAACTGTAACATCTGCCTTAATTTACATTTTTGTCGGCTGGTTTTTTTATTGTTGTTGCATTGACTTGAAATCATTATGAGAGAGGGAGTAGGGATGTACCAACAAGAATATATAACAAAAGTATGAAAGTCGTTAGAACTTGGAAAGATAGCGATGGCTGAAGTAAAAAGTGTTACACCATGTTACAGTTTTGCCCGTCACTGTACATTAAAAAAAAAAAAAAA
>NW_023458557.1:14190122-14253555 GCF_013731165.1 Rhagoletis pomonella | reverse complement strand
CAAATCTTCTTTTGTTTTTCCCACTTCCTGCTTCTCTTTTGGTTGTATAACTAATGGCTTCTCTTTATTTACTTTGGGCGGCCTATTATCTTTCGCAGTGTTACCTTTAAAGAGATCCGCGTAAGTGGCTTTCGCCCTCTGACCTGCTAACGCGTCAGCAGTCACCGATTTCTTTATCTCTTCACAAATTTTTTCGTTCTCATTTTCATTGCGCACTATGGCTTCGCAAAGATCATGGCTTTGCTTTTTTACGCCGTCAGCTATTGACTTAATTTGGTTCATTTCGAGAATACTCGCCTCACAGGTTTTTTGTACTCTTTGCATGGCATCAATGCGTTCCCCAAATTTTTTCTCTATTGATTGCAAGAGAAGTTTAAGCTCTTTCACTTGCATTTTTTGCGACTCCTGGAAGTCATCATTACACTCTTGGATCTTTTGACTATTTTTCTCTATTGTTAAGTTCATATTTCGGAGCACCTCATCGATGTTATGCATGTATGTGTGACATTGGTTACACATAAAGCGCACAAAGTTGTTTTCTTTGAGTACATTCGCACTGTACTCATCCAATTCAGAGCATTTTTTTGCCCAGTGCCACACTACCACACACACCATCGCAGCGGATTCCGCTGTCACCGCGAATTGGATTCTTGCACTTATGGCATTTATCCATTTTCGCGCCTTATTGTTTTTATCACCTCACTGCACTTTTATGTCTCTAGCTATATTTATTTGTTTGTTTAATCAAAATGAAACAAATTTTTGTGCTTGCAAATAGCACAATTTATTAGCACTTCGCTATTTAAGTCACTGGCTCTAACGCTGGTTAAAATCCCAACAATTCGGCTGTTTTTTTTTTTAAATTTTCCGCAGAGCGATTACAAACACGTCAACAACGTTGCAGTGTTACTTTACTTTTATTTGCCGCAATTAAAAAGTAATGTAGATATAAAAGGTAAAACAAAAAAATTTTGATATTTTAAAATATGAATATTTTCTAAACTGCGTAACCGATTCAAAAGGTAATTATATCAAAATAAAGACAATTAATTTATCTTCAAGCTGATTTATAAAATGTGTATGCTTTTTTATATATTTCAGCCAAAAATATTATAAAACAAAAAAATTTCATAATTTTTTCATAAAATAACCTTTTTTTAGAAAAAGTCTATAATCAATACTAAAAAATTTATATTATTTAGAAAGTGCAAGTTTTTACCTTTAATTTGATATATATATTATATCATGATTTGCTTTTGAGTTTTCAGAATTCAGTGATAATAAAAAATATAAATGCATGTATGTGCAAATGCATATTGTAGTTAATTCAACGGGTTGGCTTTCCATTATGGCCGTTCGTTAACGGGGCGGTGGCCGAAAGGTAAGTGGACGTGGCACCTCTAACCCACCTTTTTGGAGAGGGAATGAACCGTCATTGACAAAAATGCAACCCCCGACAACCTAGGTCCCCTATGGTTTCCTAGGAAAATGGCCAAAATTCACAATTTTCATTTGCGGTTTTTCGCTTGAAAAATGTTAAATATTCATTTGCACAAGACATTTTTATATACAAGACATTTTTATAAAACACTTAGTAACCATAATAGACATCACTGGGGCGGCAGCCCCAGGTTTACCACACTGAAAGGGAATTTTAGTTACCTCATCCTTTCCCAAAAGGAGAATTCTATTTGGTAAGGGTTATAATCCCTAAGTGCGGCCGAAGGCCGCCTACACAGAAAGGTGTTCAGCTCCGCTTCTTCGGCAATACAGAAAGGAGAATTCTACTTTGTAAGGGTTATGATCCCTAAGCGCGGCCGAAGGCCGCCTACGCAGAAAGACGTTCTGGGCAAAAGAAACTATATCACCCACACTTGTAACTTGCTTGTAAATGCTTTCAATTTTTTTTATCACTGAATTCTTAAACCTCAAAAGTAGATCATAATAAAATATGTATATCGAATTAAAGGTAAGAACTTGCACTTTCTACATTGATTATGCACTTTTTTCTAAAAATAGTTATTTTATGAAAAACTTATAACATTTTATTTGTTTTTTAACATTTTTGGCTTAAATAGATAAGCAAGCAAACACATTTTATATATCAACTTAAAGATAGATTAATTGTCTTTATTTTGGTATTATTACTTTTTTAATCGGTTACGTAGTTTAGAAAATATTAATATTTTAAAATATCGCAAAAATTTTCTTTAACCTTTTATATCTTCATTACTTTTTGATTGCGGCAAATGATATTTATATAGTTAAAATCAGCGTACAAAACACTATCGGTCTGCATTTTTAGTTGTCCCATTGCTGAACGGTTGGTTATCTTGATGTGTTCCGAAAGGTATTCTCTGCAAAAGGTGTTCAGCTCCTTTTCTTCGCGAAACAGAAAGAGAATTTTACTTTGTGAGGGTTATAACCCCTAAGTGCGGCCGAAGGCCGCCTACCCAGAAAGGTGTTCTCTGCAAAAGGTGTTCAGCTCCTTTTCTTCGCAAAACAGAAAGAGAATTCTACTTCGTGAGGTTTATAATGCCTAAGTGCGGCCGAAGGCCGCCTACGCAGAAAGGTGTTCTCTGCGAAAGGTGTTCAGCCCGCCTTCTTTCGCCTGATAACCAGTTTCGGATAATTTATTTTATTTAAAAACCCCACAGATTCTGTTAGTTGGGTTATATTCCACTTCAAACTGCTCAATTTCCCCCGGTAAATGCCGTTTTTCGCCCCTTTTCTAACGGTTTCCTGGGGATCTGTGGCAGGCCCCGAAAGGGGTGAGCGACTTTTCGTAAAGTGGTGGCAGTCCCCTTTCAAATGAGGGGCTAGGCCCCTCCCCCTTCGCCCCCACCCCAAAAAACAACCGGCAAATAACTAAAGATTTCCCGATTGTAAAATAGCTGCAGTGCTGCCACTGTATTAGCGTTTCGTAATAATTAATTTTTCCTTACAAGGTTTTTGCAGTGTCGAAGTGGTAAATTCCACTTCGTTAAATTAACAGGCGTACCTGTTACGCGTGGAGCCCTGGTGCTCCGCCTGCTTGCATGGAACCCTAGTGCTCCCTCAATGCTGCCGTAATAGGCTCTGCTGCAGTATTTCACGCGGAGCCCTGGTGCTCCGCCGGCTCTGTTGCCGGCCAACGCTGGTAGCCAGCAATCCGCCAAAAATATTAAGATTTAAATAAAATACGCCTTTCGTTTTACAATGCGCGTAAAGAGTGACGCTAATTTATTTTTCAAGTGCAATCTTAAACCTAGCTGCTATTGTTCAATACAACAGAGTTGCATTTTCAATATCGTAACTTTATTTGTCAATGTTATTGTGGCTTATAAACATTTTATTTTTAATATTTTTACTGAGCTTTGTACCACGATTGTTTATTAGGAAAAATTGAAAAAGCAACAAAGTCTAAGCGGTAGAAGTTATAGCAGCTATTTTCGGAGATCACCACATCTCATCAGACTTCTTTTTTCTAGACTTCAGCAGGGATCGAACCTGCGTAATCGATGTTCAAAGTCAGAAGCGTCACTGAGCTATGTACATCCCGTAAACCCTTGTTGCTAATTCATTTTCCTTATTCAACCAACTACTATTAAGTGCAGCTGATTTGCCGCTGTTTAAACTCGACAGCGTGGTTGTTGTTTTCAATTCTATACATCCATTTGCTTATTTGCTTTTTTGTATAGTTTCAGGCAGGTTCTTCCTAAACTATGTATTTGTCAATGTTATTGTGGCTTATTAACATTTTATTTTTAATATTTTTATTGAGCTTTGTACCACGACTGTTTATTTGGAAAAATTGAAAAAGCAACAAAGCCTAAGCGGTAGAAGTTAGTGAAAAGAAGGTAATGATGGCAAAAAAAAATTAATAATCGATTAATCGGTTAATTGATTGATCGAAAGCATTCGATTAATAATTGCAATTAATCGCAAGAAATTAACCGATTAATCGGTCATTTCGATTAAAATCGAAAATTAATAAACACCATTTATAAGTTATAAAAACTGACTGTCAACTGACTGTGTCAAGATTATAGCGAACGACAAGATTTTTTTGTTATTTAATTTTAGTTATTTTTTTCTGAATATGGCTTATTCTTTAGCAAAAAACGTTTAAATATAAATATATGAAACTTGTGCAATTTTAAAAAAAATACACAAAAAATTACAGCTTTTTAATTACATTTCTTAGAAAGATTTTCGGTATGCAGCTTTGTAGCCCATTAAATTTTTGTATGAAAAATTCCAAGACTGAAGTATCTGGCACTTGCCGCTGATTTTTGGTATTTTTCTGTTTGGTAATGGTGTTGCTTATTTTCTTCCATATAAAAAAGAAGAAAATGCGCAAAACCGAATTCGGAAGATAAATCGAAAATACGTGCATACCTGGGCTGTGATTTTTTAGTAGCTCTTTAGGTTAAGCTTGTGTTGCGGTTTTTGGTAAAAATATCAATTAAAAAATTTGCAGAATACGAGATTGTAAAAAACATCCCAGCTTATTTTGATTCATACATTATTGTGTGAGTAAATTGGTAAATTTTTGATGGTTTCTTTTTGATTATTTTGAATAATTAATCGGTTAATCGCTCGATTAATCGAAAGGAAAATTTCGATACAATTAAATCGTTAACCAAATGAAAATAACCGATTATAATCGGTTATTCGATTAATCGTGCCATCACTAGTTATAGCAGCTATTTCGGAGATCACCACATCTCTTCATCAGACTTCCTTTTTTTAGACTTCAGCAGGCATCGAACCTGCGTAATCGATGTTCAAAGTCAGAAGCGTTAACCACTGAGCTATGTACATCCCGTAAACCCTTGTTGCTAATTCATTTTCCTTATTCAACTTGATAGTAGTTGGTTGAATAAGGAAAGTGAATTAGCAACAAGAGTTTACGGGATGTACATAGCTCAGGGGTTAACGCTTCTGACTTTGAACATCGACTACGCAGGTTCGATCCCTGCTGAAGTCTAGAAAAAGGAAGTCTGACGAAGAGATGTGGTGATCTCCGAAATAGCTGCTATAACTTCTACCGCTTAGGCTTTGTTGCTTTTTCAATTTTTCCAAATAAACAATCGTGGTACAAAGCTCAATAAAAATATTAAAAACAAAATGTTAATAAGCCACAATAACATTGACAAATATTTAGTTTAGGAAGAACCTGCCTGAAACTATACAAAAAAGCAAATAAGCAAATTGATATATAGAATTGAAAACAACAACCACGCTGTCGAGTTTAAATAGCGGCAAATGAGCTGCACTTGATAGTAGTTGGTTGAATAAGGAAAATGAATTAGCAACAAGAGTTTACGGGAAGTACATAGCTCAGTGGTTAACGCTTCTGACTTTGAACATCGATTACGCAGGTTCGATCCCTGCTGAAGTCTAGAAAAAAGAAGTCTGATGAAGAGATGTGGTGAACTCCGAAATAGCTGCTATAACTTCTACCGCTTAGGCTTTGTTGCTTTTTAAATTTTTCCAAATAAACAGTCGTGGTACAAAGCTCAATAAAAATATTAAAAATAAAATGTTAATAAGCCACAATAACATTGACAAATACATAGTTTAGGAAGAACCTGCCTGAAACTATACAAAAAAGCAAATAAGTAAATGGATGTATAGAATTGAAGACAACAACCACGCTGTCGAGTTTAAATAGCGGCAAATCAGCTGCACTTGATAGTAGTTGGTTGAATAAGGAAAATGAATTAGCAACAAGAGTTGACGGGATGTACATAGCTCAGTGGTTAACGCTTCTGACTTTGAACATCGATTTCGCAGGTTCTATCCCTGCTGAAGTCTAGAAAAAAGAAGTCTGATGAGGAGATGTGGTGATCGCCGAATTAGCTGCTATAACTTCTACCGCTTAGACTTTGTTGCTTTTTCAATTTTTCCTAATAAACAATCGTGGTACAAAGCTCAATAAAAAATATTAAAAATAAAATCTTAATAAGCCACAATAACATTGACAAATACATAGTTTAAGAAGAGCCTGCCTGAAACTATACAAAAAGCAAATAAGCAAATGATGTATAGAATTGACAACAACCACGCTGTCGAGTTTAAATAGCGGCAAATCAGCTGCACTTGATAGTAGTTGGTTGAATAAGGAAAACGAATTAGCAACAAGAGTTTACGGAATGTACATAGCTCAGTGGTTAACGCTTCTGACTTTGAACATTGATTACGCAGGTTCGATCCCTGCTGAAGTCTTGAAAAAAGAAGTCTGATGAGGAGAAGTGATCTCCGAAATAGCTTCTATAACTTCTACCGCTTAGACTTTGTTCCTTTTTCAATTTTTCCTAATAAACAATCGTGGTACAAAGCTCAATAAAAATATTAAAAATAAAATGTTAATAAGCCACAATAACATTGACAAATACATAGTTTAGGAAGAGCCTGCCTGAAACTATACAAAAAGCAAATACGCAAATGGATGTATAGAATTGACAACAACAATCACGCTGTCGAGTTTAAATAGCGGCAAATGAGCTGCACTTGATAGTAGTTGGTTGAATAAGGAAAATGAATTAGCAACAAGAGTTTACGGGATGTACATAGCTCAGTGGTTAACGCTTCTGGCTTTGAACATCGATTACGCAGGTTCGATAACTGCTGAAGTCTAGAAAAAAGAAGTCTGATGAGGAGATGTGGTGATCTCCGAAATAGCTGCTATAACTTCTACCGCTTAGACTTTGTTGCTTCTTCAATTTTTCCTAATAAACAATCGTGGTACAAAGCTCAATAACAATATTAAAAGTAAAATCGTAAATTTATATTTGTAATAGGGCAGATTCATATTAGGTAATTTTGTAGGGTTGCAAATTTGTATGCTTGATCGCATTACATCACCCTCCTTGGGAAAAGAAGAATTTGGCAAGGTGATCAATTTTGCCATATTCTTCTTACCCCTAATGGATACTAAAAAAATTGAATTGTTTGAAGGAACGAATTTGAAAGTGCGTAAGGAGTATTCCTTCCCGTTACATTCGTTCGTTCACAACAATTTAGTTATGCAACATTTTAATTAAAATCTATTTTATATACTTAGTTATTACTACTAAATTAATTATTAATAAGTATCTATTAAATTTACATGTATATAGCTCATGATAAAAACATAGCAAGGTATAACCGTTCTCTCAATTTGTCGGCCATGATTTTTTTTTGAAGTTTGCCAACATTTTAAAATCATATAAAAATGAAAACAAAAAATTGAAATTGTTCGAAATTGTTGTTGCTTGAGATTGAAAATGAAAATGTGTGTGTGAGTTTGTGAGTAAATTTAAAAATTAAATTGTTTGGAAACGTCAAGAATTTTAAAAGTGACTCTCAGCGGTTCTACCTTACTATATTTTTATCATGATATAGCTTATGTTGTATGATAAATAACTGCAGCTCATAAGTATATTTCATAAAATGTTAACAATTACATATTAATTGACTATGTCAAAATGGAAATAAATTTTTTGTTATAAATTCATTTCAAAATTATTTTCTTATAGAAAACATTAGTTTGAAAAATTTGCAATTCAGCTTTTAATACTTATAAAATTCGATGTGTGTTTTACTTAGTATTTGGTTTTGCTTATATGTATAAAAGACTTATGCATATATTTATTTATTTATTTATTTATTAACGCCAATCGGCTTTATACATACAAAAAGAGAGAAAAAGTGAAGTGAACATAAAGTAGCATAACATTGGTATAATAAAATAACAAATTGCATGGTAATAAGTAGGAACCAACTAACAACATACTGCTCTCTTAATTAAGTACAAGAACGAATTGGGTGTAACTCCGAAGAAGTCTACTGCAGAACAGTGTTCGTTGACCAACTTGGCTACCCTATTACAGGGATCATTAATGACGTAGTTTTTTGATGATTTCGTCGTGAGGAGTAGACGATTCTTTCTCAGGCGTGTATAGGGGCAGACTTTACTAAATTTTTCAAGTACCTCCGGAGAATCAATGAACCCATTGAACACTTTGAAGAAGAATGATAGGTGGGATATCTGTCTTCGGCAAGTCAAACTCTTTAAGTTGAAGCGTTCCATGACTGCATTAGCGTTAGTTTCTCGGCCGTTGCGACGTTCGAAGGCAGATACAAATTTACAGAACTTGTATTGGATATTTACAATTCTGTTTACAAGCGTATCAGTATATGGAGACCATACAACTGAGCAGTATTCCAGTGATGGCCGTACTAGCGTTGAGTACAAGTTAATCAGTGTATCTGTATTGCTGAAATCTTTGCTCGATCTAATGATAAAGCTCATTGTCCGATAGGCTTTTAGAATTATACTGTGTACGTATGTGTACAACTTTTTGAACTTTTTGTTTGTATATAATTCAAAATTTGATTCTAAACATTTTAATGCAATAAAAAGTTTTAATTAATTTACTTTATGTATTCTGTTTTTGTGTACTGTTTTTTCTTTTTTTCTGATTTTGTCGAAAATTGTTACGTTGACTCCGTCAATATTTGTTATGACGTATGGACTTTCATATATGTTTGCATGTTTATCGCGTGGTTCCTTTTGAACTATCATTTAAATTAACTATTAACGGACGCGGTCTTGTTATATACCGTTTGGTTTAGAATTTTATGTTTGTTAATAAGTTCTTTTGCAAGCGCGTGGGATTTTTGCATTCTGTATTTGATTTCTTTCGAATAATTATCAATGTTATATATCGGATCAATTTTTACATTTTGTAATTCGGTTGGTAAAATTGCTATTCTACCGAATATTAATTCAAATGGTGAAAGTTTGTTATCAAATACAGAACTTGTTGTTGTGTTGTGCAAAAATGTGAAGTATTTCAAATAAACGTCCCAAACGGACCAAGTTTCATTTAAATACGCGCGTAAATATTCATTAAAGACACGGTGGCTTCGTTTAATTGTACCAACGGTTTCATGGTGATGTGCTGTCGAGAAATTGTGCTGGATTTTTAAAAGTTTGGTTAATTCGGAAAAAAGTTCGTTTTTAAACTCGGTGCCCAAATCGGATTTTATAGTGTTCATAATGCCGTATGTTAAAGCAAAGCTTTCAAAAATTGCAGAAGCTACTGTTTTTGCGCTTTTATCCGGTGTGGCTATTGTTACTAAATATTTGCTTAAGTCGCATATAATGGTTACTGCGAACCTATTGCCATTAATGGACTCAGGCAAGGGTCTATTACCACAACATCGAAGGGTTTGCATGGCGTTGGGGTTAGTACTAAATTCTCTTTAGTTTTGGGTTTTACTTTATTTAATAAACATTTCTCACAGCTTTTTACGAATTTAGCAATATCGCGTGTCATATTTTTCCAATAGTATTTTGTATGTAATTTTGCAGTTTTCGCAATGTCCGCCTGATATCGGGTCGTTATGGTAAATTGTCATGAGTTGAAGTTTCTTGTCGCCTTCAGTTATTGTTTCCACAAGGTCTGTTAGTATAATTTGTAAAGATTTTAAAACTTTGTTTCCACTAATTTTTAAGTCTGTAATCGAAAATTGTTCAAAGAATGAATAATTTTTTTGCCATTCAATTTCTTTAATGTTGTGATTGCCGGCTTGGTGTTGAAGCGTCAAAAGTAGCTCATCTAAATTCGATATTTTGTTAACAACCTCAAAATTAATTAGCTCGAGTTTTCTATGTTTTAAATGCGCATATATTTTAATACTTGAAAGTTCATCATTTTTATTTATTTATTTATTTATTTAGTCTACAGAAAAATGTTTTCTTACAGACAAATGAGAATAGAACATTTAGATACATAGTAATTTATGATAATAATAATAATAACAGCATAAAATAGCAGGTATGGTAGCTGGCGAGGCCTAGTCTTCAGTCTACTTTTGTGTGCGGCGGGCGGAAAGCTCTAGTTTCCGCTCCGCTGTGGACAAGCTGTTGTTCATGGTCGGAAAGGCCGAGTTTCCGATCCATGCTCGTATTATCTTACGCGGTCGCGAATATATACGAAGCCGATTACAGTTGTACTAAGCAGTCATAGATATTGTGTAATTTATCGTTCCCGGTTAAAGATACTAATTTATTTAGATACAAAAAGCGATTCACGTTTACCTCATAAACTGAACAGAAATACAGTTCACCAGCTGAACGATAAGGTGCAATGTAAGGGTTTACATGTTATTTATTCAAAATCTCAAGTGAGGTTTTCTTAATGGCAAAATAAGAGTCGGAGGTGTAAAAATAGTCGTAATGCTTATTAAAGTCCTGGCATAGGCAACGAAAAGCATCATGCATTTCAAAATTTGTTCTACAAATAGTTAGCTTAATGGGCTTGTAATGTCTAGAAGGCCTAGAAGGAATACAAAACGTGATCTGGTTCAGTAGAAAGGGACTATTGACCATCCCGTTCAAGATCTTAATCATGAACAAAACCCCGAGCATCTCTCTACGGCTGTGCAGCGTTGGCAAATTTATGAGCTTCAAGCGGCTTTTGTACGGTGGGAGATTTAATGTCGAATCCCAAGGCAAATTATTTAATGCGAATAATAAGAATTGTTTCTGTACCGACTCGAGTCTGTCAGAGTGCGTTTGATATCTAGGGTTCCATACGACGGACCCGTATTCTAAGATCGGCCTGACTAGGGAGGTGAAGAGAGCTTTAGTGACATAAGGATCTCTGAATTCTTTAGCCCAACGTTTGATGAAAGCCTAGACGCCCTTGGCTCTATTAACACAAGAGTTTACATGGGACTTGAATTCAAGCTTAGAGTCCATGGTTACGCCTAGATCGATGAAATTAGTTACCTGATCAACACTATGTTCACAAATGCGGTAGCCATATGATTGAATGGGATTTCTAGAGAAACGGATAAACTTACACTTTTTCAAGTTAAGTGACATAGAATTTACTTCGCACCATTTAAACACATTACTAAGGTCCACCTGTAATTGTTTCCTGTCT
Source organism: Rhagoletis pomonella (assembly GCF_013731165.1). Lineage (NCBI taxonomy): Eukaryota > Metazoa > Arthropoda > Insecta > Diptera > Tephritidae > Rhagoletis > Rhagoletis pomonella. Next base: position 14,242,630 of record NW_023458557.1, on the reverse strand, counting down.
CCTGGGGCACCAATGAACTTAAATAACTTAACGTCGTCTGCGTACATTAAGCAATTCGAATACTTCAAATGGAAGATCGTTGAAGAATAAAATAAACAGAAGTGGACCAAGGTGGCTACCTTGACGTACACCTGACGTCACATGAATTACACGAGATGAACATTTTTTAAAGATAACCCTCTGTTTCCTGCCAATGAAATAAGAAGAAAGCCAGCGCATCAGGATTGGAGGGAAACCAATTTTATCAAGTTTGTATATTAGAGTTGAATAAGATACTTTATCAAAAGCCTTGCTGAGATCAGTGTAAATGACGTCAGTTTGATAATTACTTTTGAAACCATTGTTCACATTTGTAGTGAATTCAAGAAGGTTTGATACAGTTGATTTACCTTTACAAAAGCCGTGTTGTGATACATCGATAACGGGTGTTATGGAATAAGATAGTTCTCCCGTAACGATTTCTTCAAATAATTTAGGAATGGCACACAGCTTAGCGATTCCCCTATAATTCGGAATATTCGACCTGCTTCCATTTTTATAAAGCGGCAAGACATACGACTCCTTCCACAAAGAGGGGAAAACTCCTTGCTTTAGAGAAGCATTGAAGATGTTTGTTAATGGCTTATATAGATAATCAGCACAACTTATTAGGACACAGGAGGGAATACCATCCGAACCGCTTAGAAAAGAATTTTTTAAACTATTCAAATGAAGGAGAACATTGTCAGCGGAAATTGAAGGAATACGGATGTGGTCAAACTGTGGGAGTGGAAAAGGATAGCTAGAAGTTTTTTCATTTGGCTCGACAGAATAGTTCGATTCAAAATAAGTTGCAAACATATCAGCAATCATATCATCATCACTAGAAATAACATAATCTAATTTCAGGTTTGAGCGAAACCCATTTATTTTACGTTTTGAGTTAACAAAATGATAAAATGACTTGGGATTAGAAACGATGTTAATGCGAGTTTTATTAATGTAATTCCTGTAACATTTTCTGTTTAAGGCAGTGTATTTATGACGAAGGATGGATACGCGGCGTAGTGAGAAGACAGGCCTGATTTTTTATGAAGTTTAAATGATTTAGTTTTCTGATTTTTTAAATGCTTTAGCTCTGAGTTAAACCACAACGAGTTACGAGGTACGGTATTTTCTTTAACAAGAGGAATGAGTTTACTGAATATATTCAGCCTCATTGCGAGAGTCGTGCCGAATGCAAGTCGTTTTTCGAGAGTCGAATCGTATCGAAAATTTAGCGTCATTGCCTAAAATTTCCACTCGACTAGTGTATTAAAACGGAAGAACTTGGCAGCACTGCATAGTTTTCGACAATTTTCGTCGTTTACTTATTTCAGCACGAAAGTAGACAATGCTAATGTTGTCGAGTCGTACAATTCAGCCTAATTTACGACTTACGCAATGAGGCTGATTATTCAAGATTTTACTAAAGTGTAAGGCACTGTTCTCAACATCCCCATCGTACTCAGGCCAGATTATTTCAGATATAGCTATTTTAAGCTTGTGGTAGTTAGCGTATTTGAAAGAATATCGCCGACCTTTCGGCTTTCTAGTTTCAGGACGATAACATGAATCGTAGGATGGTGCCAAGGACAACTTAAGTGGTGGGTGATAAGGGTCTATAGGTATAACTAAAGGATCGCCGCGTATTATAGTGTATTTAGCAGTATCATCAATAAACGCTAAATCAAGACATTTACCTAAGCTGTTGATAACCGAATTAATCTGATATAGACCAGGATCGGCAAGTTCGTTAAGAAATTGGTTAAGTACATCCCGAGAAGAATTTGGCACCAGAATTCCATCCACCGAATCCCAGGAAACACACGCTAGATTGAAATCACCCAACACAACAATCGAATCGGAGGGCTTGACCATGGAAAATAAAGAGAGCAATAATGAAGAATGTTTGAAGTAAACTGAAGGGTTAGAGTTTGGAGTTTATCGTAAGTAAATTTTGTTTTTATCCGTGGAATGTTTTTTGAAAAATTGTAAGAAAATTTGTCGAAAACTTGTACTGTGGAGTTATTTGTGTGATTTTGTTCGTACTGTAGTTGCATTTCAACGTTTTGTTTTGTCATCGATCGAGTTTTAACTGCTAAAATATGTTTCGTGGTGTCTTTAAGTTCGTCAATTGTGATTCGTGATAGTGCATCCGCACCAACGTTTGTTTTGCCTTTACATATTGTAGTGTAAAATTGTATTCCGAAAGTTCCAGTCTTATTCGCGAGAGTTTTGACGACGGGTCTTTCATATTAAAAAGGTAAACTAATGGTCGGTGATCAGATTTTACAGTAAAGTGTGTGCCATAAACGTATTATCGAAATTGCTTGATTGCGAAATATATTGCTAGAAGTTCAAGTTCGATAATTGCCCTTTTTTGTTCTTTTTTATTGAAAGCCTTAGAAGCAAAACAAATTGGTAGGTCGTTGCCGTTGTGGTTTTGGCTTAAAATTGCACCGCATCCGGTTTTAGATGCGTCGACTGTAATTATGAATTCTTTGCTAAAGTCAGGATACTGTAAAAATTTAGAAGACATTAAAGAAGATTCAAGTTTTTCAAAAGCTTGCTGACACGAGTTATCCCATTTAAATTCTACATTTTTCCTGCTCAAACGATTTAAGGGTGTTGCCAGAGAAGCAAAGTCAGGTATACACCTATAATAGTTTGCAAACGCCACGAACCTTCGCACTGCGTCTTTATCGCATGGCTTTGTGTACTTTTTAATGGATTCTATTTTTGTATTCGTATGTAGAATTGTATTTGTATGTAGAAAATTACATTTATTTGGGTTAAGTCGCAAGTGGAACTTTCTGCAAGTTTCGACCACTCTAGATTTTTGAAATGGTGTGCCTCACTGCATCTAATAACTATTACATCGTCGACATACATAAAAGCTTGATTAGGATACCGGAAAATGCTATAGACATCATTCTTGAAAACGAGTTAGGTGCTACATTAAGGCCAAAAGGCAAGACCTTCCAACGGAAAGTTCCGCGATCAGTGCTAAAAGATGTATTATCTCTAGAAGTTTTATGTAACGGAATTTAGCGAAAACCAGAATACATGTCCAGAGTCGGAAAATATTTTGCTCTTCCAAGGTTATCTAAATTGTCGTCTTTACGTGCTAACGGGAATTTGTCTGCAATTAGTTTTTTGTTTACTGCTCTGAAGTCTACGCACATACGGTACGATTTTTGACCTGTTGGATATTTTTTCGGCACTAAAATTAAAGGACTGTTATAGTTGGAGTAGCTTTCCTCGATCAAATTGTTTCGCAATAAATTATCGACTTGTTTGTTTATTTCTTCGCGTTGTGAATATGGCAATCTGTAGCTTTTTAGGTAAACTGGAGTTTTGTCTGTCAGTCTAAATTTTTGTTCGTAAAAGTTGTTCAGAGTCATAAGGTCGGATTTTAAGGCAAATACGTCGGAATATTTTGAGCAAAGATCAAGCAACTTATTTTTAGCATAGTTGGGTACTTGTTTTTCTAAAATCGATTTTAGGTCTTCTATGCGTTTCGGATCAGATGTGGTTTCGTTAATTTTATAAACGTTGAAGTTTGTTATGTCTTCGGTTTGAGTATTGAAATTTCTTATGTATTTTACTTCGTCAGTAGTGTTTATTAGTTTTAGTATCGGGTTTTTCGTGTCAACGATACATTTCGCTGTAAAAACACCGCTACAAACTTCCTGAGCGTCTACAAAAACAGGGTTTTTGGATTTACCCAAATTAAATAACCGAAAAACTTCGCATCTAGGTGGAATTACTAAGCTGTCGGTAGTAGTACCGTGCAAAATTGAAACGCTGATCCTTTCTGTCCCCAAACCAATGGTTATGCTATCGTTTGCATAGTTGATTATGCATTTGTTTATTTTTAAAGAATAAGAAGGAATGTTAAAGCTGTCATTTACAACGTGAAGAGTGTGCGGAATGAAAATGTCTGATACTACCAAATTTGTATTTATTGTGCCCAAGGTTTGGACGGTTTCTGTTGTTACGGCCGTGATATTAATCATGTTATTGCTGTTTATTGCGGATTTGCTTGTTAGGCTGGAAAAGTTTATAAGGGAAATGTCTGCTTGAGAGTCTTCTAAAAAAGTGCATTGTTTGTGAGAAACACTACAATTTATTTCAATGAAATCGGTATAGTTGAGATTAGGCAGTAAATGGATTTTTCTTCTGTAAAAGTTGTTAATTGTTCAAGTCTAGCTCCCCCAGTGTTCGCGCCTGAGGGGCCTCGGCGTTTAAAGTCCGAACTTTGGCAGAATTTCGTGTATTTGAACGCTTATGATTGCTATTTCTACTGCTTGAAGCCTGACTGTTGTTACTGTTATTGTAGTTATTTCGTCTATTACTGAAACTATTATTCCTATTCTGATTGTTGTTTCGATAGCTAGTATTACCGCTGTGCCTATTTGAATTGCCGTTAAACCTGAAATTGTTATTGTGATATCTGTAGTTATTGCTGCCTCTATAACTTCCTCGAAAATTAGTTGTTCGTATGGGACGTGACCTAAAAGCCAACACCTGCCGCTCTTTTACTATATTGTCGAGCTCCACAATAATTTTCGCTACATATTTCGAGTCGCTGAAGGTTGACGATGCTAGTATCGACTTTACCATATCTGAACGGCTGTTGAGCCTACAAACATTTATTGTTTGCTCGACTGCCATCTTATGAGCTTTCGCTTGTGTCATCCCTTCAATAATAAGTGAACGCTCTAGAGCATCTGCGAGCTACTCAGAAGCTAATTGTTGTTATGCACTTTTAAAGCTGCAATTTTACCAGCGACAACTTTCGAGTTATCTGGTTTTATTTTGCTAGACAGCGCTTCTTTAATTTGACTAACTGAGCTTATTTGCGTTGGTAGGGACTCGCGAGCTTTACCTTCAAGTTTGGATTTCAAAAATGCAATAAATGTTGTAGTGAGGCTTTCATCTGACAATTCTTCAATAAGGGTAATTTTATCAGTAAAAGAGGCAAGTGATAGCGGGTCACCATTATAATTTTCTTTTATAATCGAGGCGCATAAACTTATAAATGATTTCTTTTGCTAGTGCTTACATAAGGAGGGTCGTCGAATCCCAAAAAATCTTCGAAAAAAGACAAGGAACGACTTTTTTTAATACTATAAACTTCAAGGGTGCCAGTAGAACGTGCGTCAGCAAATTCTTCGTGGGAATCTGCGTCCGAATACAAAACGTTTTCTGTAATTAATTCGTCAAAATCTTCTGGTACTTTTATTTTGCAACCAATTTTACAAAAACACTTCAGTATCTTTTCTCTACACCGCGATAAACTTTCAATTAATGACTTTGGCTTAACCCTTTGTTTGAAATGCGAATTTACTATTATTAAAATGTTGCTATAACTTTTTATTAAAGATTCTTTATATTCCTCTAGCTTGCCCTCTTTTGTTGAGATAGGACGACTTTGTAACACACGTTTTGTAACTTTTGCAAAATCAGTACGCAAATATTCAAATGCAGTATCAAAATCTGGCATTTGACCAACCCGGCATACATGTTTAAAAAAAGTCGATTTATTTAAATTATGGCAAAAAGATGTTGGATTTTGTATAAAGTTGCGTATAGGCACAGTACAATTTTCACAGATGGTATTCAATCGCAATTAATTTTTGTTTTTGAAAAAAAAGTTGTAACCGTGGTAATCTGATAGCACGGCCTGGTTTATAAGAAAAACATGTATCGATGATTTTGATTTTATATAAAATTTAAAAAAAGTTTCCAGCACTCACTCAGCGAAGCACAGAGGAAAAAAACGTTTGTCTGATGATATCAAAATTTTGAATTAAATGTTTTGAAAAAGTTTTCGTTAACCTCTTTGCAAGACACTATTAAAAATTTTAAAATTGTAATTTAATTTTAAGAAAAGTTGCGTGACAACATTTTACGCGCTAGTGTAATTAAAAAATGTAAGTAAAATCATGTATGAAGGTCAGAAAACTTTAAGTTATAAAACACTTGAAAAAAGGAAAGTTGGTTTGTACCAATAATTTGCACACGACTGTAGTTCAGAAATTCCATTAGAAACAGTAACACAAGTGTGTACATATATATATGATAAAGTATATATATTGACAATTTTAATTATATAACTGCATGAAAGTAAGTATAGTATATGTAAGTATAAGGATAAACTTTTTTTTTGTATTCAAATATTAGTACATGGTAAAGTGTAGAGTGCATATGTATACCATCAGGTCCCTCGAAGTCGCCTTCCTGCGTACCCTTGCTCGTATTGCTTGCCATGTATAGCTGTGTTGCCATGTGAATATGTGTTGTCCTAGTTGTAGCTGTTGTTGTTCGTTCCCACGCTGCTATCGCACCCTGCTCAGCGATATGTATATATATGTTGTTCGTTTTTATATGTGAGTTGCTAGGTGGCGTGGTGTTACTGTTCAATGCCAACGGTATACGTATGTATATTTTATAACGGCGTTGCGGTTTTTGGTATTTTTTAGTGGCGTGGTTTTTATGCGCCGTTAGGAAACGGGTGTATATTTTTCGTCGAAGTGGTACAGTCACGCATTAAAACGTATGTTCTTTTGGGATTTTTTTTCGGCTTTTACGCTCACGTTAGTTTTTATATAGTTTTAAACGTTTTTCACCTATTTTTTTGCTGTACCACTGTTACTGTTTTTTTTTTTCACCAACAAAATACCACTTTCACCACTAGCAACTTCACTCGTTGATTTTCGTATTTAATTTTCCACAGTCACAGCATGCCATTACTTGTGTGTTTTAAAGTCTCGTTTTTTTTGTTTCTAAAAATTTGGTACCACCGCTTTTTTTAATTTTTTTTTGTTTAAAAGTTAAATTTGGTTTTTAAGCCATTGTTGCTTGTAGAGTTTGTAAAATTTTGGTACCACCGCTTTTTTTTTGTAGTTTGGTATTTTTTAATTTTTTTGTGTGGTTTTTTGAAAGTTTTTTAAAATTTTTTTTTGTAATAATTTTCGTTTTGTTTTAACTTGACCGTCGCCGCTTGTTTCCTTTCTTTTTAGTGTGAATTCATTTTCTTTTTGTGTATCGTGTCACATCTTTCTGTTAATTAAAGAAATTTTTCTTGTATTTTTTTAGGTTTTATAATTTTTTTGAATTGTTTTCGAATGTCGAAGTGGTAAATTCCACTTCGTTAAATTAACAGGAGTACCTGTTACGCGTGGAGCCCTGGTGCTCCGCCGGCTCTGGTGCCGGCCAACGCTCGCTTGCATGGAGCCCTAGCGCTCCCTCGATGCTGCCGTAATAGGCAGTGCTGCTGCCTTGAAAATTACTGGCGCTGCAGCTCTGCTGCAGTATTTAACGCGGAGCCCTGGTGCTCCGCCGGCTCTGTTGCCCGCCAACGCTGGTAGCCAGCAATCCCCCAAAAATATTAAGATTTAAATAAAATTAGTGATAGAACAATACGAGTACCGAGTACAGAATATCGATACTTTTCATGAGTACTGAATAGTATCGAGAACTCGATACTTTTTCACAAGTACTGAGTAAATATCGCGATTGCCGAAAAGTATCGACGGGTTAAGAACTTTTTTGAGTAAATTTTTTTTTTAATTACGCAATAAATGTTGTGGCAGACTTTCGAATATTAACTTCAATATCCAATATGAAGGTTATGAAAATTAACATAAAGCTCTTTACTTCAATACTGTCATAACTCAAAAAACCGAAAACCCGAGAAATATGCCTTTAAAGTTTTTAATTCACATATCGTCACTCTCATGCCAGAAGCATGAATGTGCAAATTTATCAGTTTTGAGTTATTGGGTTGACTTGGTTAATCTGTTGACTTTCTATGTTATACCAAAACCCAGAATACCATGCGTACACGAAAAGTAAATATTTTTCAATTTCAATCGTATAAATGTAGAGCTAATAGCAAAAAAAAACTTCAAACTTGATTTCCCAAAATTTTCATTTTTACTTATTCATGTTTATGGCATACGGGCGACGATATGTATACTCCCATACTAATAATTAATACATATTTTATTCTAATGAGCTACTGGTAATTGACACAGCTATGAAATTTTTACACAACCTGGAATAAAATGTAGCGGTCATTTCAACATTGGCTTCGGGTAAAAATGTTTAAATAATTGAAAAACGAATATCTTGCCTCCCCTTTGGTAATGAATGGTGAAAGAGGATGGTCTTTCGACTCGACAACTTTGCCACTCTCCTGCATAAAGCAGCCGTCGTTAACCCATGTATTCTGCCTTCGTTGTGAAATCCAGCCCATTCTTGAAGAACATTTTTATGAAATAGAGCTTATCTTTCCAATAGAGATTGGGCTTCACCACATTTGCTTTTCGTCTTCTACATTTGCATTTCATTTTCAAAGTACAGTTATTTATAAATACATGTACGCGTCAAACAATTATAAAATATTTGTTTTTAAAAACTTGGAAATAAGCTTTTTGCTATAAACATTTAATTTACACATCTAAACCTAATTTATCGGAAGTGTATTCCAAAAACTCCTTTAGGTCAGATTAAAACTATTAAGAGCAGTGACTATTCAATTTACAAATAGGAAGAGGTGAAAAAAGCAATCTGATTTTTGTTTACTTTTTACGTTTGCTTTGAGAATACTTGGAAGTACGAGTATTATCGATACTTTTTTGCAAATTTGAGTACTGGCATCGATACTTTTTTAGAGTATTCTATATGAGTACTAGTATTGATACTTTTTTAAAAAGTTCTATCACTAAATAAAATACGTCTTTTCGTTTTAAAATGCGCGTAAAGAGTGACGCTAATTTATTTTTCAAGTTCAATCTTACCGGCCGTCTTCACGTGCTGGAAAATCTCGTTTGCGTGACGACGCATGCGGGAAACCGCACGTGTAGACCGCAAAAAGTACGAAGCATGCTTTTTCTCGCATACCGAGCGGTATGCGAGCTCTCGCTTGCTTTCAACTGTCACTTTTGTTGTTTTACAGCTATGTTCTCATTTCGCAGAATTCGTCAGACTAGCAACATCGTTCATTTTGGAGCAAATACAAATTTCGAGGCAGCCATTTTTCATTTGAAAATAGAATACATCTCTATGCAGATTTTCTAATTTTCTCAAACTTTTAAGAGCCTGCAAGGCTTGAACCTTCTTGTTTGGCGACATTTTACAAATGGAAAGGTATGCTGTCAAATGCCCAGTCAACAAAACTCTATCTCGCTTGCGAGAGAAAAAAGCAGAACGCAAGCGTGATTGTCAAGCATGTGAAGACGGCCGGTTAAACCTAGCTGCTATTGTTCAATACAACAGAGTTGCATTTTCAATATCGTAAATTTATATTTGTAATAGGGCGGATTCATTGCTTGTTCATTGCTTTTCTGTACTGGTACCAACTACTTTATATATCAACGTTATATATATTTAACTGATTTTTAAGTGAACCGCATATATATATAAATTTGACGGTCAAAGCAGTGCAAGTATGCATAACTGGGCTATAAGGCTTGAGCCAAGAGCTTGTGTGAGCAAATCCAACGACGATACGCGGTTTTGTGCTTTAAGCGAAGATATGTAAGTATACACTTCCTTCATGCGTTCTGAAACCTAGTCGTCAACCCCATTTTCGAAATCAAGTAGCCGGCATAATTTTCTATATCATCATATTCCACACTTTTGAATGTACTGATAAAATCTTTTGCTTAAAAAAAAATATTTCTTCTAGTGATCAGGTAGCATGAATTTGATGAAATGTCATAATTTTATTAAAAGTCAAATGGTTAACAACAACAGCGAATGTCATTAACTGAAACTACTTCCTTTTTTTGTATCATGCATGGAACCGTGATACAAAAAAGAAGGTAGTTTCATTTAATGACATTCGCTGTTGTTGTTAACCATTTGACTTTTAATAAAATTATGACATTTCATCAAATTCATGCTACCTGACCACTAGAAGAAATATTTTTTTTAAGCAGAAGATTTTATCAGTACATTCAAAAGTGTGGAATATGATGATATAGAAAATTATGCCGGCTACATGATTTCGAAAATGGGGTTGACGACTAGGTTTCAGAACGCATGAAGGAAGTGTATACTTACATATCTTCGCTTAAAGCACAAAACCGCGTATCGTCGTTCTGCAAAACCGCGTAACTGCAATTTTTTGCCAAAAATTGGATTTGCTCACACAAGCTCTTGGCTCAAGGCTTATAGCCCAGTTATGCATACTTGCACTGCTATACCATTTTTACGTAAAAATCAAAACCCAACAGAATTCTACATGTAAATAAACAAGTTCTTATGTGACAACTCTCAAGCAAAGCTTAGTATGCATAACTGGGCTATTATCCATTCCATGGTTTTCGTTTTTGTAAAAAAGAGAACCATTTTGAAATATAAGTGTTTTTACTCTACAAAATAATTTATGCAACCTCACATACGCAGTTGTGCATTTTGTTGATACACGGTTTTGTACTTTAAACGACGATCTGTTAGTTGTTTATCGGAGGGCGGCCTGTTTAAGCCGATTTCATGTGTTTTGCATAAATTAAAAATTTGTGAAATTTAATGATGATGCGCTAATCACAAAGCCTAATTTTTTGCAAAATCTGATAAGAAATTTAAAAATAAATTTGAACCAAAATATAAAAAGGTTTTATTTGGGAAGAACATTCTTTAGAATTAGATTTTTAAAGATTAAAAGATTGTATTCAAAATAAGAAAAAAAAAAGAGAATAATGCGCGCGTGGTTTTTATTACAAAATGAAAAGAACAAATAGGATGAAGTCTCCTTTAACAGTTTACATTTTAAATATTTTTAATAAAAAAAAGGTGCGAACCACGTACGTAAAAAAGTACCAAGCACTGATAATGGATTTTGATTCGAAATGTTATTACATTGGTATAAATATGGAAAGAAAATACTCCGATTTATTGTTTCAATATTATCAAAGTGGCAAGGCCGTTGATAATACTCACTATTTATGAAACTTCAGAAAACTTTATTATCCGTCAAAAGTGGTTTAATGAAATTACTTTCTTTTTTGGTTCCATGTAAAACTTAACATTAATGAAATAATAAAATTGTATATGTATTTTAACCAAAAAAAAAAAAAAAATACCACAATAAATACATGAATTATGTAAAAATACAGACAGATTATTTATCAGAAGCAGCCTCTTACAAACTGAAAAAAAGTCATAGAACCTCTCAAAAAAGCAAAATCGCTACAGCGAAAAATGGTTTGGAAAAACCGCATAAAAAAGGCACCTGAGGGTATTTCAATCCGACCGGATAGTTGGATAACAGAAAAACGGCCGTATAAGCCGGATTCCGGATATCTGCCGGATACCCGGCACATCCCTACTTATAATATAGTCCTCTTTGCAGAATTGTATTAGTCGATTTGCACACTCATTGCGTCTACACAAGGGGTGCTGAACAAATTTAAGTTACTGAGACTAACGACAACAACGACAATACCAATTGTTACAAATAATGTTACCAGGACAATCCTTTCGTTGATCTTAATATCGGGCGTGCGCTTCTGCCACTTGTTTCGCCTCTGAAGAGTTGACAAATATTCGTCGCTCCAACGATGCCAAAACTCCAGGTGGACCTGCCTCTCCCATTGCGATTGCTTCGGTCGAGGCAGAGGCTTGGTTAACATCGGGTTTTGGCACGGCTAAAAGCGAGGAGCTAACCAGACAATCGCCAGGTATAAATGCGAGCTGGTCCTGCGGATCGCCATGAAGTGATGGGACGCGAATTTATACACGCCGCAATTCGTGCCGCCAAAGTCTGCATTTGGCCATACCACATCGTCTGAGCACACAGCGAACTAAATGGTGTTTGGACGACTTTACGGTAGCCTCCTAGAGCCCGACTTTATGCGGCGTGCTTGGAGTAGTAAAATGCCACTGCGTACCCATAGGTTAGGTTGGGTTAGAGTGGCTGCTCCGCGCTCTGCGTGGGCTGGAAATGCCCGTTGTGATACCACTGGCCGAAGCCATTTGTTTCTTTCCCTCCCTTAGTAGTTGAACCACCGAGTTCGTTTTATATAGCACAAAAAGTCGAGAACGTTCGCCGAGTTCAAATCGGCTAAACAGTCTACAAAGTACTTGTTGAAGAATTGGTTGCGCATGTTGGCCAGCGCGGGACAATGGCAGAGATAGTGTTCGACGGTCTCCACCTCCTCCTCGTCTCTGCAACTGCGACAGAAATCGTTGGTGAGGTATCCTAACCTCTTTCCGTGTGTGCCCATCAGGCAGTGTCCGGTGATTACCCCGACTACTAATCTGAGAGAGGAGCGGCCCAGCCGGGTGAGAGCTATGGATCGCTTTACATCAATCTTTGGCCATATTTGCCTGGTAATATGACAGGTGGTTTCCACAGCCCATCTTATATTTACCTCCTCCTCCTGGGTTCATGTCTGTGGCCCTTTCCCACTCGTTCCGCTCTGGGATTCTTGTGAATTTGTTATCTAAACAGAGTAGTGGAGTGGTATAATCTATTTGTCGTAGATTCTCCGATAGAGTTTCAAGTACTTTTGCGTGCCCGAATCTGAGGTCTGAGGTCTCTGTATTTAGCCTGGCCGCACTGCAGCCGGCCTGAAATTTGCCGTAGAGATCCACAGGTGGAAGATTTAAGATTATTTCCAGAGATTTGGTGGGTGTGGTGGGCAGGGCTCCCGTGACGAGCATGGCAGCCGTCCTCTGCACACGTTCCACCTTGGCTCTGGATACGGTGCTGTTTAGCGCAGGCCACCATACGGTGACCCCGTAGAAAACGATGGGTCTTATCACAGCTGTGTACATCCAGTGTACTATATGTGGTTTTATTCCCCTTTTTTGCCTATAGCCGCCTTGCAGGCATACAGGGCAGTATTGGCCTTCCTGGAGCGATCTTCAATGTTTCGCTTCTAGTCCAGCTTCCTGTCCAGAATAACACCAAGGTATTTCACCTCGGTTGAGAGAGTAAGTGCCACCCCGTTTAGGGTGGGAGGTTTAAATAAGGGAGTTTTATACTTCCTTGTGAAAAGTACCATTTCTGTCTTGGCAGGATTGACACTAAGTCCACATTCCTTGGACCAGATGTTTACCAGACCTAGTGCGTTTTGCAATAACTCACTCAGGACCTGAAGATGTTTGCCCGTTGCAACGATTGCTATGTCATCGGCGTACGCTGACTTGACAACCGGTGCTCTTAAGGCTTAGAACTATGGTGTTCACTGTTAAATTCCAGAGTAGAGGGGAGAGAACGCCCCCTTGGGGGTGCCCCTGGTCACATACTTTGTAATAGAACCATCCCCCAGTTCTGATAGAATAGTTCTCTTTCCGAGAAGGAGCTCAACAAAATCCACCATACCTCGCTGCACCCCCGCCCTGAGAAGGGAGTTAACAACAGACTTCGGGTAGACGTTGTTGAAAGCACCCTCGATATCGAGAAAAACTCCGAGCGTGTATTCCTTTAAGGCCAATCCTTTTTCAATCGTCGCTACGATTTCATGGAGTGCTGTCTCCACGGATTTCCCCTTGGGATATGCATGCTGATTCGGGGAGCTGTCTGCTTTAATATTCCGTCGAATATATTCGTCGATGAGCCTCTCTAGAGTTTTGAGAAAGAACGAGGTGAGGCTTATAGGCCTGAAATCCTTTGGTTTAACATGTGCGGCCTTGCCTCCTTTTGGTATGAATACAACATTTGCCTTTGTCCACTCGTGTGGTATGTGAGTCAGTGTTAGGTAGGCTGTAAAAATCTGAGAAAGCATGGGACACAGTATGTCCTTAGCTTCCTGTAGTTGAGCGGGAAAGATTCCGTCAAGGCCAGGAGATTTGTAGGGCTGAAAGGACATTAAAGCCCATTCCACCCTCTCCTCACTTACAATGTCCCCAACGGTATCACCCAGAGACAAGTAGGTCCTAGGACCGGGCGAAAAATCTGAGGTGTCATCTGAGCAGCCCGGGAAGTGAGTGCTCATAAGGACCTCCAGCATTTCGCTACATGATGTCGTCCAGTCACCGTTAGGGTTCTGGATAGAGTTTATACTTGAATAGGATTTCGAGAGAAATTTCCTCAGCCTGTTGGCTCCAGAGTTCTCTTCTATGTTGTCGCAGAAGTTTTGCCAAGATTAGCGTTTCGCCCTCTTTATGGCCTTCTTGAAAACTTTGAGTGCGTCTTTGTATGGTTGCCAAAGACCTGTTCGTTTAGCTTGATTGAAGAGCCTCCTGCTGTTCTTCCTCAGTGCTGATATCTCAGCATTCCACCACTGGGGTTTCTTTTTGCCCTTCGGGAGGGTGCTTGGGCAGGAGGCTTTGAAAGCAGCATTACAGGCATTTGTCACAAAGTTCACTGCTTCAGCAATTTTTGACGATGAGTCCAGCTCACCGAGAGAAACAACCTTCGTGTTCGAGAGACTCGCTTCATCAGATCTTAACGATAAGCAGGACTTATCGTGAGAAGCGTATCTGTGTAGAGAGACCGACAGCGTAGTTTTATACTTTGCCCAGTCGGTTCGCTTCTTGTTCCTGTATGCTGTTAAAGGAGCGGGATCAAAATTGAGCTTAAAGCTAATATAGAGATGGTTAGAGAAAGAGTGTTCTTTGGACACCTGCCAGTCCCTTATCTGATCAGACAAACCGCACGAAACAAGGGTGATGTCCAGCACTTCGCTTCTAACAGAGGTCACAAAAGTGGGGTCGCGCCCGCGGTTACATACAGTAAGATTATATAAAAGAGCAAAGTCAAGTAAACACTCACCTCGAGAGTTGGTGTCGCTTGAGCCCGTGTTATGCGAATTAGAGTCTGCCCCTATTATGACCGGGAGTTTCCTGCGATTTGCTTCCTTCACAGCTTCTTCCAGTCTGTAGGGTGGAAAAACATGGCTGTCGTGGGCCATGTAGGATGTTGCCAGCCAGATAACGCTCTCCTTCAGCTGGACGCTGATGCAGACAGTGTCCTCGTCGCTGTATTGGGAGAGTAAAAAAGAAGAATATACTTTTTTAATCAGAATGCAAGCTCTGATCCTACCTGCTACTGGAGCTGTTACAACCTGGTAGGCATCAGAGTTCAGTCCGCAAACCTTGTTTCTAACGATCCAAGGCTCTTGGACTAGAATCAAGTCCTCAGCTCTATTGCTGAGGCGAAGAAGAAGGGCAAGCGAGGCTGCCTTGGAATGGTGCAGAATAATTTGTAGGATCTGCACCATCCTCAGAGTCGGTGATGTCCATCGCTGCTAGCTCTTCCCGTTCGGCGGCGGAAATGACTGTGACGTCATTAACCTCCTCCTCCAGTTCGGAGTCCAGAAGCTGGTCCTCATTCAGCATTGCCCACCGGCTGTATACCGACCCTACGTAGGCAGATACTGAGCTCGTGTCGCTCTCAGTATCCGACGCGGTATCGGGTACACCCGTTGGTAGGTCCCCAGGTCCACTCGTGGTGTTTCCTGTGGACCCCGCGCTGTCTGCCACCGATGGCGACTCAGAGGCGCCAGGTCCGCTCGAGGCGTTGCCTGTGTTGTTGGCCCCTTCGTCGGTAGAGTTATCGGGAGGAGCGGGTCCGCTCGAGGCGTTGCCCGCCTCCTCCCCTTGTTGGTCCGATTTCCTGTGGATTTTTACCGTGATGGAGTAAAAGCCGTAGCTTATTACTCCACCACAACCCTCGAGAACTGGGACGGAAGCATCGTTGATGACAAAGCCAACAAAACGCTGCTTCCCCTTGGTCTTGCCAACTCGGACTATCCTCCAATCACTTGTAGGCAGTCCTTCGTTGCCCAGTCGGATAAAGTCAAGAATCTCCTCTGGCTTTGATGGTTCAGCTGGGACCCAGGCCCAGGCTCGCGGCCTGTTAGGGACTTCATCCCTGTGAACGGCAACTAAGTCTGCCCGGGCCACAGCTGTCCAACCGTGGAGATCGCTTCCTTGTAAAGCCGGACCGCGCGTTCATCTGCACACGCCACCAGCTTTACCCGCCCCTGATGCCACCCAGCATCACGGACGACTGGTGCAGGGCCGGGATAGTTCTGGAGTATCCCCTTATAGACCCTGCATGGACCCATCATGCTGATGTGGCCGTCCGGATGGCCCTTGTCCAACACCGCCAGCGTGAGGTGCTCTTTGGCGGCCTCGCTGAATGGCTTCGTGGTGGACACGGCCATGGACGGACGGTCAGAGGGAGAGGAAGTCCTATACCTTTTGGATCCACCCGCGGTGTCGTCCAGAGACCGTTGTCTCTTTTGGCCTAGGTCCTTCCGTGGGTTCCCCTTAGTGGATGGTTTGTCCTTACCGCCCTTCCCGGAGGATCGCTTATCGCTGGCGGCGAAGACTTCCATTGCCCACTTGAGGGAGGCCTTTTGCTCCTCCGTCAGCTGGTCGTGTGGAATGACGCCCAGTCTTTTAATAACCTTAGGGGCTGCCCTTCGGTCGCGCTGAACCCTGACGGAGGACGGAATTATTTTCGCTGCTTTGGAGCAGCTGGGGCGCCGATCCAGGTCGTTTGCCCCGGTTGTTGTTTTACTCGCAGGAGTAGGTCCCGGCTTGTCCGTGGAGGACTTGGGTTCGGTTACTACCCCCTGTGAGCTGGATGTGCCCGGGATGAGCGTGGAGAGAGTCCGCAGCTTCCCCACCGGCCTCGACTTTCACTCGAGGGGTATAGTTTTGCCGGTATCGCTGGAAGTATGCTTTCCCTCTGAGGGCTTAGCATTCCCTCCAGATTCTACGGAGGACCGAATCTGTTTGGGCCGTGTAGGCCCTGTCTTCGGCGCCGTCGATGCGGTTCCCGAGATGGTGGGTTTATTGGACTTAACTTCGCCGTGTCCAGCGGCGGCACTACCCGTACAGGGTTCCGAGGCTTCTTTTGTTACGTTCATCATCTACGAAAGTGCTATCACAGAATCCGAATGGCTACGAACGTAAATTCTAAATTCGTAGAGAGCCTTCATTGAATCCGTTCGTAATGAAGATTCGTACAGATACTCTACGACGAGATTATGCTGTCGGAACAAAATTTAAAATCACTCAATCTTAAAAATAGTGGAAGAAAGCTGCATTATTTTTAATATTAAATATTTATTGTACTCCAGATTTGTTATAGTTTGATATAATTCCATATATTTGTGTAAACGTAGACGTACAATACCAATGCCATATATACATACATATGTACATACACGCATTCATTTGCTAGACGCTATTTAATGAATAAATATTTTGTATGAATCGAGGAAATAATAGTTTAGCAACAATTTATTAGGAAATAAACCTAATTATTTTAATATCATAAAAATTTATTTAAAAAAAAATATATTTCTATTTAAAATAATAAAATCTAAGCTAAAAATAAACTAAAAAAATATATTTATTAAAAAAATAAACAAAAATTAAATAAAAAAAGAAAAAAATCTCCACTGCCCCACGACTCGGACTCGAACTCGGCTCTCTCAATTGGCAGTCTAGTGCTTTGCACACTCGGCCATTGCGCCTGATGCGGCAGCGTGAGCAAAATGACATACATAAATGTCTGTTGTTTCCTTTGCACTAACTGATTTCGAATCAGCATTCGAAGCTGGCAACGATATTTTCGAGTTCACTCGGATTCAGTGATAGCAATTTTTTCGTATTCGTAGCGGGCATTTGAATTCGTAGATTTTCTACGATAGATTCCGTGATAGCCCTGTATACCTCGGCCTCAGCTAGGGCCCGCCTGCTTGCACCACTGCGGCAGAAGAGCAAGCCCATCCCGCCGCAGCGGTGCAAGCAGCGATGCCCATTGCCCAGTCGGCACCCGCTTGGAGGGTATATCAAGGACGATTTTCGCCACCCACTGCGTACCCATAGCTACTAACGATTTTTGATTCTTGTCTGTATACCAGGCGGCAATATCCTCCTTTATCACTAGGGAAGACAAAATGCATATCGCATATGCAAATGCATATTTTGGCTAAAAAGCATAAAAATGCATAAAGATGATTATTTTGGTAATAAGTTAATTGATTGTCGCATAATTTCATCTGACAATACCTATGTGAAGATAGGCAGGGTTGCTGACGAGGTTTGTTTAATTGACAAAAAGAAAGGAAAGTCCCGTTATTTGCAAGCAAAAAATTGAATATACTCGTAAAAACATTTCGACTGTTGTGTTCCAATAGTGAAGTTTCGCGCTAAACCGGTTTTGGTGGTTTAAAAATTCAATAAAATGTTTTCGTTTTTTTTCGAAAGCTGTTAAACAGTTTCCAGGGGTTGGATTTTGTAACTGTGTGTTTTAAAGTGTACATTGAAAGTTGTGAGCACTCTTCATTTTGCGATTCAGGAAGTGTGAGCATGAGTTTTAGCTGTAAAAATTGTGTACACTTCCTCATTTTGTGATCCAGCAAGTGTGAGAATAAGTTTTAACTGTCAAAATTTTGTACACTTATCTTCCGAAAAACTGAATTTTATTCGGTGAGTTTTTGGTTGTGAGTTTTGCACTCGGTGTACACTACATTTTCTCACAGTTACAGAATCCAGATGTGTTGCGAACTGAGCAGGAAGTTTTTTTGTGCATCTATTGTAAGTGCTTAATATCAGCAACAAAAATATTTTGTGTGAAGCAACACTTCAATAAAATGTGGCAATATTTTCACCTGGAGAATTTTTTATCTTTTAAATTGCATCCAATAAACTCTTGTGACGTAGAACCTTAATTTTCAACACATATATGTATGCAAGGTGTATTAAACAAGGTGTGATTGACAACTCATGTCGGCCCTCTTTTAAGGTACTATTATGCTAAAAAATATAAACAAGCGATTCAAAATTCATAAAAATATTTTGCAATTTGGCTTTATAGGATGGTCCTTCTGAGGGCAATGATGTCAAATTCAATCACACTTTGTTAAATACATTTTGTATGTACATATGTATGTACAAAAACTTTTTATGCGTTAATCGAAAAAATGTTCGTTATATACATTTTTGGGGCATATATCAAGCATATTTATAATATTTTGGAGTCATTTTAATGATCATATAATTAAGTTTTTTGTCTTCCCTATTTATCACCGATAAAACCCGTGCCATTGTCACTGTACAAATCGCATAATTGCGTTCCCGCGTGAAGGGGGTGCGCCCACCCAATCGCAACATATACTTATCAAGTAAACGATTTAACGGCATAAGTCGAACGGAATGTGGAATGCCTCTTCCACACGTTCAACTGTTTGACCTCACTGCTGAAGGCATTCTTTTGGTCCATACGAATCAAAACGTGTAATGCATCGTCGAATTCTCTTGTTCACGTGAACGAAGCGATCGCAGGATAATCGCCACTGTATCGAGAAGGCGTTGAATGGAACTGAAGCGCTCGGTAAGTAATATGACTTTACCACCACGTTATCGTGTTTCAATAGATCGTACAGCATTGATAACTGCAGTGCATGAAAAGGTGCGCTCTTCGGCACGTACTGTATTCGCTTCGCCCCACGGATCAGAAGCGGTTTGTTTCTTACAGGTATGTCTTTCTCCAGCCAATGCTTCTGCAGTTCAAGGGGTGATATGCCTCTACTAGGCGCAGTCGGCGGGATTTTGTGCCGACCGGATATGATGCAATCGTTGTTGAGTGTTTGTTTAACCAACAAAGAGAAATCGACGAATCCGACCACAAACTACGGAGCGTTCATCAGAACCAAAGTACTTTTTACAGCTTGTAGTGTTTCTGCTAACAAGATCGCTGCCGAGAGGTCAAGACGTGGTATGGTTGGTGTTGTTATAGCGGCTACAACAACCCCGCCCTGATCGGTTGGTATCTCAGTCGTTGTCATCAAGCTCAACTAACGGAAGTCCCAAGAAGCATGCAGCCTCTATGGGGTCTGTCCACTGGCACAAAGACGTTAGTTGTGGGGGGTTTTCCGGGCATACGAAGAGATGTTTCGAGTCGTGGGGTGTCTCTCCGCATGCCGGACCTACATTTGGCACATCTGCATCTAATTTGCTCAGGTATGAGTTAAACCTGCCGCAGTAGCCAGAGCGAAGTTGGGCTATTGTGGTCATATTCTCCCGAGGCAGACGAAGCTCCGTCTCGTCGATGTCAGGTGGTTGTGTGCCTAGAACGGCATTCACAGGTGTGACAGGTCACACTGATTCCCTATGAATGCCGCTCAGGGCCTGTCGGTAAGCTGACGGGTCCAGAGGTTGCTTTATAAACCTCTGGACTTCGTCCGCCAGTCCATATAGATGCCTTCTGACATGCCTTGGCGAGGGCTCTGCAAGCAAGTGTCTGTTCGGGTGTCCACGTCTGTGGCTCCCTACTAAGAACTGCTTGCAGAGCATTGTGTTGTGCTCTTTTATGGGGAGCATTTTCGCCTCGTCATACAGGTGGTCTTCTGGCGACATCAGTAGGCATCCAGTCGCTGTCCGAAGTGCAGTGTTTTGTGTCGTCTGCAGCTTCGTCCACTGCGTCCTACTAGTCCCCGGCGACCACACTGGTGCTACGTAATTTAAGATGGTATGGTAGCTCCCTTAAGTGGATCCACTTTATTTGGTGCTGCCAACAATGTCAGTTGTACTCTATGGCCTGCGTCTACAGTTGTTGTTGTTGTTGTAGCGGCTACAACAACCCCGCCCAGATCGGTTGGTATCTCAGTCGTTGTCGTCAAGCTCAACTAACGGCAGCCCTAGGAAGCGTGCAGCTTCTATTGGGTTGGTCCACAAGGACAAAGCCGTTAGGGTTGTCGGGTTTTCCGGGCATGCGAAGAGAGGTTTCGAGTCATGTGGGGTCTCTCCGCATGCCGGACACTCATTTGGCACATCCTCATTCAATCTACTCAGGTAGGAGTTTAACCTGCTACAGTAGCCAGAGCGAAGTTGGGCTATTGTCGTTCGTGTCTCCCGAGGCAGATGAAGCTCCGTCTCGTCTATGTCCGGGGCGGTATGCCTAGAACGGCATTGCTGCGTAAGCTTGCGAACTAGTATCGCAAAACCCTTGTAAAGTCCTTTGGAGTAACTACAGCTTAGACCGGTAGTTTAGGCCAATCGTCGCGAACATCATCACACAACGGTGCTTCCCACGAAATACCAACTTCGCTGTATAAACACCTCACCCTGGACAACCAAAGGTGCAAAAAAAGGCCGTGGGATCGAAAAGCTGAGCAACTTCGCTGAGAACCCGACGTTTAGTTGGTGTCTGACATGTTTGCTTTAGAGCCACCTGGAAGAAGAACTGGTCAACGGCAGCATCCCATCGTAATCCAAGTAGGAATCCGTAGGACGATTTATGTCTTAAGTCTGCGAAGGACGAAATGTTAACGGTCAAGTATTTAATTACCGCAGCATCATTGGAGTTCCATTTTCTCAATGTAAATTTCCCTGTATAGAGTTCCATTTCTCAATGTAAATTTCTCTGTGGAGAGAATTGGATCAACATTGTGAGCTAAAACCTCGTTAAAAAATCGTCAACGTAAAACGACGTTAACCTTCACCACCTCAGAAGGTTTTTATTACACAACCGCCCAGAAGAGTCAGTTAGACTCCGAGCATGATTCTATGAAGAAAAACAAGTGAGGCCATTTTATATTGTAACATAAAGTTCTCTTTTGGTTTATTTAATACTGTAAAGTTGTTTTCTGTTAAGGAATTCTTATTACGTTATTAGTAATGAAGGTTTAGATTATATCGCGCGCTTTCGCGGCTTGTTGGTGGTTCGATACTACGTTGTGATTGTCATGTGCACATTGTTGGAGTGCATGTGTTGCATTATACGGGCTGCACGTTATACCATATGTAACCGTTTTTAGTCGATATACCTTGAGTTCATCCGATGGTGACTCGCGCCAAAGGATCTGTTGGAAATCGGTGTATGGCAGCAACGAGTACCTGCCGGAATATTTTCCTAATGTCGGCTGTTAAGGCTACCCTATAGCTACGGAAATGTAAAATTATGTTGATGACCGAGTCTTGGATCGTCGTGCCAACTAGTTGGACCTCGTTCAGTGACACGCTCGTACTAATTGGTGACGATGCATTGAACACCAGTCTAAATTTGGCGGTGGTGTAAAAGCGAAGCGTATGGAGTAAATGTAATCAGTCGTTGTTTCTACCATTTTATTTTATACTTTACTTAATTTTTTATCGGAAAGATGGTCCATAGGAATTTGGTTAAGATCTGATTAGGTCAAGCATGGATCACAAAGAAACTAACAGTCCTCCTAAATTTTTATATAACAAAAATTACTTGATATCATAAAATGATAGTTACTCTTGACTGTTTTTCCTTTAATATGCAACACCTATTTTCTTATTTTTATTTCATTCTAGCATTCATTTGATAAATTTGGTAGGAAAATTTAAAAAATATGAAACAGCGATTTTTTGATGCAGTTTACTTCTATTTGACACGTAGATTATGAATCCACAGTCTCGCCCCTAAATTTCATATGGCAACATTCCGCCATATTGGATTTTGTTGTTTTTTGGGTTTTTTGCGATTTGCAAGCTTATTTTGCATTTTTCATAAAAAATAGTTAAATACAAATATGTAGAGAATGCAATTTCCCACATTTGTTATACAGAAGGTTTTTTAAAAATAGCTTTTTTTATTGTAAAAAATTAGCAAAAACTGCGAAAAAATTTTACATTGTCACGGTTTCGGCGATAAACGTAGCCACGTACGGAATGCTTGTTTAAAAATTTAGAAGCAAGAGAGAGTTGGTGAATTATGCAATGAAAGGAGTGAACTTCAATATTATGCTTTCTTAGTTGTCCGACAAAACCTTCAGATATGTCTATATCTGAAAGAAATTTTTGGTAAATGATGTCAAATATCAACTCACCAGTCAGGTTTCCATAAAAGGTTTCTAATGAAAACATGGACTCAAAAACACCGTAGTTAGAATCCACGATTCGAACACAAAATACTAATTGACACAGGTCATTTATATCCGTGCTTTCATCCAAACAAATTGAGGAAAATTTGCATTCATTAATTTTCTTTTTAATAACAGAGCCTTTAGATGCACCAATTAAATCTATTCGGCGAGCTATGGTTCTAGGAGGCAAAGGGATACGTTCAATAACTGTGCCCAATTGGCTATTAAGTTTTTGTAAAACTTGCAAAAAAGTTTCTTTCATAAATATGCCATCTGAAAAAGATCCTCCTTTTTTCACAATATTCAAACTAATTAAGTTGGATAACGTCATTTTTAAAGCCCTTTGCGCACTTCTACTATCCTTATCTTCTTCTAAACTCTTATTTTCCTCTTGTACCTGACAAATCCATTCATTCAACTTTTGAACAAACCCATTTTTATTTCTATGAAAAGATCTTCCCTTTCTACACCTTGAAATTTGTCAAAATCTTTATGGAAATTATTATAATGTCTTTTGGCATTATATCCCCGCTCTTTTTTAATGGTGAAGTGGCACAAGAGGCATTGCATTTCACCAAAAGCATTTAAAATCATAAAGTATTTTTTAAAGGTAATTTTTAGCCGTACATACATATGTAAGCAACCACTGTCGCCTAAGAAAATAACCAACGTATCTCCGCCTATGTTGCTTCGTTGCTGTCTGAACAACGACTGATTTGAAGAGCGTAAGAATGCGTGTGATGAGCGTACTGCTCACGCGAGTCAGCTTTGCCGACCATTGTTCTAGACATACAAAAAAATTTATTACAAAAATTTTCTCACTGAAAAAATATTTGTCCTCACCAAAAAGATTATACAAGAAGCTTTATGTCGCGTTATCAGGGTGTTTTTCGTCTCACTGGCATCAACAACCCCGGGAAAACATTCCCACGAC
This sequence comes from Rhagoletis pomonella, assembly GCF_013731165.1. NCBI lineage: Eukaryota > Metazoa > Arthropoda > Insecta > Diptera > Tephritidae > Rhagoletis > Rhagoletis pomonella. Next base: position 14,218,861 of record NW_023458557.1, on the reverse strand, counting down.
AGTCGTTTCTACGTACCGGAATGACTCGGGTTTTACCCGACCAAGGGCTGTTCGACGATCTAACCCCGTTTAGGTCGGCGAAATCCGTCAAATGTTGCTCTATTCTAGGGCTGCATCTCCGTACCCTTCTGCTCAGGGTTGGCATTGAGTCCAACCCAGGGCCAGAAACTTACACCGTATGCCAGAGACGACTGCACACAAACTCCACCTCAGTCAGGTGTAATGCCTGTGATGGGTGGAGTCACCTCCGCAACTGCTCGGGCCTACGTACGCACCGACAATGGATCACGTCGTTCGTGGCCCCATGCTGTGCGAACCGGACCGCCTGCACGGCAAACCACCACCCGCCCGTGCAGCACACAACCAACACATCCACATCCCCCAACAATAGATACACACCCAAACACAATAGCACCATCACACCGCCGCCGGCAACTCCTAGTCCCTCCAATAATCTGCTCGGTTTGTCAGTCCAGAATATACCGTAACGTGACATCAGTCAAGTGCAACTCCTTGCCGCCAACCACCACCACAAGGCAGCACTCCCTTTGCAGCAGGGAGCCGGCAGGCAACACAACTCACTAACACCACACATAACAATCGGTCTCCCAAGGCACACAAAGGTGGTACAATTTAACTGTAACTTCAGAGCAAGATCGATGAGATAACCGTCTTTATAGGAAGGCATGGAATATTAATAGCTGCGGTCCAAGGGACGAAGTTGCACGGCAATTCAACCTTGTTGAATTGCGCCGGATAAAACGTGCACCGTCGAGATCGCGAACGAGACAATGGTGGAGGCCAGAGTTGGAAAATATTCATTACATTTGTACTTAAATACCACTTAAATACAATTACCCAGTAATTAAAAAATAATAATTACCAAGTACAAATACTTTTTATTTGTAGTTAGTAATGAATACACATTTTTTTAATTCTTTCGCAATTACTTTCCATTACTTCAAATATTGAGCACTAAATTTTGTTAAGAAACAAACTTGTTTGTTTTCTGATGATATGATATGCTTAAAGTAGCGAAATACATACATATCTGACATACATGGTCATTTGAAAGAACAACATAATTCCGTCTGTCACAGCTACATATGTTTGTCGACAAAACATTTCTTTCCGTCAGCGCAACACATTTTGGCTGCGTTTCTTTATACATTCCGGATAATCGCATTTCACAGCCGGAATAAACAGAATGCTTTTGAAATATACGTTAACATATCATCAGGAACGTTCTAAAGAATAAGTAAACAAAAAAGTTTATTCCAAACGTTCAGAATGAATAAAGAAATTCAGCCTTTATTTAAAAGAAATTCAATTGTTGAGAAAAGAAACATCTTAAATGTCGATGAAATAATATACTTATGTACATATTTCTCCCGAACTACAGCATTTTTCTCTTTGGGGGTAAAATATGCTTTTATGTTTGGCCGTCAAAGATAAACTTACGGAGTTCTTTCAAATGACTCGTGGTAACTAGATGAAATTCAATATATGATGCTATTTTTCGGCTTTTGTTACATAAAGAAAAGCTTGACAACTTATGGGACAGACTTGGAATACAGCAACAGGGCAAACTTTTACCAAGTGAAATTAATTATTTAGAAGAATACAAATATTTAATGACACTAATCGCGGCCACACTTGATTACCTTCAGAGAGAGGAAAATTTGGTATACGGTTGTCTTATCCCATCGTTGGTAAGTTTAAGGGTGAAATGAAGAAAGATCTCAATTTCAAAAGAGATCACTTGCCTTGCCCCTATAGCAGTGGGGTTAGAGCAATGCTTGAGAACTCGTTTTAAGAGCTACTTTTCTCTGGATGATTACGCGAATGATGCAATTTTAGCATCGGTTTTGTGCCTCGAGATAAAAGTGAGGTGGTTCACTGCGCTGCAAAAAATGGAATCGTCTACTTGTTCTGCAGAGGATTTCCAAAAAAGAATCTTAAGCAAGATTACCCGCATTACCAACAACCAACCGACTGACGCCGTTATTCCCAGCCAAGCTAGAGAAGATGACTTTTTTGATTTCTCCGATATTGGTAAATATAACTTAGTAATTCTTATGCAGTACATTATTGATAAAATTTCAGATGACATAGGCATAGAATCAAGCCAACCTGCTGCTATAAGTTTGTCACCGTCAACTTCTCCAACGCTTTCAGATGTGGTCGCTGAACAATTTTCACAATACTTGCACGATCGAAGTACGTCTTTTATAAGTTTGGAAAAATATCCTTTACTCCGTGATGTATCATTGCAAATGAACACTCCACTGTCATCATCAGCTCCAGTCGAGAGGATGTTTTCGATAGCAAATATCGTTAACAACGCAAGAAGACAACGGCTAAACGATTTTTCATTTGAAAACCTATTTTTAATGAAAGCAAACTCTTCATTTCAGTGATTAATCTATGTTTTTTGTTTATCCTGCCTTGCTAGGTAGCTTTTGCGTGAGTTTGTGAATTCGTTTTGATTATTTTTCAACAGAAGTGTTATAATTATATGACTGTGTGTTAAGTTTAAAAAAAATAATATTTTGTAGTTTAAGTTTATTTATGAACATATGTATAAAGGTTAAATAATTTTTGTTTGAATTGTTGATTATCGTACTATTTACAAAATATTTGTAGTGATTATTTAAAAATCAATTTCAATTAAAAATAATGCATACAATTAAAAGTAATTGAAAGTAATTGCAAAAGAATTAAAAAATGGGCATTCATTCTCAATTACGAATAAAAAGTAATTATAATTGGTATTTATTTTTTTTAATTACCGGGTAATTTACTTGTAGTGGTACTTGTACTTGAATTTTCCAACACTGGTGGAGGCTTAGCGTTCATCACGCACCACACCGTGCAGAATCGTCTTATTGAAGCAGACATCGACCGCAGGGATACCATCCTAGAATGTCAGGGTATTGCTATCCGGTCAGGCGATGTTGAGCTCGAAATATTCAACGTATACATACCCCGGTCACCAGCTGCCCGGCTGGATATCGCCCTGAAATAGGTGCGCTGCTCAGAGGTGAAAACCGTATGGTAGTTAGCGACTTTAACGCGCACCACGATCTTTGGCACTCAAGCTTGTCAAATGATCGTAGGGGAATACATCTGGCTGAGTAGATAGACAATTCGACATTATGCACAATGAACGACGACGCATCCACCAGGTTTATGGGCAGCTGCTGCAGCTCGCCAGATCTAACAATTGTCAGCGCTGGTCCGATCATCAACGTATCATGGCGACCTATGCTGACCCTAGCATCAGACCATCTGCCCATAGTCATCTCGATTGATAAACCTGCCGACTTTTCCAAAGCTGACTGGAAAGGCTTCACGGATGTTACTGAAAGCGCCTTCACTGCACTATCCATACCAACCGACGTCCACATAGGTGAACGTAAATTCCGCAGGGTTGTCACCGCTGGTGCAGCTCGCTTCATCCCAGCAGGATGTATTAAGGATCCACGTCCGAACTTTTCTGCTGAAGCGGCTGTTTTAGCCGATGAGCGTGATAACCTTTATCAAACCGATCCCGGGAATCCCCGTATTAGGGATCTCAATTCGGAGATTTGGCAACTTGTGAACGTACATAAGCCGAAGAAATGGGAAGAGCATTTGAACTTTGGTGACCACGCTTCGTCGGACCCGGAGAGATGCGCTAGCTATTTTAGCCGGCAGTTTATTCTGCATTCTCCGGTGGTTAAAGCTAAACGTCGAGTGACCAGAAGGCTGCACAAAATGCCAAAACCTAGTGCGCCTCTTGTTTTCACCAGCGGTGAGGTAAGGGTAGCCATCGGGAAGGCAAAAGCCTCCAAAGCCATTGGACCCGACGGAATATGCATGTTGATGCGAAAAATTTGGGTCCTGCGGGAGTAACGTACCTGACCGAGGTCCCCAACTTGTCTATGGCCACTCTCGTCAGACATATGGAAGATCGGGAGAGTGGTCCCACTGCTCAAACCGGGGAAACCAACCAACAAAGGAGAGTCTTATCGCCCGATAACCCTACTTTCCCCGTTAGCGAAGACACTTGAGGCCTTGCTACTCATGTATTTCACGAACCACCTGACACCAGCGAAACATCAGCATGGGTTCCGTAAAGTGCATAGTACAACAACAGCACTTAACACCATAAACAGATAACTCGTGGCCTTAACCGAAACCGCCCCTGTGAGAGAACTATGCTAGTAGCGTTGGACCTGTCCAAGGCATTCGACACTGTCAGTCATTCAACGCTGCTAGAAGACATAGAGGCCTCCTCTCTCCCACAGGGACTCAAACGGTGGTCGGCGAATTACCTGAGTGGTCGACATTCATCAGTAATTTTCGGAGTCAAAACCAGCAAGCCACGTAAAATTAAATAGGGTACCACAGGGTGGTTTCCTGTCCCCACTACTGTTTAATTATTACATTTCTAAGCTTCCTCAACCACTAGGGGGTGTCAATATTGTCTCTTATTCGATCATGGCGTCTGGGAATGGAATTGATGACTTGTGCTCGAAAGTAAACGGTTATCTCGCCGAACTTTTTCGCTTCTTCACTGCAAGGAGCCTTGCCCTATCCCCTGCGAAATCCTCGGCAACCCTATTCACCACCTGGACGAAGGAGGTCAGACTGCAAATGGGTATTCACGTTGATGGCGTAACAATACCGACGGTGAATAACCCGGAAATTCTCGGAGTTACCTTCGACAGTCTGCTCTCCTCGGCTCATACAACCGCAATTGCCAATAAAGTACAGGGCCGCAATAATGTCCTCAAGTCGCTGGCCGGCAGCACTTGGGGCAAAGATAAAGAAACAATGTTGGCAACATACAAGGCAATTGGCCGGCCTGTTCTAAACTATGCAGCGCCCGTGTGGTCCGGGGTCTAGCAGGACGCAGTGGATAAAGCTACAGACCTGCCAAAACACGGCACTACGAACAGGGACCGGATGGCTCCTGATGACGCCCCAACACCACCTACATGACGAGGCTCAGATGCTCCCAGTCAAGTAGCATAACATAATGCTCTGCAAGCAGTTCCTTGCGGGGAGCCACAGACGTGGCCATCCCAGCAAACAGCTGCTTGCAGAAGAGCCCTCGCCAAGGCACGTCAGGAGGCATCTTTACGAACTGACGGACGAAGTCCAGAGGTTCGTTAAGCATCCTCTGGACCCGTCATCCTACCGACAGGCCCTGAGCGGCATTCGCAGGGAAACAGTCTCGAGTTATGTAGACTCTCGCCCTGTGAATGCCGTTCTAGGCACACAGCCACCGGACGTGGACGGGACAGAACTTTGTCTGCCTAGGTAGTCCCGCACCACAATAGCCCAACTTCGCTCTGGCTATTGCAGCAGGCTCAACTCATACCTGAGCAGAATTAATGAGGATGTGCCCAACCAATCCCCGGCATGTGGAGAGTCGCCACATGACTCCCGGCACCTCTTCACATGCCCACCCACACACACACATGTCACATGTCACCCAGCTGACGCCCCTGTCCTTATGGACAGACCCGTGGAAGTTGCACACTTCCTGGGCCTCCCCTAAGCTGAAACAGACGACAACGTTGACGGATGAACCGACCCGAGCGGGGCTTGGTAACCGCTACAACAACAACAACAACAAAACCCCCGGGAAAATCGAGTATTACCCGGCTACCCGGGTAATAAAAGCCTCGGGTAAAACCCTAGTAGTCAGTCACCCAGTTACATTTAACAAAAAGTGGTACATGACGTTAAATGGACGGATTTGTAAGTATACAATTTGGAAAGTGCCCAGCATCGTGGCGGTCCGCGTTCGCGCGACGCCCCGCGACACCACTCGTCGCGCACGCGCTCGCGTCCCCCGCCCCCTCCCTTCCTTTCGCAATTATGCACTGGTAGCATTTTAACAGAAAAAAGAATAGTAATAAAATGACACTAGTTCACTTCTGAAACTGCTTTTTAATGTCTAAGTAATGGGAATTATTGCGTATGGTGTTATTGCATGCACCCCACCCATGGTGGAATTATACCAGGTGAAGTAATATTAGAGTGAGAAGAAGAACTTCGACACTGCCTTATTTGAAAATTTGCCTATAAAATGTGACTATAAGGCAGCCGAATGTCAGAAAATAAATCGAGAAGGCTGTTATATTATTTCACCTGTTTATTGCGCCATTCATCCCACCGCTTGTAGGTAACAGTTTACATATTTTTACCTAACTATTTCGTACCACATGTTCGCTTCGTCTTCGTAAACGAAATCCACAGTTCGGATATAGTGAAGCAAGTGATGATAATACAGAAATTTTAACTGAAGATAAAATTCAAACCAGTATTCTCTGTTATATGCTGCGCTCCATGCAAACATTTTAAGGTTTTCCAGCAATATTTTCAAGGTATTAGAAAGCATGCAGACAAAATTCATACAAAAGCGCTCTGTCCGATTTGCAGAGCTGTTATTAAAGACGACGATTTCCCTACATTTTGTTAGACTAAGCAAAAACATTCAGCCCAATTCTAAATATTTGAATTTGTTTTCCGGGAATTTGTTTCTCCAGAGAAAGAAATCCTCCAATAATTAACTCCCAGGGAGTGGCTTTTTCCCCGAAATTTGGGAGGAGGAATTTCGAGTTTCGAAAGAACTGTGACATTTTTTTGACAGCTCAACTTCGCCATTTAAAATAAAAAACTCATGATAGGAGGAAGGGGAGAGAGAAAAACTCCCGATGAGTTTCTGTTCATAATCGGCCTGATTTTGTGAATATTACTTTCTTCATATAAATTATACCACATTTTTTGTTTAATTGTATTTTTGGAATAAACAAAGTACCTTTTCCTTCTGTCTGTAAACTGTTGTTACAAATAGTATAAATAAGCAATGGGAAATAAGGCATAATTTTTTTATTTCCAACCTTTGTTATTATTTCCCATTTAAAAGTTAAATAGAACAAATTTTGGGTTATTGCTATATGCGTTATTTCAACCCCCCACATTTGGGGGGAAAGAAATAACACAAACGAAATTAACGCTAATTTTTATTATTTCCCAATTGAATGTGAAATAACATAAATTTGCTTTATTTCATTTCTCGTTGAGCAATAAGACAAACTTTTAAACTTTACAATTGAGTAATAAATCAAAATAGTGCACATACATAGGTAGTCACCCAGTTACATTTGACAAAAAGAAGTACATGAACTAGTGAAATGGACGGATTTGTAAGTATATAATTTTGAAAGTGCCCAGCGTCGCGTCGGTCCGCGTTCACGCGCCGCGCCGCGTCCGACGTTGCGCTCCCCGGCCCCCACCCATCCTTTCGAAATTATGCACTGAAGGCATTATAGCCGTTTAGGAAAAAAATAATAAAATGACACTAGTTCACTTCTGAAACTGCTTTTTAATGTCCAAGTAATGGGAATTATTGCGTATGGTGTTTTTGCACCACCCATGGTGGAATTATACGAGGTGAAGAAATATTAGAGTAGGAAGAAAGTTTTTGACATTGAATTATTTGAAAATTTGCCTATAAAATGTGACTATAAGGCAGCCGAGTGTCAGAAAATACAGCGAAAATTTTTATTAATTCACCTGTTTATTGCTCCATTCATGCCACCTGCTTGTACCACCGAGTATACGATCAAATTTAGAAGAAGTCGGAGTAGGTAAAATTTTACATATTATTACATCACAATTTCGTATCACATGTTCGCTTCGTAAACGAAATCCACATTTCGGATATAGTGAAGCAAGTGATGATAATACAGAAATTTTAACTGAAGATAAGATTCAAAACAATATTTTCTGTGTTATATGCTGCGAACAGGAACGGCAAATTTTCTTCGTTCCATGCCATGACGGAATTATACCAGGTGAAGTAATTAGAGCGAGAAGAAAGATTTTGACACTGGGAAATCATATGTTCAAACAAAAAAAACACGACAGCACTGGCTACGGCGGGGGAAACTTTCGCAATGTGTTTTGAGGTTAGAAACAAATCCTGACGTGATGGAGGGAAACCCACTTCAGATTCGTGTTCAGCGACCCCAAAAAAATATAACACCTATATAACCTAGTCTGGTTTCATTAACTTTCCATTTTTTTTGTGGCTCTGCGTAATTGATTAACATTTGAAAACGTTCGCCTTGATACATAACTAGCTTAAACTTTGTACACTTACCGATTTATGAACACATTATACACATGTAGCACAGTCCGTGTCTATCGATAAATAAGTGTGCCAGCGGAAAATAAATTTTTTTTTTCTTGAGCTACCTTTCACATGCTAAATTTCGAATACTCATAACTCTGGTTCTATTAGAGGCGCACATTTAGCTCTCAGAATATATTACTTTAACGCCATTTTCAAATATCAAACGGTAAAAGAGTTACGCGGAAAAACCGTTGTTTAGCTAGTTTTGGGATTAAAGCGAGCGGGTATTGTTTCAGATCGCATAAAACACTACAGTAAACTCTTATTATGATATATTTTATTCTGAACAACAGATATAGCGATGTTGACCATATACCCACTACTTTCGTAGTTCCTGATTGCGCAATAAAATAAGGTCGAATTTAAAAGATGAAACTTTAAAGACTTTATCGTTCCTTCGGAAATATTATCAAAAAACTCAACCTAATTAGAAGTAAATACGTAGATTTTCTAAGTCAAAACATCTAATATTTTCTAGGTAAAAAAAAAAATTTGGAAGGTCCAAAATAACGGTTTAATTCGATACATCGAATAGCAAACATCGATGTTTCCGATGCATCGATGCTTTTTTTGCATCCCTAGCTAAACGCCAGTTTAATTCCACCATGTACATACACCAAGATGAAACAAAAACAATATATACATACGGGCGATTCCACCGTCACGGGTGGGGCATTTGTACATAAAAAATATTCTTTCTTGTTTAAATTTAAGTGTAAAGTACTCAATTCTACATTTCGATAAAGCTACACCTTAATTGACTATTATATGAATTATTACCATGGTGTAATAATAACAAGGTGTTGTCAGTAACTTAACCTCACTTTTTCGGCAGGTCTATTCCGGTCACGCATTTTAAAGTATTGGAAAAGGTACTAACTATTTACTACTTTTAATCCGTTTGTGCATATTATTTCAAATTAAATGTAGAAAAATGTATAATTACAGGCTTATAAGCCTAAATATATGTTTGTATCGTCAGCTCCACACAGCTTGGACATATATTGTAACTTATAAAAAAGTAAAGGCCGTAAAATAAAGCAATTTCCTATAAGACTGTAAATGATATTTTAAATAGATTAAAACACATAAATATCGATAATATAAGCGAAATCGTAATTTAACCATACTGCCGATCTATTCTAGTGTATCCGTAGTCCATTTGGCTCGATATTATGACAATGCGGCAAAAGATATTTAATATAAAAAAAATAGCTTTTCCATACGATTTTTGTGTACGTCTTTTTCCATTGATAACCACGATATCTTATATATTTTATATTTTGAGGGTACAAATTATACAAATCCAGCAATTTTAAATATTAATATCGTTCTGAAAACACCAATATCTTTAAAAATCGAGATAAAACGATATACTAAAATGGAGTATTTTAGATACTATTTCCCAACGAATAGTAGTATAAAAATTAAGATCGGCAGCACTGAAAATAAGCATGCCGATCTTGTCAAAATTACAACAAACACGTCGCTACTGACAACACCTTGAGTTATTACAAAATACGAAAAAAATTCAAGCTTAATTTTACATGAAAAAATTTGAGTTATTTCTTCTGTCACGGGTGGGACAAAAAAAAAGAACCTGCTTTTTGAAGCAGATATATTTTACGGAAATTGCGAATTTATTTCACTTTTCTGTGTGAACTTATCTTATAATAAAACAAAGAACCACGAATACAAAAAAAGCAAAAACTACAACAAAAACGATTGCTTTATTGTAAAAAAAATCCGAAATTCCACTGTCACGGGTGAGAAAACGTTTGTCACGGGTTGGACACGTACGAATTTTTATATGAAAAGGAGCTTTTAGTGTGGTCCATATTAAAGATTAGTTATTAAAAAATATAGTAAGCCAAGTAGGGGTTCAATTCACTCTCGTTTTATCTTAGGATAGTGCATTTTAAATGGAAGAAGATGCCTAGCACCGTAAAAAAATATTAAAAATCAAAGCGATTTCCGATCGTCTTGAAATTTTCACTTTTACCTACTTAAGTTTAATGAGCTATATAACTGCATACCTAGAATTTTTTTTAATTCGGAACAAAAAGTTTAAAATTTTCGGGTGTAATTGTTAAAGTTTGTTGAATTGTTATAATTTCTTGTGCGAACTTTGTGGATGTGGTTTTATGTGAAAGAAACCAAAAAGAAAAAACCAAAACTGGTCAAAAGGTCACTTAACTTTATCAGCTGACAACCAGGGTATATAGGTAATGGGCTCCCCCCTACCTACCTCTGACAACTGTCCCACCCGTAGCTGTCACGGGTAGTAGCCGCTACAACAACAACAACGGGTGGGACATGTTTCACTGTTGAATTATTCTTATCTAACTATGTGGAAACGAAAATGCAATTGTGGTAAATATTTGCAATGAATTTCTAACATTATTGAACAAACACGAAACACAACCTCAACTTCTGTAATTAAATATAAAAACTTTTGCCTTTTTTTGTCACGGGCGGGACAAGAACAATACTGCTTAATACTAACTCATAATATAGATAAAGCACTCATGCAATTTAATATATGACAGAATTTTATTAAAAGTAGATGAGTTCTACTATATATTTTTCTTACCAAACACTTGAATTAGGAATCGCAAATTATTTGACAGTAATTTCAACGCAACCTACTTTAAACTCACTCAAAAAATTTACTTAGAACTTGATTTCAAAACGTAAGAAAGGTAATTAAAATGCATTTAAAGCTTTAATTTGTTATTTTTTGGTTGATTCAAGGTGTTTACAAATGTCTTATCCACATGTTTGTTAGTTTTATAAGGAAAATAATTTTTGCACTGAGGTTCAGTTTCCCATGGAACCTCCCAAACATACATATGTTGACCTCACAGGAGGCTTCAGAAAATGTTATAAATAATGTTACCAAGATAATCCTTTATTGAATAAGAACTTTTACAGTTGAATTTTGCCTTCTATACCTTGAGAAAAACAAGTAAAATGTACAATGAAAGGAAATGTCAAATAATCAAGACTCAAAAGTCGTTCTGGAAATTGTTGAAAATATTTCAACCCCAAACTAACAAATCAATGAACAAGCATACAGTTAAGCAAATGCAAACCAACGCGAGGCAGCAGTAAATGAATGTCGATTGATTATTGTCACGTTTGTTTTTACTTAGTCAACGCTTGTTTTGTTTGTTTCTCTGTGTTTGTTGTAACTGAGCCAATGTGACCCACAGTCATGATTCAATAATACAAGATGTTATCAAATATAAATACATATAAATATACGTAAGCTCCATTGTATTATACACTTTTTAAAATAGTGGTTAATTTCGAAGTAAAACACAAATTGTTTTCTCATTTCTGATAAAAAAAAATCAAAAAATTTAAGCACTTCCTTAAGTAGGGTAGGGTAGGGGCTTTAAATGAAAAAAATTGTAATGACAATGTTGGGCATTAGGTTAGGTTAGGTTACACTGGCCGGCTGATGCGCCTTACATAGACCCGTTGGTCCTTTGTAGTGCCAGATGGAGGTCCGTTTTACTGCGATCTAAAGTAGTCGTCGTATAGGACGTCAACGCTTTTTGCGAAATTCAAGAGTGCCTTAATATCCAGTTTTGAAACCTCCTCTAGTCCTTTGAACTGCGAAGCTCCGAGATATCTAAGACGATTTCTAGCTAAGGCCGGACAGAAACAGAGGAGGTGTTCTAACGTCTCACTCATGCCTTCCTCCCTGCACTTCCTGCATGCGTCACTGTTACTAATGCCCATTCTGCTTGTGTGGGATGTCAGTAGGTTGTGGCCCGTCATTAGGCCGACAACTGTCCTGCAATCCCTACGTGCCCGTGTAAGCAAGAAATGGGTGTTTCCTTTGCTGCTATTGCACATGATCTTGGTGGTTTTGCATGTCGCTAATGCGTTCCATCTCCCCTTGATCCGGCACCCAGCTCTTTCGGAAATTTCATTATAGATCGTTTTTAGCGACTTTTGTATTTCCCGTACTGGTTCGCTAGTAAGACGGATGGCACTTTTGGCAATCTCATCAGCTATTTCGTTGCCTAAAATGCCCTTGTGGCCTGGAACCCAGTATATATGCAGCCGTTTATTCTCGGCCGCCCTGTCTACTGCTTCCCTGCTTCTAAGGACATTTTCTGACGCAATACGATGTGAGATTATGGCCTTAATCGCCGCCTGGCTATCGAAATATATATTGATGTTTTTTATATAGTTTCCTGCGTTGCTAGCTATCTCAGCAGCTTTCCCTACAGCGAAGACTTCCGCCTGGAAAATACTGCAGTACTCTGGAAGCTTGAAGGGTTGCCTGAGGTCTAGCTCGGCGCAATAGACTCCGGCGCCCACTCCATCAGCCATTTTTGATCCGTCCGTGTAGATGTTATACGTTCCGCTGGCGGGTCGCGTGCTCATGCGCCATCCGCCCTCCTTAACCGTAGCTTTAAGCCTTCTTTCCCAGATGAAGCGTGGGGGTATGTGGTCTATTTTGTCCTCCATCCCCCTGCATATCGAGCTGTGCCCGAAGGTTCTTGCGGAGAATTCACCTAAGGCCATCAATCTCGTGGCGGATTTCGCTGCAGTGCTCTCCACCGCGATGTCGATTGGTGGTAGGTCAAGTAGCCTTTCAAGTGCCGCCGTTGGAGTGGTCCTTAGCGCTCCTGTTATGCACAGTGCAGCGAGCCGCTGTAATCGCTCCAATGGTTTTCTATACGAAATTTTGTTTGCAGCGGTCCACCATACCAGAGCGCCGTAACGCAATATTGGCTTAACTACCGCTATGTAACACCAATGCATTAGGCCAATGGATAGGCCCCATGTGGTACCCAGCATCCTTTTACATGCGTAAAGGGCACCACTGGCCTTTTTCACCCTTTCCTCCACATTTAGCTTACACATCAGTTTGCTGTCCAAAATTACTCCCAGGTACTTGGTGTGATCCTTGATTGATAGCTCCGCCCCGTTGAGCCTCGGGGGTTTCCACGCGGGGATTTTGTATCTTCTTGTGAACAGTACCGCATCCGTTTTGTCAGCATTTACCTCTAAGTTGACTGTTGTCGCCCATCGATGTACGACCCTTAGAGCGCTTTCCATTACGTTACTGATGGTGTCTAGGAATTTCCCCGTAACAACTATAGCTATGTCGTCCGCATAGGCAATTAGTCTGGGTGCTTTCCCTTCGAATTTTCCCAGAAGCTCATTCGCTACGAGTAGCCACAGGAGTGGTGACAGAACACCACCCTGAGGAGTTCCTCTATGCGCTAGTCTGAGCAACCTGGCTTCGTTCCACTCCGCCTTAATTTTCCTGCAGCTCAGCAGGCTTTTTATCCATAGTAGGATGGCAGACTCTACCTGGGCTGCTTCTAGGCTTTCCATTATTGCCTCATAGGAGACATTATTAAATGCCCCACTTATGTCCAGAAAGACTCCTAGGGCATATTCTTTATGCTCCAGAGCTTTTTCTATTACCGCGGTTGGTGAGTGAAGTGCAGTCTCAGTGGATCTACCCTTCGTTTAGGCATGCTGCGCCTTTGATATGCTGGCCGACGGCAGCTTACCCCTAATGTAGGCGTCCAGAATCTTTTCGAGCGTCTTTAGAAGGAATGAGGTTAGACTAATTGGTCTGTATTCTTTCGAATAGAGGGGATTTCCCTTGCCCGCCTTCGGTATGAATACGACCCTCGCCTCTCTCCAAAGGACAGGCACATAGTTTAGTCTTAAACATCCCTCGTATATTATTTTCAAGTATGGTGTCAGCACTGCGGAAACTTTTTGCATCATGGCTGGAAAGATACCGTCTGTGCCTGGGGACTTAAACGGCCCGAAGCCATCGATTGCCCACCGTATTTTTTCTTCCGTTATGATGTCCGGGGGGACATTTTCCAGGCTATCTCTTAGAAGTTGCAGATCTATGCTGTCTGTACACCCCGGAAAGTGTGTGTTGACTAGGTCTTCCAGTGAGTCCTCACTGCTTTCAGTCCACTCTCCACATTTTTTACGTAGTAACCTTGGAGTAGTCGGGTTCTTGGATAGCAATTTCCTTAGCCTGGCTACCTCGGTTGTTTTTTCTAATTCGCCGCAGAAGCTCTTCCACGACTCCCGCTTGCATTTACGAACCTCTTTCTTGTATTCCTTAAGTACTTCCTTGTATTCCATTCAGCAGAACTCGTCATCGGCTACCTTGGCCAGTGTGAAGAGTTCCCTAACATTTTTTCTGAGTGCTCCGAGCCCCATGTTCCACCAAGGTGGCTTTGAACCTCGCTTGGCATGTAGCGGAGGGCATGCGATGCGATAAGCTTTATTTAGAGTGTTGGTAAGTGAGACTACCAGTTTCTCCAATTCAGAGTGGGAGTCACTTACCCTATACTTGGTTAAATTCTTCCTCACTACCCTTTCATACAATTCCCAGTTTGTATTCCTGTGATTTCTGAAGGTTTCGCTTTGTGTACGGGCTGAGAATTTTACCTGAAATCCTACATACCTATGGTCAGAGAACGAGGGTGTACTAAGCACCTCCCAATTCTGTACTCCGATTCCCCCACTAGTGTGGAGTGTTATGTCAAGGACGTTCTTCGAGGTAGGGCCAATATAAGTTGGTTCCTCACCTCGGTTAGCTATATCTAAATTACTTATTAATATAAAGTTTAGTAAAGACTCACCCCTTTCGTTGGTATCTCCACTCCCCCATACCGTGTTGTGCGCATTGGCATCCGCGCCTATGATGAGTGGGCGTTTCGCCTTCTCGGCCTCTCCCACCAACCTCCGGAGCTCGTTTGGTGGCGCCTCCTCGTCGTGAGGCATGTAACAAGATACAAGGAGTATTGTGTCATCCTGGCCATCCTTCACAGCTACCACCGTCAGGTCATCTGAAGAGAAATTAAGATGAATATAAGAGTGTATACTTTTCCTTACCAGTATAGCTGTTCTTACCCTGTTTGTTGCACTCGGGGTGTGCGTATAGTATGTTTGCGACTTTAGTCCAGATACCACATTTCCCGACGCTATCCATGGCTCCTGGACTAACGCCGCATCGTAGCCGATCCTCTCTAAATTGAGGAGGAGCTCGGCAGAGGCGACCTTGCTTTTATGCAGATTTACCTGAAGAACCTTCACTGCAAGGATCAGGATTCTTTTCGGGGTCGGGTAGAATCTCCGGATCACCCTTCTCGGTCTCCTGGAGCTTCAAGGTGGCCTCCAGGATCTCTCCCAGATCCTTCTCGACCTCTCGCTCCTCCAGTGTGTTAACATTGTTATCGGCCAGGCTTCGCTTCTTCAGGCGAAGGTATACGCTAGCTATGCCCCACGCCATCTTCCCGAACCTAGCGTACAGTATGTCTTCGGCCGGCTTGTTTATTTGGAGGATGTAATTTTGGCTGCCATCCTCCTTACAGGAGTTGGTGACCTTTAACACCCTCCAATCTCCCGTCGGCACGTCTGGGTTCTGTCTCTGCAGAAGCCGCAGCGCATTCTCCGGTTTTACCGTGCGGGGTATGAGCACCTTCGCTTTCGGTATGGACGGTATGCAGCTGCGGTCCACAACCTCCAAGACGGCGCCCTCCCACAGGCCTTGAAGCGTCGCAAAAGCTTCCTTTACCCATAGTAGAGATGGATCGTCCTTACATCTTATTATTTTCACCCCATTTAGCCACCCCGCACCATCGAAAGTTGGCATGGTCGTGGTGGGGTCCCCATCCATTTTTGCGACGAGCGCATCCAGCAGCTTATGCTCTACTGCTCCCCAGCGCTCCTGAGAGATTTGTCCCAGCGGATTGCTCCGGTCTATGAGTGCCACGATAAGGTGTCTTCTGGCTATCTCACTGGCCATTGCCGCCGCTGTCGATGTTGTCGGTTTCTCTAGATCGAGCCTGACGTTTGGCTTTGCAGCGTCGTCTCTGCGCCTCAATTTTTTGGCTGGCCTTACTGTCTCGCTTTCAGCAGACCGCTGTCTTTTAGCCGCGATTCCTTCCTCTATCCGGTTTGCGAATCCCGGTTCCTTCGTCCGGTTGGACTTGCAGCTAAGTCTCTCGTGGACTTTGACCGCCGCCTTGTATATGGCTTTAGCCTTCAACCCCTCCTTACTGGGTTTTGCCCTAGGCCTTTTCTTTGATGCCGAACAAGCACCTTTGGCATTCCCCGGAGAGCGTAGCAAGGCCTCCTCTTCTAGTGTGTTAACGCTCTCACCGCTTTCGAGGTCCGAGTCTTCGTGGACTGTGGCACCCCTGCGCTGTAGCGTCGCTTTGGCGGTAACACTACAACCGCTGTGAACCGCTCCCTTCACAGCGGAGGTGTGGCCACTGGCGACACAGCAAGTAGACTCGCTGTGCCCGACGGTGGTAGTAGCCACTTCTCCCACCGACGTTTGGGCGGATATCCCAGACCACCCGTAATGTTGGGCATTACGATCATAAAAATAGCCATTGATGCGATTCATGAAACATTGCAAAGTGGCATTTTTGGTGAAATGGCAACTTTGCGAACAAAATTGTATGAACGACCTATCGCAACTCCGGATTGCAAATGTAAATTTTTTTCAAAATGCTACACATAAGTGAAAAAGAAACGTGTTTACCATTACATACATTGGCATATATTTTTTGTCATATTTTTTTCAAAGTATTTACGAATTGTTGGCTACTTGACAGCCTTGAAATAAACGTTTTTACCAGTACATACCTGTGTTCATATGGAGTAGTAGCTTATGTCGAAAGGTTGGCTTTAGTATAATGCGGTATTCGCAGCATAGGATTGCGAATGACTCACTGGCGTCGAGCCGTTTAAGAACTTTAGTTCCGATTATAGCAAGTCAATATTACTTAAGTCTTATCAAAAATTTCCTTGTCGTTTAATGGATAAAGGGAATGCCACATTATACTAAAGCCAGCTTCTCGACATAAGCTATTATTCCATACGAACACAGATACATTGGCATACATTTTTTGTCATTTTGTTTTTTAACCGACTTCAAAAAAAAGAGATTATTAATTCGTCGGAATTTTCTTATTATGTGTGTTAGCGCATAACTTTTGACCACGTTAATCGATTTATATCATTTCTTCTTTAAAGGTTTGGTTTTTTGCTTAAAAATTACTTGTTTTTAAATCTGCTTTAAAATTTACAATTGTTTGTTTGTAAAAATTAGGTAAAAGACGTTATTTGACCAAATATATTAATCGATCTTGGGAGATCGATTTATTTTTTGCCGATTTCTTCAGCATCAATTATTTTTTTTGGATTCGAATCGATTCAAAAATGGATTTTTTTATTTCGATCTGGCGTCTCTTGAAGTAGAAATATTTCAAAGTGTATGAACTAAAGGTGCGCAGGGTAGTATTATATATTCTGACTAGGGAATCCAATCCCGCGTAAAAATCGCAATCCCACAAGCTTTCAAAGTGTATGAACTAAAGGTGCGCAGGGTAATATTATATATTCTGACTAGGGAATCCAATCCCGCGTAAAAATCGCAACCCCGCAAGCTTTAAAAGTGTATGAACTAAAGGTGCGCGGGGTAGTATTATATGTTCTGACTAGGGAATCCAATCCCTCGTAAAAAGCGCAATCCCGCAAGCTTGCGGGATCGACGTCATCAATCCCGTGGATCCACGGGATTTGCGGGTCCGAAAAAATATCATATTATTTCCTGTAAACCGTTATATTCAAAATTGATATGTAAAAAAGACGATTTGACTTAGAGAAGCTACGTATTTACTTTTAATTAGGTTGACTTTTTTAATAATATTTCCGAAGGAATGTTAAAGTCTTTAAAGTTTCATCGTGCACAATCAGGAACTACGAATAAAATACATTCCCACGACAGCCGGTTCTACGTACCGGAATGACTCGGGGGTTTACCCGACCAAGGACTGTTGTTTCGGCGATCTAACCCCGTTTAGGTCGGCGAAGTATCTCAGAAGTTTTTTGTCCATAGGGCTACATTCGCTACGTTTTCTCCTACTCAGGGCTGGCATCGAGTCAAACCCAGGGCCAGAAACCTACACATGCTGTGTATGCCAGAGACGACTACACCACAACTCCACCTCTGTCAAGTGCAATGCTTGCGAGGGGTGTAGTCACCTCAGAGTCTGCTCAGGACTACGGACACATCGGCAGTGGACCACGTCTTTTGTGGCCCCCTGCTGCTCTAACAGAGCAGCCTCCACGGCTATCCCCAGTCCACCTGAGCAGTCCCACACAAACACCACAGCACAACAACATAATAACACTACAGACCACACCACAACGGCTACAGACCACAGAACACACACAACCACACCACCACCCACACGCCGCCGCCAATAACTCCTGGTTCCTCCTACAATCTGCACGGTATGTCAGACCAGGATATTCCGTAATGTGACATCAGTCAAGTGCAACACCTGCCTTGGCTGGTGCGACTTTAGGGCATGCTCAGGTCTACGCACCACGCGAGATTCAACGAGGAACTTCGAAGGCCCGTGTTGCGCTGCTCGGTCGCAGACCTCAACTGCGACGGCTCCCGCCACCACCACAGGGCGGCAACCACCTTAGCAGCGCACATAGCCATCTGCGGCAGGACCACACACATCCCTCACACCCCGCATCACCACACGTCTCCCGAACCACATGAAGCTCCTTCAATTTAACTGTAACGGGCTTCAGAGCAAGATCGAGGAGATAACCGTCTTCATGGGAAGGCATGGCATATTGATAGCTGCGGTCCAAGAGACGAAGTTTCACAGCAATTCAACACTGTTGAATTGTGCCGGGTACTACGTGCACCGTCGAGATCGCGAGCGGGATAATGGTGGAGGCTTAGCGTTCATTACGCACCACACCGTGCAGTATCGTCTTATCGAAGCAGACATCGACCGCAGGGATACCACCCTAGAATGTCAGGGCATTGCTATCCGGTCAGGCGATGTTGAGCTTGAAATATTTAACGTTTATATACCCCCTGTCACCTGCTGCCCGGCAGGATACCACCCTGACATAGGTGCGCTCCTCAGAGGTGAAAACCATATGGTAGTAGGCGACTTTAATGCGCACCACGATCTTTGGCACTCAAGCCTGTCAAACGATCATAGGGGAACTGACTGGGCTGAGCAGATAGGCGATTCGACATTCTGCACAATGAACGACGACGCACCCACCAGGATTAGGGGCAGCTGCTGCAGCTCGCCAGACATAACAATAGTCAGCGCTGGTCTGATAAACAGAATATCATGGCGACCTATGCTGACTTTGGCATCAGACCACCTGCCCATAGTCATCTCGATCGGTAAACTAACCGACTTTGCTTCCGCAGAGCACCGAACTTATATTAACTTTTCTAAAGCTGATTGGAAAGGCTTCGCAGAATTTACTGAAAACACCTTCGCTACTCTCCCCACACCAACCGACGTCCACCTTGGTGAACGTAAGTTCCGCAGGGCTGTCACCGCTGCTGCAGCTCGCTTCGTACCGGCAGGATGTATCACCGACCCACGCCCAAATTTTCCTGCTGAAGCGGCTATTTTAGCCGATGAGCGTGACAGCCTTCGTCAGGCCGATCCCGGAGATCCCCATATCAGGGATCTCAACGCGGAGATTCGGGAACTAGTAAACGTACATAAGCGGAAGAAGTGGGAAGAGCATCTGAAGACCTGCAACTTCACCTGTGGTGTGAGTAAGCTTTGGTCAACCGTGAGGTCACTGTCCAATCCGACGAAGCACGACGACAGCGACCATGCTTCGTCGGACCCGGACCGATGCGCGAGCTGTTTTAGCCGGCAGTTCATACTGCATCCTCCGGTGGACAAAGCCAAGAGTCGAGTGACCAGAAGGCTGCACAAACTGCCAAAAACCTGTGCCCCCCTTGCTTTCACTTGCGGTCAAGTTCAGGTGGCAATCGGGAAGGCGAAAGCCTCCAAATCCATGGGTCCCGACGGAATATGCATGCTGATGCTGAAAAATTTTGGTCCTGCGGAGGTAGCGTACCTAACGGAGGTCCTCAATTTGGCCATGGCCACTCTCATCATCCCAGACATCTGGAAGATGGGGAGAGTGGTCCCACTGCTCAAACCGGGGAAACCTGCCAACATAGGAGATTCTTATCGTCCGATAACACTCCTTTCCCCGGTAGCGAAGACACTCGAGGCCTTGCTACTCCCGTATTTCAATAACCACTTGACCACAGCGAAGCATCAGCATGGTTTCCGTAAAGTGCACAGTACAACAACAGCACTTAACGCCATAAACACTCAGATAACTCGTGGCCTTAACTTAGAAAAATAAAACAGGGGTGGTCCTTTCCCCACTACTGTTTAACTTTTACATTTCAAAGCTCCCTCAACCACCAGAGGGAGTCTCGATTGTCTTTTACGCTGACGATTGCTCGATCATGGCGACAGGGAATGGAATTGATGACCTGTGTTCGAAAGTAAACGGATATCTCTCTGAACTTTCTCGCTTTCTCGGTCCTCAAGTCGCTAGCCGGCAGTACTTGGGGCAAAGACAAAGAAACGTTGCTGGCAACATTCAAGGCAATAGGCCGGCCGGTTTTAAACTACACAGCACCAGTGTGGTCGCCGGGGACTAGTAGGACGCAGTGGACGAAGCTACAGACGGTACAAAATACAGCACTTAGGACAGCGACCGGATGCCTCCTGATGTCACCAGAACACCACCTCCACGATGAGGCAAAAATGCTCCCAATTAGGGAGCACAACACTCAAGACCTGTGAATGCCGTTCTAGGCACACAAACACCGGACATTGACGCGACGGAGCTCCATCTGCCTCGGGAGACCAGAACAACAATAGCCCAACTTCGCTCTGGCTACTGCAGCAGGCTAAATTCCTACCTGAGTAGGTTAAATGCGGATGTGCCGAACGAATATCCGGGATGCGGAGAGACCCCTCACGACTAGAAACATCTCTTCGCATGCCCGGAAAACCCCACAACCCTAACGGCGTCGTCCCTATGGACCGACCCCATAGAGGCTGCACGCTTCTGGGGCTGCCGTTAGTGGAACTCGACGACAACGACTGAGATATCAGCCGATCTGGGCGGGGTTGTAGCCGCTACAACAACAACAACAACGAATATATATATGAAACAATACCCGCTCGCTGTAATCCCAAAACTAGCTAAACAGTGATTCTGTATTATTTAAATTTATATAAGTTATCCTGTTCCGTTTCCGTCGAAAATGGCGTTGAAGTAATATATTCTTAGAGCTGAATGTGGGTCTCTAATAGAACCAGAGTTATGAGTATTAGAAATTTAGCATCTGAACGAAAGCTCAAGCAAAAAATAAATAAATAAAGGAAAGCTAATAAAACCAGCGGTCGCTGAACACGAATCTGAAGTCGGTTTCGCTCCATCACGTCAAGATTTGTTTCTCACCTCAAAACACATTGCGAAAGTCTCCCCCATCGTAGCCTGTGCTGTCGTTTTTTTTTGTTTGAACACATGATTTCCCATGAAGGGCTGAAAATGCTTCCCTGCAGAAGGGCTTACACATTTACAGTTTACAATTAGCATTACAAATGAATTTCAATATCCATTTTAAGTTGCAATAACACAAATGTATTTATTTGATATAATCCTTAAGCAAATACTTTAAAGATGCAAGAACTTTATAAATTAAAGAAGCAACTTTGAATGAACTCCTCCAAGAGGCCTTCTGAAGTACGTCCTATAAAAGCCTTTTTTTACGATATTGTAATATCTCTTGCTCTAATTTTGTAAACTTTTGTTCTTTTAGGTTCATAAAATTTGCCAAAATGCTCCAAGTATTCATTCCCGACTTTTCCACGCGTCCCGTTGCAAAGATTCCAAAGTTGCAATGTCAAAATTCGATGCTGATGTTTACTTGCCTTATAAGAAGCTTACTAACACTTTAAATATTGTATCCGGTCGTCTAAATCGTCCCTTGACGCTTTCTGAGAAAATATTGTACTCTCATTTAGATGACCCCAAAAATCAGGACATTGTGCGCGGGACATCATACTTACGTCTTCGACCAGATCGTGTAGCTATGCAAGATGCTACTGCTCAAATGGCGCTTTTGCAGTTTATATCTTCGGGCTTAAAAAGAGTTGCAGTGCCCTCTACCGTGCATTGCGACCATTTAATTGAAGCACAAATTGGTGGAAAGCAGGATTTAGCTAGAGCAAAAGACCTCAATCAGGAAGTATACAAATTTTTGGCTTCAGCATGCGCTAAATACGGTCTGGGCTTTTGGAAGCCGGGCAGTGGAATTATTCATCAAATCATTTTAGAAAACTACGCATTTCCTGGACTATTAATGATCGGCACTGATTCGCACACGCCGAATGGAGGGGGACTTGGCGGTCTGTGTATAGGGGTAGGAGGTGCAGACGCCGTTGATGTAATGGCTGATATTGCTTGGGAACTTAAGTGTCCTAAGGTGATTGGAGTTAATCTAACAGGAAAGATTAGCGGCTGGACGTCTCCTAAAGATGTTATTTTAAAGGTACGTAGAAGTATTAACATGTTATTTGTTGAATTTTTTAATTTTCGTACACACTTTGAAATTCGGATTTAGGTATTTGTTATGTAACAGGGGCTAAACTTTTATAAAGAAATTAATGAACATTAAAAACAAACAAAAGAAAAATAATCAAAACTCGAAAAATGTCGCACTCCTATTATTTTGTTGGCCACTGTACATACGGCCAGAATTTTTCATGCATGAGCACCGAAATATCAACATTTATGATATTTTTTCACAGACATAAACGAATAGCACGGAAATTTCTACCCGACCAGCATTTTCTGATATTATTGATCATATACGAGTCTTTTTTGAGTCTTCTACACGATTAAAACAATTATAAATGTGCTCATATTCTGATCATAAACAACTCTTTTGTCGGTCGGCCCGCGACTCTTCTTGACGAGTTTTTTATTACCAACATTTCTGATCAGTTTTGACTCTTTTTCGAGTCGTATTTATATTCATACATATAGCTAATTAAGCCAGCAACATTTTGATCAATTTTGGCTATATGCTATAATGTTTATTATTTTTCCATAAAAGTCTAGCTCATTATATAACAAACACCACATAAATCCAGATTTGAAACTTTGTGCAAAAATTATGAAAAATCTGCAAAATTTCAGCTAGATTTTCAAATTTTTTGAGTATGCAGTTTAATAGCCCATTAAATTCTAGGGTAATAATGTGCAAGTCTTAAGTTGCTAAAAAATCGCGTTGGTTTTTCATAAAAAAAATTGTCGAATTTATTTTGTATGGGGAAAAAATGTAATTTGTTAGCAACTTAATACTTGCACATTATTACCCTAGAATTTAATAGGTTATTAAACTGCATACTCATACAAATCTAAAAAATCTGAATAAAAAGTTGAAAATTTAGCTGAAACTTTGCAGATTTTTCATAATTTTTGCACAAAGTTTGAAATCTGGATTTGTATGGTGTTTGTTATATAATGAGCTAGACTTTTATGGAAAATAATAAACATTAAATAAACGAAAGCAAAATAGCCAAAATCTATCAAAATGTTCCTGGCGTAATTAGCTGATCACAAGTGTATGTATGTAAAATCAATAGCATAGTCATGAAGAAAAATTGGGCTTTTGGAAAACTAGGCGTGGCAGCTCCTATACAAACCAAACTTTTCATACTGCATATCTCTGGAAGAGTTCAAGTAAGAGTACTGGAACTTGAAGAAAAACTGGGGCTATTGGGAAGAGGGCGTGGTACCTCCCATACAAACCGAATTTTTCATACTGCATATCTCTGGAAATATTCATGGTAGAGTACTAACTAGAACTTGATATATGAAATCAATCCCATACTATTACAGAAAATTGGCGCTGTTTGAAAAGGGGGCATGGCGCCTTTCAAACATACTGAAACTATAACGTATCTTGGTATGTGCTTTTGAATTGAATATGGCAAATATCTAAGTTGAAAAATATGATTATTATGTCATACTACTACATACATTGCAATTTTCTTACACCACGGCTCGACTTTTATTGTTAAAATTTTACAGCAAATTATGAAAAATTATGCTATTAGAAGCAAAGGCAGCTTGAAACAAATGTTTTTTTTATTTTTTTTTTTATTTTGTTAAATAGAAAAGGAAA
Organism: Rhagoletis pomonella; assembly: GCF_013731165.1. Classification (NCBI taxonomy): domain Eukaryota; kingdom Metazoa; phylum Arthropoda; class Insecta; order Diptera; family Tephritidae; genus Rhagoletis; species Rhagoletis pomonella. The sequence continues at coordinate 14,194,577 of NW_023458557.1, read as the reverse complement.
CAATCACATTTCAATCTCCAGCATGACGGTTGCCCTATATTTTGGTTTTATATTTTCAATAAAGCACTTTTCAAGCTTAAGGGTGAGTCATTTCGAGTCTTTTTATTCGCGGAAGTGATTGATTAGTTTTTAATCATCAAAGGCGATCGAAGAAGACTCAGTTAGGCGATTTTAATTAAAGCGTGGCAACGCCGCGTCGCTACATGTCAATAGACAGTAAAATCTGTCAAGTCAATGTGGCATTGGATTTCGGTTTTTGCCTTTTTTGTTTCTTTCTGGACAAACGTCGTCACGTGAAGATAAAACCGAATGTAGTTCTTTAAGCATCTACGTTTATAATATTAATTTTCTCTAATAAATATTAATAAAAGTGAGAGCCCATCAGCTCTATAATTGGTGACCCCGACAAAGAACCACAAACTGCAGAAGATGGGGTCGGCCATCGAGGATAGCAAGGCAGAAGACCATCCGCAAATGGCAGCCACACCTCCAACCGCTCTCAGCCACGAAATAGTTGCAAACGAGGAAATTGTCAACATCTCCGTAAAGCTACCCCCATTCTGGCACGCAAATCCTAACTTGTGGTTAGCTCAAGTCGAGTCTCACTTCATCGCCGCACGCATCAGACACGATGCAACGAAGTACCACGCTGTGATTGCCGCCATCGAGAGCAATGTGCTGGCGCAAATCAGCGATATCTTTTTAAACCCTCCTACCACCGACATGTACGCATTTTAGAGCGCTTCGGAGAGTCCGAATAACGGCGAATAAAAAAGTTGCTATAAGAGCTAGAGCTCGGCGACATGCGTCCATCGCAACTCCTCAGGGAGATGGAAATTCTGGGAGGTAACTGCGCCATTAGCGCAGATAAGGGGTGGGTTTTGGTTCGAAATATTAAAAAATTTGGCAATCGTGAAAAATCACCATCTCCATCGAAAACCAGAAACGAGAAATCGAGGAAAATTATTATTAAAACTCTTTTTTAACATTTTCTATTACTTTGTACGTTTATTTTGAGCTTCAGGCCGGCTATTAAATAAAACCTAAATTTTAGTAGTTTTATTTATTACATTTATTGGTGTCGATATTTCGCCTTCAGTCTGAAGGCTTCTTCAGGACTGAAAAACACAAAATACATACATATTTACGTCAAATTACATGAAAACTTCCATCAGACCGCAACTTACATTATGGTGTTAGTAAATATTAACAAAAAAGCTCGAAAAAACACTTAAACATAAACAAGAGAATGTAAGCAAAACGAAATACCGTAAAAGTAAACAAAAATATACAAACAACAATACATGAAGTGGTGGACAGTAGGACGGAGAGAATCTGTATGTAAATCATCATGGCATTGCATTGTTGTTGTCGGACGGAGTACTGGTGGTGGACCGACGTACAATAACATGAACACATGACACCTAGGATATTGGTTTTTGTGCGTGAGAATTAAATTCTGATAGACATGAGTGCAATTGTCTGTGTCCATTTTAAAATTCATCCTTCTATTATTAGGGGTGTTCATGATATGTATCATCTCTAGAATATAACGTTTATTGTAATTTCTCTCTACCTGTAAGATTGCTACGTTGTCAAAGTCGGGATAATGTCCCATATTTTGGCAGTGAGATGATAAGGCTGTCCTATTATCCATATAATTATTCCTTAATTTTATGTTAGATTTATGTGCGGAAATCCTTGTCTTCCATTTAGATATGTTTGTCCCCACATATACCATATCGCATACGTGGGATCCGTAACCATTGCAGAGTATTCTGTAAACTACGTTAGATTTCTCTTTTTTAGGAATTTTGTCTTTGGTGTTGGTGTATATTTATTTTAAAGTATTGTCATACGTGAACGCTATGTGGAGTTTTTCCCTGTCTTAACATTTTAGAGTGCTTAATCCTCTCTGATTTATCTTTATTGGTCTTGACATAGTAATCGCGGATGAGTTTATTAGTTAAGGCATGATGAAATTCGGTTTTCTCCAGGATTTCTTTGATAATGCCAATATTTTTCTTGTGGTATATCTTATCACTTATGGTGAGTACTCTTCGTATAAAGTTGGTAGCCGTATTCAGAATTGTTCTCCTTGTTGCTTTGCCTGCTTCGTCCCGCTTAAGGCAGTTTGGTACATTTGATACACAACGAACACACACGCAAACAGCAATTTTTTGAAAGAGTATCACTTTTGTTTCACAAATTTGTGTTATATTAGAAAATAACTACCTATTTTTTTTAATGCAGAACGTAAGTAATCATTTCAAAGTTTAACTGCAAAGAAGAAATATTTAAATCGATTTTTTCGCTTTTCATTTATACCAGTTTCAAAAACGATTTCATGATTTTCTACTAAATTTTGGTATACTGACGCGCCCTATAGGAACCTATAACTCCAAATAATGTTGAAATTATCCTTCCTAGATAGCTAAGCTTTAAAATGCAAAAAACCATTTTCAAATCGGTGCACTCTGTGCGAAGTTATTACATTACATATGGGTCATTCCATACAATATTTACACCTCAATATTTTTTTTGGGAGAAATATATATTTTTACATTCTTTATCGAAAAAGGAAGACACCTATTATTTAATTTCGTCATGATCTTCGAAAATCTCGAAAAAAAATTCCCGAAATTTGAACTCACGGAGAAGTATCTTTTTTCAATTGTTTGCAGTTAATAAACTAAGTTAATAAGTTAAGGTATCAAAATGTCCGTAATTACCACGGCTTTTCATGAGAGTGTGAGATAGATTAAAATAAAAAAAAATGTTGCATTAAAAAATCCCCCCTGGTGCGAAATAAAGTCAATTAACATTATTACCTTTTTAAAAACGAAATAAAATCAATTGACATTATTTCTCTTTCAAACATTAAATTTGCTTAGCTTCGCGGCGGCCCGCGTTAGCGCGTCCGGCGCGCACACCACGTCACGCTGGCAGCCCTGATTGGAAGATTTCTGCTGTGTTTTGAGGCAACAACTTGTCTGCAGTAAAAAAGCATATAATTTGTGTTTCAAAAGTGTGTGAAAACCAATCAATTAACTTATATGATCTCGGTTCCGATTTAAATAATCAATAATTGTTTATACCTGCATTTTGGCACATTGGCTCGTTGAATGTTCCATCTAATAAATAGTGTCGTCGTTCTCCTTAGCTGCTTTTAAATGATGTCGTCACAAATTTCTGGCGGAGACATGAATACAGTGTAAGAAAATTCTTTTTCTATAATTGTTTCCTTATAGAAAGGTTGGTTTCTTTTCCACCTTAGATATTCCGAATTCGTTCAAAATATACTAATTTAAAACACAGAATTCTTTGAGTGTTCCTCCGGGGTTTTTGGATATGGACTGTTTCATCAATTTAATAGTGTTCGCTTTATTTTTGTGGAAACGAAAAATGTTTTGCAAGTTATGGATCATTTCTACACTCTTTCTTCAAATATTTCTCGTATTCCAGCTGTGCGCAGGTGTTTAGTTTTTCGCATCGTGTTTTTACATATTCGTAATTTAAATTTTTTTAATAAAATCAATTGGTGGTAGTTCATGATTGTGTGTGGATTAATATCACAACACAGAGTATTTGGCAATAACATTTTTCATCTATTAAAAAGCAACACTTACGGGGCAATGTTTATTGTAAGAACAACATTTTCATTCCATTTGAATGAGGAAATAGCATCAATGACTTTATTTCCAAATTTTTGTTGACTTTATTTCGCTTTTGAAAAGGTAATAATGTCAATTGACTTTATTTCGCACCAGAGTGGGAAATAAAGTAAATTTACCTTATTTCCATTGACCTTATTATCTGTCACCCTGATATCTTCTAAACGAAACATACACACACTTTGAGAAATTTGCACATGTTATTTAATTAGACTGGAAGAATATTTTTAATTTTTTTTTCAAATTTTTTGTTGCTCCAGAACGATGTTTTGCAAAAACTTTCTTAGTATAAATATTAGTAAAAAGGAACAAAATAAAATTTGCATTACAAAAAATATGTCAATAGAAACTATGACATAAAAGGAATAAGACCTGAAAATTTCATCCAATTCGGTTAAATAGTTTATGAGATATTTTGAGTCGAAGAAAAAATGCTATAAAGATTGTTTATGCAATAACTTGCGAAATATATATTTTTTCGAAGTTTTGTTGATGGGAATCCCTTTCCATGCTCCTGAATTACACATCCACCATATTAAAATTAAAAATCAAAAAACTTTAATTTTTACTGATCGATTTCACGAATTCTGGCTCTATAGATGTATAGAAGATTGACAGCCCCTTCGACAGTCTTAAACTCGTAAGGTTTTAATTTGACACGCAATTCGTGATTAGCAAAAACCTATTCAGTGGCATTTTGAAAAATATTGTCTTATTTTTAGAAAAGTTCATAGTTCATTTGACAGATGTCAACTGTCAGAGTTTTAATTTGACACAAAAT
>NW_023458557.1:14152154-14190112 GCF_013731165.1 Rhagoletis pomonella | reverse complement strand
AATACTAGCCCATTCCCGCTTGTTTCGCGGCCCCTGATAAGATCTTTGCGTTGGCCAATGCAAGAATAGGGCTGAAAAGCAAATATGGATAAAGTAAAAATTGTTAATTTAAGTTGAAACAACTAAAGAGCAGAACCCTTTTCACACGTATTTCTGCCAAAAATAGTAGCGCTGTGATGCTATAGCAAAAAGAATCCCTTTCGATGTCATGACCTCTACCGATGGTCTTATTTCCACCCGTGAGATCGTTTCTAAGCGTGCGTAATCTTCTATGATCTTGCAACTACAACATTGGTCCGATACGTCAACCTCTAGTCTTATGTCATGTAAGCCAACAAAAGTCCTTATGAGGAAGCTGAAGAGTATAGATGTGCGTTTTCTATTATAGGAGAGCCAAAAATCCTCGATGTTTTACAGGACGAAAAGTTTTCCCGCACGATAAATTTGGCCATTTCTTGGAAGGATGTGGTCGAAACTTTCCTCGCTAATTCGCCATTTTTAAAATATCCAAAAGCTGGGTTTCTTGAGTCTTACTGCTGCAGCAATGGCCGCCCGAGCAATTTTATCAAGCGGAGGCAGATGCAAGGTCACATTTAGGGTGTATGACCACGTGAGACATCGTAAATTCGTATAATATAAACGTAGAAACAAAGTAGTCCGACATGTGGGGTTTCTAAATATTTCCAAGGTCCAATCAGTTTTGGGCTTCAGTTTTTCACACAACACGCTCGATAAAATAGTTGGCCTGCATGGCGGGGTCGCCTTTCTTGTGGTTTGGGCGAAGCACACTTGAATTCCAATCGTCGGGCATAAACCTTATTAGCTCCTTGGCATCGTACTGGAATAGCTCGGCTGACAGGCCACCAGCTGCAGCTATTTTGTTATTTTTCATCAGCATAATCGCTATTAGTGCCTCGTCATACGTTTGCTATTGTTTTGTTTTCGTGGTCCTAGGTCATTGAAATTCGGTAAATACTGAAGCTAATTCATTCAAAATTGACGTTTGCAATACTTCTTTAGCAAGAAGGCATGCTACATTTTGTCACTTTTGAAGTGACTTCGTCATTTAAATCAAGTTTACGTCGAGATGGGCAAATATGAACACAAATTTTTTTCAGGAATCGATAGAAAATGTTCCAAACATTTCATTTTATTACAGTTAGAAGATGTAGCACGCAGTAGCACACGAGCTTTTTGTCCATTAAAAGTAGCAAAGGTAGCATTTATGAGGTACCATTTTTGCTGGCTTAAATTTTTTTTTTAATATTTGGTCGATTGCACTGATTTTTTCTTTATTTAGTCAAATAGGTGCTGTATTTTCTTATACACTCACAACAAAAACAATATAGATGAAAGTTATAAGGAAAATATATAGCTCAAGTTAGCAAAAATTTCAAGCAGTTTTAGTTGAATAAAATTTTTCTTACTTCTGATGCCATTATTTTGTAAAAAAATTTCAACTTCATGCAAAGTAGTAATGAATTGTTCATATTAATACATTTCTTTATAAGACTGCACCATTCAAACCTGAAAATTAGATATTCAAAAAAATTCATTTTTTCCACGGCCGAACCACTGTGTGGCGCGGTGTTTCGTGTAATAAATTTTTTAACGTAAAAATTTGGTATTTGACTATGTTTTGTGGAGTTTGGTCCCGTATTGTTCAAGTTTTTTATGTCAGGTGAAAGTTGAGAGTCTGCTCTTTAAAATCATATGTGTGGGCTTTGCCCCATTTAAGAATATTTGTAGTTTTCAGCAACATTTGAATTCCAACACAACGAGTTTGGCTAGAGGGCGATCGTAAAACTACTGAAGCTTATTCACTCAAAATTTATATTTACAATCAGGCATGTTCCGAAATTCGAAAATTTGAAATCGAGTCGATTTGCCACTTATTTTTTAATTATATCTGATGAAAGGAGTGAATATTCTCACTGAACACTGTAAAAGAAGCAGCAGCGATATGAAAACAATCATTTTAATGCGAGACTTTAATTTTTTAGGTTAAAAACCATCGAAGAAATTATCGAAATCGAGTCGATTTCAAATTTTCGAATTTCGGAATATGCCTGAATGATTTTTAGGCGAAAAATAAGAATATTATAAATTTTTGGAAAATCGGCCACTTCTGATTATATGTGTATATCTTGGTAACCGCTTCACCAATTTCTCTCAAATTTGGCACAGTTGTTGGTCTTGGTAAAACATATCAAACATTTTTTTAATCGGACAATAACCACGACCACATCCCATATAACGGTAATTTGGAGAAATACGAAATCTGCGATAAATCGGTAAATACTGAATCTAATTCATTCAAAATTGACGTTTGCAATAATTCTTTAGCAAGAAATACGCGTACAATAAAATTTTGGAAAATGGCTGTGGCACCGCCCACTTATGACCACTTATGTGTACCTCGGTAACCGTTTGGTCAATTTGTACCAAACTCGATATAATTATTATTTTTTCCACATAAAAGCAAAACCGTGAAAATTTTTTAAATCGGACTAAAATTACGCCTACTCTTCATATAACGGTGAATTTAAGAAGTGCTTAAAACTTCAATATTTCGAAATTTAAGCACGCTAATTTACTCAAAATCGATACTCACAACAATCCCTTAAAAAGAAGTAACATTATTATGAAATTTTAGAAATGGGAGTGATACCGCCCACTTATAACTATGGGGCATTTCACCTCAACTGACCCAACTTTTAGTAGTTATGACACAAAATTTCAACGGGATCGGTCAAACACACTCCGAGTTGGAGGGTCTAGAATTTTGACATTTTGGTCAAACGGCCATTTTTTCGGATCCATATAACTAATTACCTATTGTATTTAGAAAATTTTTCAGGAATGTTTTCGATAGATTTCTCTTCATTTTTTGCAATTTTATTTTTTTTAATTAAAATAATTTATTTTTAAATTTTTTTTATTTTTTTTTTTAAATAAAAAATAACTTTTATGTTATTTTCAAAAAGGGGTATTTTTTTAATTCTTTTTTGCTCAAAAGAAAGCTTAGGTATTTTTCTTTAAGAGCTTTGTGGTCGCTTAGTGGGATGCGACTTGTTTATCAATCAAAATTAGCGGTTAGTAACTCGAAACAGCGGGTTTTTTAATTTTTAATATAAGACCTATTGTCTTGTTTTTTTTCGTATTATTGTGTAAGTGTCTCTGAAACCTGAAAATAAAACGTATATGAGAAAGTATATACAATAACCTTTCCACCGGTATATAACATGCCTAACCAAAGTTTCATACCCTCGATCTGCAATTCCCCTAGTTAGGGATGATTAAAATTTTTCGTAGTCTAACACAGCAGGTATTCGATTTTGTGCATCTTGAGTATTAGATTTGCATACTTACTAGCACAATATTTGAAAAGTATGAAGAAGATGGGATTTCCCGGTAGTTAAGGATGATAAAGATTTTTCTTTGTACCTAACCACAGCAGATGCGTCCAAACCTTTTCTCAATAGATATGCATGCCTACTTGCGCAACCTATAAGTAGCTATAATAAATCAGCTATAGTTTATGAAGGCAGTGTATGGTTATTCTGAAGACCACTTTTTTAGAAACAGCATTAAAATAAAGACTGTGTTATTTACATAATTAATATTTTCAATAGTTATGGCTCATAAAAAGGCTAAACTTTATAAAGAAATTTTTGCTTCTTTTTGCTTTAATCCCTTCAACAAAAAAAAAACACGTATCTTCAGATACACGACGGCTTTCTGACGGCTTAATATCAAAATTCCCTGCGCTATCAAAACGGATGCGAATTTGTGGATCGTGCAGGAAAGTGTAGGGTTTAATACTTTAAGCTTTATTTACCTGTTTATTTGTTTTATTTAATTTAATATTGTTCATGACTATGGTTGAAAATATCAATAGGAGAATTTGCTTTCATTCAAAAATTTTCTTCATTCAAATAAACATTTAAAAATTGGAATAATATATTCTAACTCTACATATTGGCGATCCTGCTCATCGAATAATTATACACGTTATAATAATTGCATCGTTTCCAACAATTTATGTCTGCAATAAGTTACGTCATATCATCATTTAATCATCTCTTAAGCAAAAGTTTCTTTCCACAATCATGTATATCATGAATTCCAAAGATCATTAAGAGTAAATATATATATATGTGCAACAATTGCGATAAGGTTTCACAATTACATCAACAACAACTTCAAAAGCAGTTCGCACATCAACAATTCCAATATATCAAAATTTTCACAAGCTATACAAGTGCAACAAGGATCTATAACAATAATAGCCATAGCAGTTGCAGTTTGCAAAACTAACAAGCTCAAAGACACCAATGAAGATTTTTTTTAAATTTTGGCCTCTACATATGTATGTATCTTATTGAAGCAATGAGCGTTCAAATTCATTCGTTCAGACTTGGTGAGCTGTATTGTTTATATTTTTAGATTAAATATAACTTTAGTATTAATTTGTATTTTAAAGATAAGATTGCAAGATATTTTCAATATAAGTTCGTATCTTAAGTCTTTCGTTGACGTAATATCTAAATTACATATATACATTTTTGAATATTTATTACGTTATTTTTTGACTTTAATAATTTATTAAAAACAATATTAACAAACTTATTACATTATTACTTAATATTAAGTATTTGTTATTAGTATTAATATTATGGAAATTATTTCTCTTGTACACTCCTCCAGTAGATTTTAAAAATGCATCAATCACCTATACGTAGACGCAACTTCTCAACAACAGAAAACCAAAATTAAAATCAAACTCTAATACCACAATACCACAAGGATGCAGTATAAGTCCTTGAGCAAATAAAAGAAAAGTACAAAACTTCAACTAGTAGAGCAGAAAAAATTCAACTTCTCACGCTTGCTCCACCGACATGGAGTCGCGCAAAAACAATGGCTGAGTTTGGAACATCAGAAAGAAAAGCCGAGATTGCTAAAAAATTAGTTGCAGAGCATGGCATACTCACACTCCCAAACACAAAGGAAGGAAAACCTTTAGAGTGCAAAACTGAAGCTCTAGTGACTCAGTTTTATCAGCGCGATGATATGAGTCACCTGATGCCAGGGAGGAAAGACTAGGTGTCTGTACGAATTGACGGTAAGAAAGTTCAAATGCAGAGGAGGATAATTCTCTGCAACCTGAGTGAGCTATTCGCGAGCTTTTAATCCGAATACGAGGATATTAAAATTGGATTCACAAAATTTACCCAGCTCAGGCCAAAACATTGCGTCTTGGCAGGAAGCAGCGGAACTCATACAGTATGCGTTTGCATTTATCATGAAAATGTGAAGCTGATGGTGAAGGAAATCAACTTGAATTATTTAACAAATGATTCGCCGGAAGATTTAAACAGTTACCGTGATTGCCTTAAATTGACAATGTGTCCTAATGTATCAACTTTTTGCCACTTGGGTGAATGCTCAAATTGCCCGGGAACTACGTTCATCAAAGAGAATTTGATCAAGTCTTTTGACCGATAATTTGTGGTGGAGGTCAAATTTGAATCTTGGCTGCAGTCTGAAAGGTGCACATTGAAAAAAGTTATCTTAAGTGGGGACGATTTTGTGGAAGAAATTTTTACCGGATTGGTAAATTTGAGAACCCATGACTTTCTAGTGAAGGAGCAGCGGTCATTCTTCGAAAATTGCAGGCAGGTGAATTCGTTATTTCATACGATTTCGCAGAAAACTATAAATATGTTATCCAGGATGCCATACAAGCATTCCATTTCAATAACGACCAAGAAACTATATTTACAATAGTTATTTACTACATGAAAGATGGAAAACTGGAACATAAAAGTATGGCAATCATATCCGACGATTTGAAGCATGACGCCGTTGCTGTTTATGAGTACCAGAAGATAATACTAAATTATCTAAAATCCAAATTCACAGTAGCGAAGGTATACTACGTTTCGGATGGAGCTCGTCAGGATTTTAAAAACAAAAGTAGCTCATGAAACAGATTTCGATACACCAGCTGAGTGGCATTTTCATCCTACTGCTCATGGTAAAGGAGCATGTGATGGTATAGGAGCAAATATCAAAAGAAATGCAGCGAAGTATAGCCTACAATGCTCTCATCAAGCTCGTTTCATAGATGCGATAGCTTTCTTCCGGTGGGCAAAGAATTATTGTAAAGAAACTGAAATAATAGGGCTATTCGCGATTCGGTGCATAAGAGCTGAAAAATTTATGCAATTGCAGAAATATGCTATGGATTGTGAGCGACCTTTATTAAACTGTCATGGTTCATGGCATGATCATGCGGAAACTGCGATATCACTGAAGAGCAGATTCGATGCTGCAGTAACAATCGATGGTACCGCTCAATATCATGCTTTGATACCGATTGGCGATGGAAGGCTCAAGTTAAAGAAATTTTCTTCCTCTACCCAATGTGATTTCTTTCCAAAAAGGGAACCCGGAGTGAAATCAACAGCAGAACCCAGTAACCCTAAGAAAGGATTGACGAAAAAAGCCACAAAGAAAGGTGGAAAATAAGGTGGATGGAAGGCTGGCTATTAGAAAATTAACTATCTTGTATACTTTTTATGTATCTATTTATTAAATTATATATTAAAAACTATTCTAAATAAATAAAAAAAATCATAATTTTCACCAATTCTATAGAAAAACAGTTATTTGATTCCAGAGGTGTACATATTGTGGGTATTATAGTGTAGAGGGTATGAAACTTTAGTTGCTTGTTATATAGTGTTGGAAAGGTAATTGTATTTAATTTTTTATATGTCTTATTTTCAGGTTTCAGAAACACTTAGGTCATATATTAAAAATTAAAAAAAAAACGCTGTTTCGAGTTACTAAATGCTCATTTTAATAGATAAACAAGTCGCATCCCACTAAGCGACCTCAAAACTCTTAAAGAAAAATACCTAAGCTTTCTTTAGAGCAAAAAAGAAACAATCTTAATCATCCTTAACTACCGGAAAAATCCCATATTCTTCATACCTTTTAAATATTGTGCTAGTACGTATGCAAATCTAATACTCAAAATTCTGCAAAGCTATTAATAAAGTGTTTGGATGCACAAAATCGAGTACCTGCTGTGTTAGACTACGAAAAATCTTAATCATCCTTAACTACGGGAATTGCAGTATCGAGGGTATGAAACTTTGGCTAGGCATGTTATATACCGTTGGAAAGGTAATTGTATATACTTTCTCATATAAGTTTTATTTTCAGGTTTCAGAGACACTTACACAATAATACGAAAAAAAGAACAATAGGTCATATATTAAAAATTAAAAAAACCGCTGTTTCGAGTTACTAACCGCTAATTTTGATTGATAAACAAGTCGCATCCCACTAGGCGACCACAAAGCTCTTAAAGAAAAATACCTAAGCTTTCTTTTGAGCAAAAAAAAAATAAAAAATACCCCTTTTTGAAAAAAGCATAAAAGTTATTTTTTATTAAAAAAAAAAATTTCAAAAAAAATTTATTTTATTTAAAAAAAAATTAAATTTTTAGAGACTGAAGAGAAATCTATCGAAAACATTCCTGAAAAATTTTTCTAAATACAATAGGTAATCAGTTATACGGATCCGAAAAAATGGTCGTTTGACCAAAATGCCAAAATTCTAGACCCTCCAACTCGGAGTGTGTTTGACCGATCCCGTTGAAATTTTGTGTCATAACTACAATTTTATACGACTAACCTTAGTGCAAATTTCATCCCGATCGGAAGACATCGACATCAAAAGTTGGGTCACTTGAGGTGAAATGTTTATCTCATTATGAGGTGGGTTTTGTCGAAGGCCGCTCCAGAGTCCAGCGAAGGTCCCACTAACCCCCACCAAATAAAACACAATGATTTGTGTGTTAAGTCGAGCACACCCACACACACACGCGGCTATCTAGAAGGCCGGCAACTTGTCGTGCAGGGGAGAGCGGAAGGTAAAGAGCGAGAGTCGGCAGTCGGTGTCGGAGATTATCCGGCGGGTAATTGTACGGTGACGGTGCTACTAGTGACAGCGAGATTAGCAGTGGTACGTGTCAGTCGTAGCGAAGAGCGTGGCAATGAGAGCAGTCGCGGTGGTTGTGACGGCGACGGCAGCCTGCAGTTCCCTTGCAGTAGTGGTGGCGGCCTCAGCGGTGACGTTGGCAGTGGCCCATATAATGATGAGAGCGGCGGCGACCTCCCGCAGTGGTGTTGTATGCAGCCCCGATTGTGGCGAAGGGTAAATGAGGCCCCTTTTAATTACGACGGTGACAGCGGTACTGGGCGATGATGGTAGTGGCAATTACCGTACTCGTGACGGGCAGTAGTGGTCGGCCTGGGGCGACGATAATGGCGGCGGCTCCAGTAATGAAGACAGTAGCAGCGGGCCCTGATGGTGGCAATGGTGACAGCGGCCCTGGTTGGCGATAGTTAGCGTTCGCGGTCCTCGGTGATGATGGCGGGCGGCCCACGGTTGTAGCTTCGGCCTTGGGGCGGCAGTGGTAATAGCGGCCCCGGTGATGGGAGCAGCGGTACGGGCCCTAGCGGTGATGATGATTATGGCGGCGGCCCTGGATGACAGTGAATAGCGGGCGGTCCTCGATAGAATTGTCAGCCTTGGAGCGGCCGTAATAGTAGCGGCCCCCGGTGATTAGAGCAGCGGTGCGGGCCCTAATGGTGGCAACGGTTATTGCGGCGGCCCTGGGTGACGGTGAATAGCGGGCGGTCCTCGGTAGAAATGTCGGCCTTAGGGCGGTAGCGGTGCTGGCAGTCCAGATTGGTGATACCTACGGACAACTGATGATTGGTACGGTACCCCAGGGCATCGAAAGGTTGCCCAGTCCCCCCGTATGTATTCGCGGCCGCTAGGCGCTGTAGGGAGGTGGTTCCCTCCCCCCTTCAGCGCCCGCTAGCCGCGCGGTATCGCAAGCAGGCAGGGGTGTTCGGAATTGGGCAAGCCCAAACGGATCTCGCCCCCTGACTGCTTGAGACCGTAACCAAAAATGGGTCTAGCCCATAATGGTTTTGGGGTGTTGCCTGAGGGGTATTCCCCCCTTGCAGCCCCCCTCAACCAATCAGTCTTCCTCCGAGGAGGAAAGCCAAGAGCGCCCCAAATAGGCCCGAAGCCCAGGCTGCGCTCCGTGCTTACCTACTGACAACTGATGCTGGTTGAGTTCATGCTGGCAGCTTTAGCTCTGGTTTTGTATGAACCGTTTGAGAGTGAATGGGCTTATTCCGTGTTATGCGTTTCGCGTAGCGAACTTATTCCATCTGTTGGTGCGCATGATTATCCAAGTTGCCGTTTGCGAAATTTGTATGTGCTTACCATGCCAGCTTCGTGTATGCGTATGTATGTACATAGGGGTGCTTTTAGTCTTGTTGGTATGTTAGTGTGTGTGTACGCCTACCAGTATGTATGTATGTATGTTCATATTATGGTACCTATGTGCAGTTGTAAGACGTATGCTAGGGTGATGTTGAATATGTTATTGTGGCGTAGGCAAAGCTACGTTACATCATTAAGTATAACTGAATATACTAGCGAAGATGTGTGAAATAAATAAATAAAACCACCACTGCTTGCCACGTAACGGTAGTTTTAGGAAAGGTGAAAAAACTATATTTAATACTTGCGCCGGATATTTAATGTTTGACTTCACCCGAACTTAGACTTTTTTACTTGGGTACCTCACTCTCATTTAACATTAACATTAAACATTAAACACTATATGTACTAAGTTTTATTAAGATCGGTCGGTTTGTGAGATATACGAATTTTCCTTCTCAGTGAGCGGGCCACGCCCCTTTTCGAAAATTTTAAATAGGTCGTATTCCCCTTTATGCCTTGACCCCTTATACAAAATTTAGCTTCTCTAGCTTTACTGGTAGCTGAATTATATCACTCTTTGTATTTGTATGAATGGAGTGGGTGTGCCACGCCTCAAATTTTTATTTTCTTTTTACTTCTTCTACTTATGTGGCATAATAGGCCTACACATAAAACTTAAGTGACATATCTCGTTTCTAATAATTTATGTAAAAAACAATGATTTCCAAACCATAGTGCAAACTACAATGGTGTCTGGTGTCGACAATGGTATTTCACCGAACTGAGAAAGCTCGGAGATTATCAAGATTTTTGCACAAATCTTCGTGCTCGTTTCCTCAACAAACATACTCGGGCTCAAGTAATAATGTCATATCCACAGATTAAGTTCGATCCACGGTCGCCAACACTGTTGAAAAATATCGATAACTTAACAGTGTAATTCGTGTGTTCTGGATGAACGGGATCACCTCGATATCATCATTAGTACCTTATCCGACCATCTTCGTGAAGTCGTCCACACTCGACAAGTCCACGCGTTAGAAAAATTGCGTGAGTTCGCTCAGCGCATTACACCACATTCGCTCATTGTCGCCACATCCCGTTCGGAAAGAACCCGTTCTGATATACAGCGATCACATGATTCACCGGATGATTCTTCACATTCGGAATACATCGCTTCGTTTCCTGGATCCGACACAGATGACAGGGAATGCGCTTACGTGAGCAAGTAAAATAAACCAGTTAAACCATCTCAGAAACGTACGTATTCGAACTCAGTCGATGAATATAAAAATGACAAAAATCAAAATGAGAATGATACGAAAGTGGAAACTATTGTCGACCCATTTCTCGCTGTGAAGGACGACGAAAATGTACGATGTGCAAAATGCCTCATGCGGGGTCATCACTTCAAAAAGTGTCAAATACAACCGAATCGGGTGATATGCTACAAATGAACATGACCCGGAGTGACGTCTGATCAATGCCCGTGTTCAGAAAGCGCATAAGTTAGTCGATTGGGAATAGTGGTCCATAGCACTCAGAATCCGTAACCTTTTCTAAATCCACTGTCTCTAATGATCCTCGTTCTACAAAGGTCCCTCTTCAAATCGACACATCTTCATTCCCAAATTCCAGTATTAAGTCCACTCTGATTCTTAACGAATATAATCAATTTTTAATATCTCCTCAAATCTGGACTTAAGGTTTAAAAACGTGTTTTTCATAGGTTTATTACTGTTCATCCGATGAAAAATATTTACAGTGCGTACACGGTAACCGCAACCCTCAGTATGTGCAATTCCCTTATTAATGTAAGTCTCTAACACAAAACATTGTAACCTTTATAAGTGCAACTTCAAAACAATTTAACTTCAATACCTCTTTGTTTATGAATGCCACACTCAAATTTTGAATTTTTTGCCTTTCTTTGACTTAAAAGTATTCTGGAAAAACTAAGAAATGGTGTTTCCGTTAAAGTGATGCGTGATGAGTTTAAAACAAACAAATCAACTGTTATGATAATTAGTGAAAATGAAAGCAAAAGTAAAGATAAAAAATATAGAAGCCGGACTTGAGAAACGGATTTACGCAAATGGTTTTGTTTTGAGAAAAATACAATGTTCCCATATCTGTCCAATTTATGAAAGATGAAGTCCGCAAGTTACATAAAATAACCAACTGAATCTTTTTCCAGACAAGACATACATTGCTGATGGGTCTGGATCATTCCTCGCTTGAGCAATTGCATCACACAACGCACAAAGCGATTTTGGCCGAGTCCAAAACAGTACGCCAGTCGCTTTTCTTCTGTGCCAACTGACGCCTTTTGGAAATGGCAAGTGATGCCAAGTCCTTCTCCATTTTGTCCTTCTATAGCAGTGAGGTTCTCCTATTCCAGCATAGCGACCAGCAATAAATACTTTCAGCGTAGCCGTTGTATTTTAATTCACTGCACTTTGCCCATGTCGTTGTAAAGCTCATACAACTCACGTTCCATCATCTGCGGTACTTTCCGTACCAATGCGTAAAGGCCCATAAATCTTTCGCAGAATCTTTTCCCGCGAAAACTGAAAGAGCCGCCTTATTTATCAGATGGTTTCATTGTCCATGCGTCCGCCCCATAAACCAGGACGGGCATGATGAGTAACATATGGAGTGTGATTTTTGTACGGCTAGCGGACTTTACTTCTCAATTGCCTACTCAGTGCGAAGTAGCACTTGTTGGCAAAAACTCCATTTTGCACTCGTTCACCCCCAGACCCACACGCTTTGCTTCTCTATCTAATTCCAAGAAGGCAGAACAGACGTAGCCCTTATTTCTGACAATAATGTCGATGTCGTCGGCATACGCCCGCAATTGTACGCTCTTGTATGCAAAGTATTGTGCCTGGCGGTTCAGGTCTGCGACTCTTATTATCTTCTCCAACATAAGATTAAGAAATCACACGAAAGCAATTCACCTTGTCTGAAACCTCGGAGAGGTGATTTTCAATTCTGACAGAGCTGGTGGTATTGCTCAATGTCATTTTACACAGCCGTATTAGTTTCGCGGGGATACGAAATTCAAAAAACAACGCAAATAAAGACAACTGTTTTTCGTGCTGTGGAATGCAGCTTTAAAATCGACAAATATAAGGTATGTGTCGATCCTACTCTCAAGGTTTTGTGTATTGCGAATACGAGATCTATGGTGAGTTTGGCAGATCTGAAGCCACAGTTGCAAGGTCCAATCAGTTTTGGGCTTCAGTTTTTCACACAACACGCTCGATAAAATAGTTGGCCTGCATGGCGGGGTCGCCTTTCTTGTGGTTTGGGCGAAGCACACTTGAATTCCAATCGTCGGGCATAAACCTTATTAGCTCCTTGCCATCGTACTGGAATAGCTCGGCTGACAGGCCACCAGCTGCAGCTATTTTGTTATTTTTCATCAGCATAATCGCTATTATTACCTCGTCATAGTCAGGCGCAGGGGCTCGTCTTCTCCACTACTTTCATAATTTAAGTACGTTCTGGACATCGCACAGTGGTTAATAAATTTAATTTAATGTTCATAATTCACTGGAGCCTTCATTTCTCAACCAATTTGATAATTTTTTTTAAATGAAATATAGCCCAAGAGCCCGCGAATGCCAGACCTTCGTTATTTTATAAAGGCTGAAAGCTTCTCTATGTATGCCCCCAATACAGGTAATAACAAACCCAGAGTATGAAATTTGG
Organism: Rhagoletis pomonella; assembly: GCF_013731165.1. Lineage (NCBI taxonomy): Eukaryota > Metazoa > Arthropoda > Insecta > Diptera > Tephritidae > Rhagoletis > Rhagoletis pomonella. Next base: position 14,177,068 of record NW_023458557.1, on the reverse strand, counting down.
ATAGTGGTGGCTTTGGCAGGTACCAGGTAGTAAAGGTGTATAAAATACCACCTCAAATTCGTGATAGTATAAAGGTCAGTTTTTATATATTTTACTCATAATAACATTAGAAACCACGTCGTTCATTGCCAGACACTTAGCATGGTTCCTACCCCTGCCAGACACCCTTAAACCATGAAAAATCTAAGTTATACTTTCGTCATAGTATAAAAGCTGATTTTTATATATGTCACTTGGGGAACTATCAAAAGATGTTTCCTCACTTGCCAGACCGTTTCGATAGTTCTTTCATCTTGCCAGACACATTAAAAGCCGTAGGTGCGAGCATGAAAAAACTGATAAAAATTATACTTTGTTAGTTACTTATCGGAGTCGGCGGCCCTTACAAGTTGAATATCAATTTCTTACAAAAGCCAATGGCAATTCGGTATTCCCCAAAGCCTATTTTTTGGAAAATTTTATAAGAAATATACAATATAAAATTTATGAGAACTGTTATTTTCAAGTTACTAACGATGAAAATCGATGGATAAACAAATAAGTTTTGAATGGTCAAATGAAAGTATGCAATAATTTTTTGTATAAAGTAGGAGCGGGAAATAATGTTACTCATACGCCATATCGTACATGGCCGTAATCGTAAATACACGTATATGGCGTATGAGTAACATTTTCTATGTTAAAGGTTTTTTTTTCATTCGCAATGCAAAATCCGTAATGTATGGCCCAAAATTAAGTATGCGTGCCTCTGCGCTTTTTTCTGTCATTTTAGCGCTCCTAAAGTGTAATAGGCAATCCAACCAACAAATTATTTTATTGTAGCGAAATAAAGAGTAAACAAAACTAAGGGCAAGCTATCGGTCGTCTTCGTCTTGCTTTTCATACATTACTTTGCAATGGTCTCGGTTGCGTTTAAACCGGCTAAAATGATGCCGCCGGACTAATTTTTGAAGCATTCCTCTGCAGACGAATCGTTCGTGTTGCCTATCGTTCGTGGTACAGAATAAGGCTGTAAGGCAAGTAAGATTTCAAATATGTGTGTATGTATTTTTATATTATTTAATTAAAATCATCATTTTCATCGTCGTCCATATCGCCGTTATCGTCATCACTGATACTCCAGTCCGATTGATCGTTGCCTTCGACGTCAATTTCTGAAATAATTTAACCAAGTTAATAAAATTCTGATTTGACACAAATTTATGTACATACAATAATTTGACATAATAATTACATACGTGATATACGTTAGAGAATCACTGACATAACTTGGTAGCTGATCCCCTTCAAACTACTTGAAATGATATTGGTAATTTTCCAGTACCCAACCATTATCTTCTGGTTTATATGTGGTTGGATTTTTGAGATGAGCATTGTTCCATACAGCGCATATATCTTGTGAAAATGATCTGATATGGAAAAACGGTATGTAAATCCATAATCTAGGATCCAAAATTAAATTTACGTGTATCGGCGTTTTTTGGGTCATTTGAAAACTAGTGTTATAAAAATAATTTTCCCTCCTATAGTAAACAATAAGTTTTTAATACAATATCGAAATTTTAATTAAATTAAATTTAAAAAAAGTTCGTAAGGCTCCAACACATTATTAATTATCTTATTCGATTTTATTTTATTGACATGGACATTTTATTCTAAAGATTTTTTTCTCAAATATACTCTTTTTATAGAATTTTAGTCTAATTTCATGTTTATATTTCTTATAAAATTTTGCAAAAAATAGGCTTTGTGGCATAGCGAATAGCCATTGGCATTAACAAATTTTGTAAGAAATTGGAATTCAACTTGTAAGGACCGCCGTCCTAACAAAGTATAATTTTTATCAGTTTTTTCGTGCTCGCACCTACGCCTTTAAAGCGTCTGGCAAGATGAAGGAACAATCGAAACGGTCTGGCAAGTGAGGAAACATCTTTTGATAGTTCCCCAAGTGACATATATAAAAATCAGCTTTTATACTATGAAGAAAGTATAACTTAAATTTTTCATGGTTTAAGGGTGTCTGGCAGGGGGTAGGAACCATGCTAAGTGTCTGGCAATGAACGAAGTGGTTTCTAATGTTATTGCGAGTAAAATATATAAAAACTGACCTTTATACTATCACGAATTTGAGGTGGTATTTTATACACCTTTACTACCTGGTACCTGCCAAAGCCACCACTATCCAAATTTCATACTCTGGGTTTGTTATTACCTGTGTTGGGGGCATGCATAGAGAAGCTTTCAGCCTTTATAAAATAACGAAGGTCTGACCGTCGCTGGCTCTTGCTCTATTATAAATTTGCAAGAGACTAGTTGGGCCCGATTTTTGGTATTTTATTTGTTCATATTAAATTTTCTAGTTCAAAGTGTAAATTTTGAAGATCGATTCTCCTGTTCCAGTTAATAAATGTTACATAATAAAAACTAGTTTAAAACAACTATAGGGTTCTCCCAAAACGAAAAATATGCCACAAGAAAAATTTGAAATGTTTAAAAAAAAAAGTTCACAAAAAAAAAATTGTGGTTTTAGAAAATTTTTGGATATGTAGTTTAATAGACCATATAATTTCATCAGCATAATCGCTATTCGTACCTCGTCATAGTCGCGCTGGGGTTCGTCGTCGCCACTACTACTTTCAGTGCTGCTGCCATTCAAAAGGATCGAAAAGTGTTCCCTCCATAATTTAAGTACGTTCTGGACATCGCACAGTGGATAAATAGAATTTAATGTTTATAATTCACTTAAGCCTTCATTCCTCCACAAATTTGATTATTTTTTTTTTAATAAAAGCTTATAAAATTTGCAAGAGACCAGTTGAGCGCGATTTTTGATTTTTATTTGTTTATATTAAATTCTTAATAAAAAATAATGAAACTAGTTTAAAACATCTGTAGGGTTCCCCCAAATCGAAAAAAAATGTCACAAGAAAAATTTGAAATATTTAAAAAAAAAATTCACAAAAAAAAAAAAAAATTGAAAATTTTTGGATATGCAGTTTTATAGACCATTAAACTTTAGTATAATAAAGTGCAAGTTTCAAGTGGCTGAGTTCGCGTTGATTTTTAATTTTTTTTCGCTAGCATTTTGAGCACGTTGGCATGCTCTAAATGGGAATTAAAAGCAATCTCTTTGGCTCGTGTGATTTATACTCTTTCCCCTAGGTGGCTTGGAGCTTTGCATATTGGTTCTTCTGTATGTGAAACATATGCGTTCATCTAAAATATCTATAATATATACTATAGTTCAGTTTCACCTCTTTTCATTAATATAAAATATTCAAGTTTTAAATTTAAATTTAAAATTAGCAAACAGTACTTCTACAGTGCAGTTTCTGCAGTAAGTAATTTTTAAATAGTAGTAAACCTAAAACCTAAAATGGATTCGCTTAAACTTTCAAAGAAAGTGCTTTGTGATTTTATAGAAAATGGCACAAATGATTCAGAAAGTCTTTTGAATGATTTACAAAAAAAGTATGACCTAAATGAAGATCAAATTGAGGTAGTTAAATTAAAATTGAATCGTAATTTTCTTGCCAGTTTCCGCAAAACGTGGATTTTACGGTATAATAAGAAAATTCGATTTGAGGCTAAATTTGAACATTGGTTGGATTCTGAATTTGTAATTGATTTTTATCAATCTGACATTTGGTTTCGGAAACAATTTAGTGGTTTCTCAGTTCCTTCCACCGTACAAGATAGCGACATTTCGCTGTGGACTGTAGCCAAATCTGATTGGGCTTCCTCTTCTAGGGCGTGGATGTTCTGCCGTGATAGTGCATCAACAACATAATTCTCCTTGCCGGGTTTGTAAAAAATTTGATAGTTGTGCTTGTCGATAAACGCTTTCCTGCGTTTAATTTTAGCATTCGGGTTTCGGTCTGAAACTGCGAACGTAAGTGGCTGGTGGTCTGTAAAAATATTTAAATTCTTTACACCATAGAGATAATTTCTAAGGCTTTTAAGGGCCCAGACTACGGCAAATAACTCGCGTTCGTTAGTTGCGAAGTTTTGCTCACGGTCTTTCAAAGTCCTTGAAATAATTGGCCTACCGTCTTGTGACAGTACTGCCCCTATACCCAAAGATGAAGCATCTGTCGTTAGATCAAATAGCTTCCTGAAATCTGGGTAGAGTAACATAACGTCCTCCGATGCAAGTACCTCTTTTATTTTGTTAAAAGCGCGTGATTGTTTTTCGTCGAATTCCACCTTAATCTTTTTCGATTGTGTGGCGCTAACCTTGCCGTTTTCTCCTTTTAAAATATCTGTCAAAGGCTTTGCTATTGAAGCAAAATCTTTAATAAGATTTGATTTTTGCTTTGCTATTGAAGCAAAATTTAAAAGAGTGGCGAGTTTCTCGTAATTGTGAATAGCATATACATATCTTGCTGAGGCTTGTTTTGATGCCACCCCTAGACACAACAAAGCTTAAGTACTCAACGCTTCCCTTAAAGAATTGCGCTTTCTCGCGAGAAACTCTCATATTAGCCTCATGTAACCTAGTTAAAACCCATTCGATATATTCGATGTGTTTTTCTTCATTTTCCGAAAAGATAATAACGTCATCGACGTAAACGTAACAGGTCTTCCCTATTTGCTCCCTCAATACGTCATCGACAGCCCTCTGAAAAATGCTGGGTGCATTTTTCAAACCAAAGGGGAGTCTACAGAACTCGTATTTCCCTTTGCCTACTGAGAATGCGGTCTTCTCTCTATCCGTCTCTGCGAGCGTTATTTGGTGAAAGCCTGATTTTAGGTCAAGTGTTGTAAAATTCTTGGCCTTTCCTAGTATTGCGGTTACATTAGGGATAGGATATTTATCATCGATGGTTTTTTGGTTTAATTTCCTGAAGTCTATTGCGAGTAGGGACGTTCCGATACCATCAAAGTATCGATACCTACTTAAATGAGTTTACTCAAATCGCTGTTCCGATACTACTTATATGAGTAAACCGAATGTATCGATACCTACTTATATCGATAATTTCACATTCTGCAACAAAGCGAAAGTAATTTTCGGGCGTAACCTGTGACATACCTTTGGCGACACCTGAGTGGAAGATCGATCTATCCCGGCAGCCAGTTCGAAGACGCCCTATCTCAGAAAACTTTTCAAAAGCGCCCTATTTCAGAATTTGATTGGCAAACGCCCTATCTCCGAAAACTTTTCAAGAACACCTTATTTCGGAATTCGGCGCAAAATCGCCATATCCCAGCTGCCGATTCAAAAACGCCCTATCTCAAATATTTTCAACATATTCTCAGTTTAAGTAGGCCATTTGTGTGTGTGTGGCCATTTTTCATAAAAACGACGCTGTGCAAAGTTTCTTCCATAAAAAAAAATATGGCCGACAAGATATGGCACTTGCTCAACTCGATTCGATATAAGTACTTTTCTTTCGATACTAAGTAGCTATCGAAACAACGATTTGAGTAAAAAAAGTAGTTGGTATCGAAACAAAAGTATGGAGTACATACTCGTATTTACTTGTATCGGAACATCCCTAATTACAAGACGTTTTTTCACATTGCCTTGTCCGTCCGTTCCTTTCTTATCTACAACCCAAATTGGATTGTTATATGGTGACCTAGACCGTCGAATGATACCGTTTTTTAATAAATCTCGAACTTCGGTATTCACAAATTCCGCTATACTCATAGGATAAGGGTATAGCTTAGAATAGACCGGGTCGTCAGTTTCGGTGCGAATAGTGACGACAATATTTGTATTAAAAGGGAGTGCCTCATTAGGATCAGAGAAGACTCGTAATAAATTTCTGACCATTTTTCGAAATCGGCCCCTTACAATTTCAGGAACTTCTATATTCTTTACCCGTGTGAAACTCACATTAGCACACTTTAAAAACTTTATTTCCTGTGAGCCATTATTAGTCGTTATTTTTTTGGATTTCAAATCTATGGTTGCGTCTGTTTGCATAAGCAGATCCAGACCTATTATCCCATCGAACGCTGAAAGAGAAGGAAGTATAAAAAAGGTACTGTTTAAGTCAAAAATGTTGATCATGCCTTTTTCTTTAATGTTAGTAAAGCCGTGGATTGACTTTACTAAACAAGAATTTTCGACAGGTGTTATGTGCTTATGCACTTTTAGAGGCTTAACATAATTTTTTGATGCCCTCGTGTCTATTAGTAATTTTATTTTCCTCCCCGCACTTGTCCTTTCAATGAACGGTAGCAGGGAGTTCTGTCTAAAAAATGTACCTGGTCGTGTTCACCAAGGTCGTCGTCGATTGCCGAGGTCTCTGAGTTTGCTACGTCATGATACACGGCATCTTCTTGATTAGAAGTAGAATTGCCATTTGAAAGGTAGTTAACCCGTTGTTGTTTTGGTCCCGTGAATTTTGCAGAACCATTACTCGGCCTCTTCGCGGCCTGTCCGTATTTTTGGTTTTGATTACTAGGGTATCGAGATGAGTGGCCACCGTTTTGTTGTTGTGCTGTAGGTTGTCTGAAGCGCTGCGAGGGATCAACATCCATTGGTTCTACTGGATCCAATTTCTGGGGAGTGTTGTTGTAGAAGCCCCCGTATTGTGTTAAAATGGGGGTTTTTCGCATCGCTCGTGGTTAGACTCAACTTCCTGAGGTAGCACTAGGGCCGAAGGTAGATCCTTAGCCCGCACTGAGAATAATGAGTGGTTCTTGGTCCCGTCCATTCTGTACTTTGCGTTCAGTGATACAGCTATGGATTTGTCATAGGTCTGTATTGTCTTATTTGTTAAAAGAGTAAGTTTCTTTTCTACTTCGTCATAATATTGAAGTAGTGATAAACTTCTCTGGCGGAGAGTTGACATCTCCTGCTCTATCAGGTAAATTGGTCGTTTGTCAGAATAGCTTAAGTCAAGGCGGTTAATTATAGCCTTGAAGTTTAAAACAGTGTTAAATGAAGCCAGAACAGGGCCTTTCACTTTATTTATAATTATGGCAACAGCCTGATAATGTTTGCTGCTGCCCTCATAATTTTCAAAGACCCTGTAGGCGGTGTGTGCCGCCTGCCGCCACGATACGCAATTTTCCTGTTTACCATCGAAGTCTGGTGAGGATTTTACGAAATCGAGAGGCTCTTCACATTGGTTCCCAGGTACAATTTCTGTTTCCCTATAAGTTTCTATCGTCTGCGCGTCGATTTTGACGTAATTTAGACGTGGATTAATATTTGCAAGTTTTTGCTCGAAATTTTCTCTTTGTACGGCAAGCGCACTACAGACTGCACTTTCTACTAGTGCCCTTAGTTGGTCTGGTTCTAGCGCCATTTCTCGTTTTTTGTCTGTCACTCTATTGTCCGTCCATCAGTCTTCTTGATTATCTCTATTGTTGCACTGTCTTTTACTGACTTCTATTCTATTAAGGCTCCCAAATAGTTGGTTCAGGTCCTGATCACTCATGAGCTTGTAACAAGATTGACACCAACAATCCGGCTTGCGAAAAAACCGATACAACCTGACAGTATGCAAAATGCATTTAATTTCACAAAACTCGTGCAAAGATTTACAAAAATGGAACAAATTCACATTATTTCCTAATATGATAGATGGGGTGCAAAGATTCACTATCTGTTTTTTTATTACAATTCTTACACAATTTTTAATTTAATATTTAAAAACTTATACAATATTTCTTAGTTTGATAGATAACATTCAAAAACAATTTTTTTGATAACTCAATTTTCAGATGAGGTTATTTTTTATTTATTCTCGCACCTCATATAATAAAGTGAAAAAGAAACTAGACACTCATCTAGTTTTATCATGCTACGACTTTCTTAATTATGAATAAAACACAACCTTATTTTATATTTGGCACTCTACTTACATATTCTCAATTTTTTGATTCTTAACTAATGGTGATTTCTTTTCGCCTTTTGCTTGGTCCTTTGTCCTTTCTTGTCCGATTTCCTGTACGGTTAGCTGGCCGTCTTAGTATGTCCTTGATTCCTTCCTGGTGACGTTTCCTCTTTAGTGGATTCGTACAATTGTATCCGCCCGAATAATTTTACCTTATTTTAGATCAAACGCCCGAATAATTTTACTTTATATCGAACTTTATTTTAGATCAAACGCCCGAATAATTTTACTTTATGTCGAACTTTATTTTAGACCAAACTACTGACTTGCCCGTTGGGCGCCAATAAACACGACGATGTTGTAATTTATATATTATTACTTTATTAATCTGATAAATGTTGACTGTGCCAGTTGAGTTCTTGTCTAAAACTAAAACTTAGCTTCTAAAGCTTAGCTTAACGAAGTCACCTGCACCCTTTGTCGCTGTTGTTATGTTGCAATTCGTTGCTCGAGCCACTGCAGCGGATGTGTCGCAGACGCTTACGTTAACAGTTTGCTGCTAGCGCTATGCCTTACCTGTCAGCGTGAGAAGGGGAATTCGCTGACTCAGGCCACGCGCGGACTTTTATTGTTGACATTAGGCTACTCGTGTTAACTTATATCCGAAAATTTTAGAAGCGAAAAAGGAATGTTACCCGGAACAGGTACATAAATATTACAGAAACAGAAGCTCGCGCCAATCTCCAATCATCTGCGAACCACTTCGTTGAACGCTTTTTAAAATCTCCAAGAATTGTTCACCCAACTATAGACTTAAGAAAGAAACCAGTTAATTTAGGGTTAGAAATTAAATACGGTTATGATGGAGCTACTGTCCAGGCAACTTTTAATCAAAAATTTTGTGATTAAAATTCATCAGATGAGTCTTTTTTTACAACTTCGATGGTGCCATTATGTGTAAAGACAACATATACAAAAGAAATTATCTGGTTGAATCCTCAGCCTGCATCTCCTAGGTGCTGCTTACCAATTCTTGTAATGCTTGCGAAGGAAACAACAGAAAAAACTAAAGAGGAAAAGGGAAATATTGCTGATCAGATAAGAATGATTGAAAGCAACAAATGCTACTACTTGCAACGGTACATATGCAGTAAACGTAAACATGAAGTTAACAATGGTTGACGGCAAGGTTTTTCATGCACTCACTGATACTCCAGCTAATACGAACTGCTACATTTGTGGTTCTAAACCAAATGAATAATCTAACAAAAATTATTGAAAAAGCAAAAATGAACATTCACTTCCTATTTGGTCTTTCGGTTTTGCACGCTAAGATTCGGTTTATGGAATGCATTTTGCACATTGCCCACCGCTTAAATTCTTGTGAATGGAGAGCAAAGCCAAAAGAAAAAAAGCTTTAATTGAAAATTAAAAAAAAAAACGAATTTGTGCTGAATTCAAAGAAAAATTTGGGTTGAAAATAGATCAACCAAAACCAGGGGCAGGAAACTCAAATACAGGAAGTACTGGGTGGGGTGCAATAAGGCCTGCGGAAATAACGCCCATGAGCTTTATTTCCCAAAAAAAAGAGAAATAAAGCCCATGGGCGTTGTTTCCATTTCGAAGGGGAAATAGCGCTCACCAATAAAAGGCAATAAAGCCCGCGGGCTTTATTTCCTTTGCGAAAGAGCAACAATGGCCGTGGGCTTTATTTCCCAAAGAAAATGAAATAACGCCCGCTTCATTTATTTCATAAAAAAGCAATCCAACCAATGTTCAAATTTAGCCTCAAATCGAATTTTCGTATTATACGGTAAAATCCTCCTTTGCGGAAACTGGCAAGAAAATTACGATTCAATTTTACTTTAACTACCGCAATTTGATCTTCATTTAGGTCATACTTTTTTTGTAAATCATTCAAAAGACTTTCTGAATCATTTGTGCCATTTTCTATAAAATCACAAAGCACTTTCTTTGAAAGTTTAAGCGAATCCATTTTTAGGTTTACTATTTAAAAATTACTTACTGCAGAAACTGCACTGTAGAGGTACTGTTTGCTAATTTTAAATTTAAATTTAAAACTTGAATATCTTATATTAATATCCTGCGGCCAAAAGAGGTGAAACTGAACTATAGTATATATTATAGATATTTTAGATGAACGCATATGTTTCACATACAGAAGAACCAAAATGCAAAGCTCCAAGCCACCTAGCGGAAAGAATATAAGTTACACGAGACAAAGAGAATGCTTTTAATTCCCATTAAGCATGCCGACGTGCTCGAAATGCTAGCGAAAAATAAAATATATTAAAAATCAACGCGAACTCTTAGCCACTTGAAACTTGCATATTATATTAAAATTTAATGGTCTATAAAACTGCATATCCAAAATTTTTCTAAAAACTCAAATTTTTTTTTATTTGGGTGAACATTTTTTTTAAACATTCAAATTTTTCTTGTAATTTTTTTTTTTGTTTGGGAGAGCCCTACAGTTGTTTTAAACTAGTTTTTAATATGTACCATTTAGTAACTGAAACAGAGGAATCTATCTTCTTCAAAATTTACACCTTCTGCACTTTGCACTAAAGAATTTAATATAAACAAATAAAGAATCCAAAATCGGGCTCAACTGGTCTCTTGCAAATTGTATAAGCTTTCATGAAAAAAAAAATCAAATTGGTTGAGAAATGAAGGCTCCAGTGAATTATGAACATTAAATTCCATTTACTAACCACTGTGCGATGTCCAGAATGTACTTAAATTATGGAGCGAACACTTTTCGACCCTTTTGAATGGCAGCAGCACTGAAAGTAGTGGAGAAGACGAGTCCATGCGCCTGACTATGACGGTACTAATAGCGATTATGCTGATAAAAAATAACAAAGTAGCTGGAGCTGACGACCTGTCAGCCGAGCTATTCCAGCACGATAGCAAAGAGGTAATAAGGTTCATGCCCGACGATTGGAGTTCAAGTGTGCTTCGCCCAAACCATAAGAAAAGCGACCCCGCCATGCGCGCCAACTATTTTATCGAGCGTGTTGTGTGAAAAACTGAAGCCCAAAACTGATTGGACCTTACAAGTGTGGCTTCAGATCTGCCAAACCCACCATAGATCTGGTATTCGCAATACGCAAAAACTTGGAAAAGTCTGTGACAGTAGGATCGACACATACTTTATATTTGTTGATTTCAAAGCCGCTTTCGACAGCACGAATAAAAGTTGCCTTTATTTCGTGGTGTCTGAATTTCGTATCCCCGCGAAACTAATACGACTGTGTAAAATGACATTGAGAAAATACCACCAGCTCCGTCAGAATTGAAAAGCACCTCTCCGAATCCCTTTCATGTGATTTCTTTAATCTTATGTTGGAGAAGATAATAAGAGTCGCAGAACTGAACCGCTCAGGTACAATACTTTACATGAGCGTACAATTGCGGGCGTATGCCGACGATATCGACATTATTGTTACAAATAAGGGCTACGTCTGGAATTAGATAGGGAAGCAAAGCTTGTGGGTCTAGGGGTGAACGAGTACAAAACGAAGTTTTTCCTGTCATTACAAATATTCAGAGCATAAGCGTCTTGGCGCCCACGTCACTATTAACAGTTACAAGTTTGAAAAGGTACACGACTTCGTTTATTTCAGAACCAGCCTCAACACCGATTAAAAGGTCCGCCTTGAAATCTGACGGGGAAATACCCTTGCCAACAAGTGCTACTTCGCACTGAGTAGGCAATTGAGAAGTAAAGTCCGCTAGTCGTACAAAAATCACACTCCATATATTACTCATCATGCCCGTCCTGGTTTATGGCGCGGACGCATGGACAATGAAAACATCTGATGAGGCGGCTCGTGGAGTTTTCGCGGAGAAAGATTTTGCGAAAGATTTATGGGCCTTTACGCATGGGTACGGAGAGTACCGCAGACGATGGAACGTGAGTTGTATAAGCTGTACAACGACATGGGCAAAGTGCAGCGAAATAAAATACAACGGCTACGCTGAAAGTACATATTTAATGCTGGTCGCTATGCTGGAAGAGGAGGGCCTCACTGCGAAGGAAGGACCAAATGGAGAAGGACTTGGCATCACTTGCCATTTCCAAAAGGCGTCAGTTGGCACAGGAGAAAAGCAACTGGCGTACTGTTTTGGACTCGGCCAAAATCGCTTAGGCGGTTATAGCGCTAAATAAGAATAAAAAAACTTTGTGCGTTGTGTTATGCATTTGCTCAAGCGAGGAATGGTCCAGACCCATCAGCAATGTCTGGCAAAAGATTCACTTGGTTATTTTATGTAACTTGCGGACTTCAGCTTTCACAAATTGGACAGATATGGGAACATTGTACTTTCTCTCAAAACAAAACCATTTGCGTAAATCCTTTTTGGGTACTCGCAGTGTTTTAAAGTTTGCCGTTTTTTAAGTCCGGCTTCGATATTTTTTTATCTGTACTTTTTCTCTCATTTTCACTAATCATTATAACAGTTGATTTGTTTGTTTTAAACTTATCACACATCACTTTAACGAAAACACCATTTTTTAGTTTTTCCAGAATACTTTTAAGTCAAAGAAAGGCAAAAAATTCAAAGTTGTGTGTGGCATGCATAAACAAAGAGGTATTGAAGATAAATTGTTTTGAAGTTGCACTTATAAAGGTTACAATGTTTTGTTTTAGAGACTTGCATTAATATAGGAATTGCACGTACTGAGGGTTGCGATTAGCGTGTAAGCACTGTAAATAATTTTCATCGGGTAAACAAATTAAATTAGGAATTATAAGGCTCAACCTATGAAAAACGCGTTTTTAGACCTTAAGTCTAGGGTTGAGGAGATATTTAAAATTCTAAGTATGCATATTTTTTGTGCTTCACTAGATCTATAACTTTAGCAGTCACAAGTGCTATAATTCCGATGAAATCATTGACGCTGCTACCGGGAGGGGAACGGTACATAACGGTAGGAGGTTTAGTTTGCGTTAAAGTCTCACACTGACGGGGTTAGGCTTTCGATGCTTCCTCCTCGTAAAAAAAAACAAGCGCAGTAATAAGATTACTATTTAAATCGACGAATAGTTTTATATCAACATTTGCGAACTTCTGTTTTTGTACAACATACCTCTATTGGTTACAATAATTTTAAGCTATTTATAATAAAAAAATTTTTAGTAAGTAATAGTTATTGGTTTTGGAAAAAAAAAAATTTGTATAGGATAAGAAATTAACGATAATCTTAAATTTTTATATGAGAATTGAAGCTGGTTTTGTTTTTTTGCTTAAAAATTACTTGTATATCTTTATAATGGTTGTTTTGAGGCCATGGTATGCATTTTGTTGTACCATTTGTCGCAAGTGTTTGGGTCAATGTTGAACATGGATGTGATTGGGGAAAGACTAACGTGAAAATTACTCGGAAGGTCAATTGGATTTCTGCGAACGATGTTGAGAAGAGCAAAAGAACGAGATAAAGCGTCAGGCAATTCCAAATGTTTTCCTGGTTTATGAATAATTTTGAGTTCGTATGGTGGTAATCGGATGGCCCAACGACATAAACGACCAGTTGGATCTTTGAGAGTTTTTAACCAGCGTAAAGCTGCGTGGTCCGTTACCACAACCAATTCACGACCCTCAAAATATGGACGAAACTTTTCTACCGCTAAGAGAACGGCTAGGCATTCCCACTGAGATGCTGTGTAATTTTGTTCGGCTTTCGGGAATTTCTCGGAAAAATACTGAACCACACGTGCATTACCATCATGTTCTTGTACTACAACAGTTCCCGCCGCAATAAGCGAGGTATCGGTATACGGTTGCCAGACGTACTGATTTTATCAGTACAGTACTGATTTTTCAACTCTTGTACTGATTTTATTCATTTCTTCAATCAGTATGCTTATGTCCTGCTTTTTCAAAATTTGTACTAATTTGTACTGAATTTTCTATTCAAACAAAATACTTTAGTATTTTCTTAAGGTTTTTACATAACGTTGGAACTTCCTTAAACTGTACTGTAAAAAATAAGAAGATAATAATTTAATTATAGTTGACATGTTTTAGATAATGTTTGATGTGCCCAAGAAATTAATACAACAAAAAGATCAATCGTTTTATGGGAATATCGCCGGGTCGTTACGTACCAGTTGCGATAATATGATGGAGCTTAAATTATTTAAAAAGAAGGCTTAAATTTTTGTCGAGTGTTGTTAGTTATCTCGAAAATTACTTTCAGTTTAATAACAATAAATTTCAATATTCGAATGGCTTTTGCCTATAATTTACAACTCCTTTTTATCAATTTACTGGCTTTGTAAAAGAGTTTTGCATACAAGACATAGAGTTAGATACTTTTTTTTAGCGAATTCTTAGTCTTTTACAGTTTTTGCGTAGTTGAAAAATTATTTAAGCCATGAGGAAATATAGATGAACTCCTTAAAAAGTGGTACTTTTTCACCGTATGAGAAGATCTTAAGAATAAAATTTGTTTCCTGGCGCAAAGAGAGAAACCGGGTTCTAATTAAAATTTTTGAAAGTGAACTTCAAATTAAAAGTAATTTTAAAATTAAATGTATAGAATTCTTTGACTATTTAAAAACTGAAAATGGGAATAATCTCATTATTGCTATTCAAAAAGTCACAAATATAAAATAATTTATTGGCTCCTGTGTATAATGATGTGTTACTCATGTTAAAATGAATAACACTTTTACTTTTTATGAACTATATTTTATTTATATTTCAAAATATTGTTAAAAACACGAACTCAGGCGTTTTAAATTATTTTCTGTTACTTACATTCATAATTTTGCTTTGAATAAGATGTACTGAAAAGTACTGATTTTTTTAGCATGAAAAAGTCTAATTTACTGATTTCGCGCATAAAAAATCTGGCAACCCTATATCGGTATAAACCTTGAATGGATTTGAACGGGGCTGCAAACCACTCCAAAAATGGGTGCTGTTCGGTTCAGTGGTTCGAACCACTTAGAAAAAACTTGTACCGATACAAGAACCGGTTAATGAGTATCCCTGCACCGCGGTTCGGTTCGGTTCAAATGGTTCAATTTTTTTTATGCTAAATAATACGAATATTGCAAAAAAATATTACAAATCTATAATATACAAATAAAAGGCTTTGTTACTGAGATCAAATTTAAATATCTATATGTATAGTGTATATATGTATATGGCGGCCGCTGTGGTGTAGTGGTAAGTAGTGCGCACTTCCCCTCCGCAGGGTTTGGGTTCAAGCCCTGTCCAAAGCAACATCGCAAAAAACAATTATAGAAAAAAAATTGTTGCCCCTCGGCAGGTGCGAAATAAAGTCAATTGACATTATTACCTTTTTAAAAACGAAATAAAATCCATTGACATTATTTCTCTATCAAACATTAAATTTGCTTAGCTTCGCGGCGGCCCGCGTTAGCGCGCCACACCGCGCTAAATATAAAATCAATTGGTGGTAGTTCATGATTGTGTGTGGATTAATATCACAACACTGAGGATTTGGTAATAACCTTTTTCATCTATTAAAAAACAACACTTACGGGGCAATGTTTATTGTAAGAACAACATTTTTTTCTATGAATCGACATACTTAAAGCATTGTTGACGCTAAAGGTTGAACACACCAAAACTGCGACACTATGGGAAGCTTATAACTTACCCAAAAAGATTTCAATATTTTGAAATTCAAATACCATAAGTTGACCATGACCTTAGTTGGACGTAGAAGAAATTTCATTTGAATTTGATCCTAGTTGAGTTAAAAATGGCAACCGAGTTAGAAACGAGACAAACCATTTTGCACGAGTTTATAAATGATCCGGCCTTAAGTACACGTAAAATTGCTAAAAATTAAAGATTGCACTATTCGACAGTTTGCAGGGTTTTAATCGGTAGAAATATGGTCTGGCAGTTACGAGAAAACCAGGAAGCGGGGGTTAGCATGGTCAAAGTGATAAAAACAGTGCTGGGAAGGTCCTCAGTGCGTTTTCGTGAGATCCGAAGGTTTTGTCGCGTTATGTTACAAAATCCGTACGGATATCGCAGTTTTTGGTACAAAAGGTAAAGCGGAAAGCTTCATTGAGATGTTCTACAGCTCAAACAGCACCAGACCGAGGCGCAAAGTAGAATGTTACAGCGAAATCCCGCAGTCGGAAGTTGTATGAATTCTAAATTTAAAAATTTAAACTTCATTGTTATGAACTACGAAACCTACTGCTTTAAAAATTCAAAATATATCAAGGTCAAGATTTGTATACTGCTGCAAGTCGTCCAGATGCCCCTGAAAGTTGTAAGCTGAAAATGAAGTCCAAATTTCCAAAAAACAACATGGTTTGGCAAGCTATTTGTTCCTGTGGCCGTAAGAGCAGCCCTTTTTGCCCATCCGGGACAATGAATGATCAAGTTTATCGGGATGAGTGCCTCAAAAGGCGTCTTCTGTCATTTATCAACAGATAAGTTAGTAGGCCACTGTTCTCGGCGGACATGGCAAGCTGCCACTATGCCAAGGACACATTGGCGTGGTATAATGCAAATAACATCAATTTGTACCTCACGACGCCAATCCATCCAATAGCCCAGAGCTACGTTCTATTGGGGAATATTGGTAAATTGTCAAAGGAATCTTGAAGAAAACATGTGAAACAGTGAAAAATATTGAAGAGTGCAAAACAAAGTAGTTGTGCGCATTGCGTAAAGTCGATGATGTAGTCGTGCAGAACATTATGTCGCGTGTGCGATGAAAATACCGATCACTTGCATATGGAGCAAATAATAACTAATATTTTAACATTTTAATAACATATAAACTTCCAAGTTATATAATACAAAAAAAATAATTTCAAAGTCTTCTAGTTTGTTTCTGGTAGTAATCTCTAAGTGTCGCAGTTTTGGTGTGTTCACCCTTTATTTCCATTTGTATGAGGAAATAGCGTCAATTACTTTATTTCCAAATTTTTGTTGACTTTATTTCGCTTTTGAAAAGGTAATAATGTCAATTGACTTTATTTCGCACCAGGGTGGGAAATAAAGTCAATTGACCTTATTACCTGTCACCATGGCAAACCTCCGAGTGTATTTATGCCATGAAAAACAGCTTCTCATAAAAATACAATGGCCGTTCGGAGTCAGCGTAAAACTGTAGGTCCCTCCGCTTTGTGTGACAACATCAAGGCGCATGCCACAAATCGGAGGAGAAGTACAGCCAAACACTAACATATGTGTAAGCGCCAATCTATTATTATTATATGTATAGTGGTGGAAAAATAAATAGGGGCGCGATATTTTACCAAGTTTTTGGCTATTTTTCTTTTGTTTATTTAATGCTTATTTTTGTTTTTAACCATATAAATCCAAGTTTCATACTTTGTGCAAAAATTACGAAAATTTGCAAAGTTTCATATAAATTGCAAATTGTTTAATAATTTTTAAGTTTTAAGTAGATTTTTGGCAATTTTTCACGTATTTTCTTCCATACAACGTATGTGGGATTTTTTTTTCTGTATGGAAGAAAATGCGTGATACCTTAAACAAAAAAAATATTTAAAGTCAGCGCAATCAAGGGGAAATTAGAAAAATTTTCATAAACTCTTTTAAGGCTTCGACAAGTCGTGAGCCTAGTCGAGGAGACAAAAACTGCATATCGTCACTAGACACGAATAAAGGCGCAACCTCAAAAGTTGACCGCGAAAAAAGGCGCACAATAAAAACTTCAGCGATGAAAGTCTCTTAACATAGTTGACGGCGAAGAAAGACACGTTAAAATATTTGACGGCGAAGAAGGACGCGTAAACTTATTTTCCGTAAATAGTTTTTGGGGAATAATGCTGAAGTGACAATCCTTGGCCAAGCATAAATCTATGATTACGCGTCTTTCTTCGCCGTCAACTAGGTTACGCGTCTTTCTTCGCCGAAGTTTTTCTTAAGCGCCTTTTTTCGTAGAATTTTTTTTATGCGTCTTTTTTCGCCGTCGTAACACTAGCGCGCCTTTATTCGTGTCTAGTGACGATATGTACTCAGAATTTTGAATTGACACTCAAAATGTTGGCTTAATGTTGAAACCCTCATTTTTGGTATGTTGGAGCTTAAACTAGGCCTTAACTTTATTAGTACAAGTATACCTAAATATGGTCAAAATAATAAGCCCTATTCTGCATTTCGACTCGAATCGAAATTTTCTCCGTTTGGCAACTTTGGTATTCTGCGTTCCGTTTCCTTTCGATCAATCTTCGAAATTTACGATTATACCTATTCTACATTTCGATCGGAGTTCCGTTTTTCTAAGTTGCAAATTTGTTCACGAAGAACGTTTCGATTGTTATTTTCGTGGGTTTAAATAATAAAATTTTATAAAAAAAAAAATTTATTAAAATATACTGTGCATGATTGTAAGTCATCATAAATGAATTTTCTCGACTTCTGTGTTTTTCGGGCAATACGAAAAATTTGCTCAAATATTAGCAACCAAAAGGGATATTGCGCGAGGTTTTCAAAGAGGAAGCACAGGCGTTTTTGTTTTCATTATCTATAAATAAGACTGTGAAATGCACTGAATACAATTTAGTTACATAAAAAAAGATGCTTTTTTTATTGCACTCATTTTTACTAACTTTTTAAAAAGAGGTGCGTATGTTGTCGGATTCGTATTTGCTATGGAGTTTTGTTCTTCCCTTCCTCCTGACGGCTTTCAAAATGGAATTCATTTGCGTTCAAATCTTCCACTCTGTGTAGCAAATGTTGTGGAGTGCTCAAACAACGTTTATAATTTCACTGGCTTTGAGCGATGAGTAATACAGTTCATGATGAATTTAGGACTCTTCACTCATCAGAGAAAGATCAAACATGTCCCTAAATCTAAGCCTTTCAATTTCCGCATCAGCAATATGGGACTCGTTCTCCTCTTCAAGCAATAACGCCGCGGCTATGGATTTCATTTTTATAATTATGTTTCCACTTAAATAAAGCACAAACGAAATTTTATTTTTAAATTACAATGGTGTTAGATATATTTAGTTATTTTAAAGTATTTACAAACTTTAACGTCATAAGCTATTATAGTTTGGTGGCAAATATTTCTTTTGTTTTGTTTCGATTTCACACATTCCTAGGCAAACAGCTGATTTCGAAAGATGTTTTCTCTCTTCCTCTTCCTCTTTCGATTCGATCGTAACGCAGAATACCTAAGTTCGATTCTTGCGGAGCGGAATGCGGGAACGTAATCGAAATGCAGAATAGGGCTGAATAGGACTGTCGCATTTTTATACCCGAGCGCACTTGTGCACAAGGGTATTATTACTTTGTTCACATAACGGTTGTTTGTAACAGGCAAAACGAAACGAGATAAATATAGACAAATTTATACATAAATGATCAGAATTAAAAGAGAAATCGATTAAGCGGTGACTGTCTGTCCGTCCGTCCGTCCGTCCGTCTGTGCACACGATAACTCGAGTAAAAATTGAAATATCTTAACGAAACTTGGTACGTGCCCTTATTTCTGGCGTAGGACGGATGGTATTGAAAATGGGCAAAATCGGACAATAACCACGCCTACCTCCCGTATAACGGCAATTTTCAGAAATACGAAATCTTCGATAAATCAGTAATTATTGAAGCTAATTTATTCAAAATTGATACTTGCAACAATTCTTTACCAAAAAATACGTTTAGGATAAAATTTTGAAAAATGGGCGTGGCACCGCCCGCTTATGATCACGTATATGTATCTCGGTAACCGTTCTACCAATTTGTACCAAACTCGGTGTCGTTATTGTGCTTGCCACACAGAAGCAAAACGTTGAAAATTATTGAAATCGAACTAAAATTACGGCCGCTTTTCATATAACAGTAAATTTCAGAAATGAAACTTCAATATTTCGAAATTTAAGGACGCTAATTTACTTAAAATTGATACACCCCGGTTTACCATGTAGCGGTAGCTTTCGGAAAGGTGAAAAACATATTTAATACTTGCGCCGGGTATTTAATGTTCGGCTCCGCCCGAACTTAGACTTTCTTACTTGTACTTATTTTCCTTTTTTGGTTTAATATTCATTAATTTTATATAAAAGTATAGCTCGTGCAGTGTGCAGCCCTGGTTTTGGATAATCGGTCATAGTCAGAACGAGAGTAGTAGTTAAACACTCTTTGAGTTTGAGAAAGGCTTGTTCAGCAACTAAACCAAAAACTTTTATAATTATTTATAATATATTTTTCCACAGAATTATAATATTTACTACCAATACCCGGCGCGCGTTGCTACGCCAAAGAAAAACACAAGTATTTAGAGTTTTGAAATTGAATACCTATTTATTTACTTTAATGCTAAGGTATAAACAATATTTTTAGTTTTTTCATTTGGTGTGTAAATATATAAATTTTTTGGTGTCCCAACTCGTGAACAGGAGGCGACGTATAATTGGCCATGTGAAAAGCAAGAATTTTTCAAATCCAAACCCGCGATAGTTAATGATTGCCGTTGTGCTTTATTTATAGTTATGCAAAGGCAAGACACACAGGGAATTAAAGCCGCTTGAATTCGAACGGTAAATCGTTGGAAATCATCGATTTAGGTGAAATCAGCACATCTTCGCCTTTGAATTACCGCTTATGATTGTTCCTCGATCAAATTCGATGTTAATTTTTTTATTATCACTCTGGTTCCGTTGCACAGTTTCTGCGCGTTCAAGTTCCGAATAAGTATCACAGGTGGCTCCAAAGAATTAGGAAATTCAGTTGGATAATTAACAGTTTGATCTTTGTCCGTTTAATTTACTAACATTATCGTTCTTCGGAGCTAAAACTCCACGTTCGCGGAGCCATTCCGTATTTCGGTAGTTGATTGCTAAGTTCGGAAATACTCAGTCGATGACGTCTTGAATACTCTGCTGCATTTGACAAAAGTTGGAAGGAAATGATATCTCATTTGTTGTGCGATCAATAGGAACTTCACCGTTTCCGATATCAAAAAGTTACTTTGAAAATATTTGGGCAGACGTATCTTGCAGCAAATGCTCTCGCATATTTGTTGTGAGCGTAATTTTTTCGACATTGTTCCACAGACGCGATGCCTTTAAGCACGCGTTCAGCTCGTCTGCAGGCGTTGATCATGGTATAACGGGTAATCTTTGACGAAAATCACCTACAAGAAGTATAAGAGCGCCTCCCCTCGGTTGGTCGTTTCCACGAAAATATCGCAGAGTTCGGTCAAGTGCTTCGAGCGATTTCTTATGTGCCATGGTGCATTCGTCCCAAATTATAATTTTGCACGTTTTAAGGACTATGGCCATACCAGAGTTTTTGCTGATATTGCATGTAGGTGTTTCGGTCTGGTTCAAATTCAATGGAAGCTTAAGTGCTGAATGCGCTGTACGTCCGCCATCAAGTAGTGTTGATGCAATCCCCGATGATGCTATTGCTACTGCAATCCCATTTCGCATTCGAACTGTCGCCAATATTAAATTGATGAGGAAAGTTTTCCCGGTACCTCCTGGAGCATCTAGGATAATAATTCCGCCATCTCCTTTTGTTACACGTTGCATAATTTTGTCATAAGCTTTTTTTCTGATCAGCAACTAAAAACTCTTTTTGGGTTTGCACAAATCGTTCAAGCTGATTTGCATCAAACTGCTGTTCTCGCATCAAGTCTCTAACTTGTACAGCATTTCTATCTCGTGTCGCTGCTGGCATACCGCGTTGACAAATAGCTTTGTTGTTGATTGACATGACATAAGTCCTCCATTAATATTAAAGCTTCATTGAAAATGTCATCCGAATATTCCTGATTTGGATCGCTTGCACGTGCTTGTCTTAGAATATCTTCACTGATGCTTTCACGATGCGTTTCCCACAGTTGTCGAGGATTCGATATTGTTAAAATTATCGTAAACGAAGTTCGCATTTGCTTTGGATGGCACTTGAGTGATGCCTCGGTCAGAGTTTTGTTCCAATTCTGATTATTCTCAAGGAAGGCCAGTTTAAAGCGCGCTTCTCTATACGTTTGGCATTCTACTCCGTCGATGGTTTTCAATGCAAGTATACATGTGGACACTCTATACGATAATTGGTCTTGACTGAAACATTTTCCAATAGCTCCCGTTTGATACGTATCCTGCGAAATACTTTTTAATACACACATTTATGTCATTTAAGTTTTTTTGAAAGAGGGGGCAACTCTACTCAAAAATATGTAAATTCTTCTCCAATACCTTCAGTTTGATACACAAATTGTAATATTTGATGTCAATTGTATTAGATATTTATTATTTTTAAATTATGAAAATATTTTTTGATGTAAATTTTTGATGTAAATATCTTTCTAAAATACCTTCCATTTGATATCTATGTCGTAATATGCAAGTAAAGTAGCATATTTAAATAAACTTTATTTCTCTAACAGGTGACAACTCTTTCAAAAATAGCCAAACTTCCCAGAAACACTCTCCGGGTTTCTATGAAGCCATCCTGGAAATTTTAACAAAATCGGCTGAGTGGTTTCGGAGTCTATAAGCTGCATAGATACATACATACATACATCCTCTTTTATATACTAGTGTTCGCCCAACGGTTGAAATTCAACCGCTAAAATTAAGGATAGTTTATGTGAGTTGAGTTGAGCTGAAATAACATTAGTTAGAATGGGTTAAGTGGAGGGGAGTTTAGCTTAGTACTTAGCATAACATAACATACCATAACATAAGACTAAATAACATAAAATATGTAGCATAACACACCACAATATAACATCGCACATTCTTTAGTTGTATTTCCTTTTTATCCTCATCACTTTCTTCCTCTCTATCTTTGTCTCTATCGCTTTTAATGTTTATGTTTATGTTTATCTTCACCTTCATGTTCATGTTCCAGTTCATGTTCATGTTCATGTTCATGTTCATCTTCATTTTCATCTTCATCTTCATCTTCACCGAAAATAATAGTTATTTTCAAAATTTCAATTCAAAAAGTCAGTCGGAAAAAATTGGTCTTTTTGGCATTTGTATATAGCAATGTGGTGTTTGTTAGCCAAGGAATGTTAATCCTATATGATTTATTTATTTTTTACTTTTTTCAAAAAAGTCAGCAATTAACCGTTATTTTTTGACTGATATTTTTTTAGTCAAAAGTAAAAGTTAAAATTTGACTTTTATTTTTTTCGGTCAAATATAAAAGTTAAAATTTGACTTCTATTTTTTCGGTCAAAAATAAAAGTTAAAATTGACTTTTATTTTTTTCCCGGTCAAATATAAAAGTAAAAATTTGACTTTAATTTTTTCGGTCAATTATAAAAGTTAAATCTGACTTTTTTTTGTTTCGGTCAAAATCGCAGTTTACATATTCACAATAAAATATGTTCTAATAAAAAATGCACATCCTTCCAATTGCAGTTTTCTATCTTCTGTAAATATATTGAGTTTCTTTAATTTAAGCTTTAAGTTATTCACCTCTTAACAGGAATGATTCGGAATTCAATTTACCAATTAATATAGCTGCCAAGTTCTGCTCCGACCAATTGTATCGCCAATTGCTAAAAATAAGCTTAGTGCTGAGAACGCGCGTTCTACACTGACTTCTGTCGCTGGCACTTGATGTATAATACATGCCAAATCTCTTAGTCGCGAACATATACATTTTTTACTCTCCCAGCAATCCATAAGGTCCGTATCAACATCAATGCGCTTCTCCTTATAAGTGCCTATTTCCATAAATGCTTTTCGAACGTAATCTTCGGAAAAAGTAAAAGTAAAGTTTAACTTTTTATATTTGACTGAAAAAATACAAGTCAAATTTTAACTTTTATTTGTGACCGAAAAAATAAAAGTCATGTTTTAACGTTTATATTTGACCGAAAAAAAAAGTCACGTGTTAACCTATATTTTGGACCGAAAAAATAAAAGTCAATTTGTAATTTTTATTTTTGACTGAAAACATATCGGTGAAAAAATAACGATTATTTTTTACTTTTTTGAAAAAAAAAAACATAACCGTTACGATCCCTGCTGCTGATGTCTAGAAAAAAAGAAGTCTGATGAGGAGATGTGGTGATCTCCGAAATTGCTGCTATAACTTCTACCGCTTAGACTTTGTTGCTTTTTCAATTTTTCTTAGTAAATAATCGTGGTACAAAGCTCAATGAAAATATTAAAAATAAAATGTTAATAAGCCACAATAACATTGACATATAATTTTTTATTTTTCGAATCGTTGGAGATTCTATAATTTTTATTTTTCGAATCGTTGGCGTTTCGAGAATTATTGATTTTTCCACTCGAGATTTCAGCTCGCTGGTGGCTTGAGATTGTAATTTTTTTCGACCCAAGTTTTATAGGATTTAAAAAACTAGTTATCTGAAATTAATTCTATAATGTAAATAAAAAAAAAAGTAAAATAAGTGCGAAAATTATTAGTTATTAATAAATTTATTAAAAATGTGAATCCGTATTTAATTTTTAACAACATAAATAAACAGTAATTTTTGTTATACATTAAACTCCTGCGCAATTCCACTTAAACGGCCTAACAAGACATCCGATCGCCGCGCAAATACTTTCCCTCCTTTACTCTCATCGTTCGGGTCAAGTGTGAGTAAGCATAAACCAGTTTCTACAAGCGTACGTAAACTACCGATCAATAGCAAGACGCGTAGAGTATTTACTTTGCCTTCCGCAACTACTGCGAGTAGAAGGTATTTGACAGTAGAGTACTCTACTGGTAGTACTTGAGTATTTTCGAAGAAAACATACATTTGTGGTATCTTAATAAAACTAAGGACAGGAATGTAGTGGAGCGATGAAGAGGGCGACGAGAAAAACGTACTTTTCACTAAAATATGTACATATATATATGATATACATACCCAAGTACATATGTATGTATGTGCATAGATACATATGTGCATAGATACATATGTGCATAGATACATATACGATATGCGTACAATTGAAACCATGGGTTTGAAGACAGCGCAAATTGATGTGAAAATTTCAATTTCATATTAAATAAATTTATGTATGCATGTACATATGTACATATGTAAAATGTAGTTTCGATTTAAAAAAATCTGATACAGTTTTTCTCTCGCCATTCATACACCTCTAATTTTAGTGTTTATTAAAAAAAACT
>NW_023458557.1:14114201-14122154 GCF_013731165.1 Rhagoletis pomonella | reverse complement strand
TTAACGAAAAATATTTAAAATTAAAAATATTGGAAATAAAAAGAATCACTGCATAACTACACATTTCGGGTGCTCAGTGATATGTATATTTACGTATGTTGAGTATAGGTCTTTATCTATAGCACCCCCATTTCAAAGAGAGATTGTTTACCACGTTTGTTTATTTTATTTTTTTTAATCTGATTAAAAGGTCGAAAATTTTGATGAAAAATCGTTGATTTTTCCTTTGTTTTGTATAAAGCTTGAAAACTGGGTTTATAGGATTTTATCTAAGCATGATGAAATTTTTTATAAAATAATTTAAGCTCTCAATATATTTTAAATACTTTTCATATGTTTCTATGTTTAAGAATGACATTGATGTTACCAATAACGACTTTTTTGGAAATATTTTAGCCGTTACCCCATAAACTAGGACAGTTTGCTTTACGTTTTTGGGTCTAAGAAAATCGAAAAAATATAGTATGGTATATTTGTGCATCTTTTGTCAGCTTTCACATGACCAGTATGAGTAACATTGTTGACAGCGCAACTAGCACAACATGAGTTTCAACCGCCCAGCTCAGCATCCCTGTTGCAGCAGTTTAGGGATAGTTCTGAAATTTGTAGGGTGGAACTAGCGCTTTGCCAGACTCTCTAAATTTTTCTGCAGGGAAGTAATAATAATTAAGTAAATACCATAGCTTTTATTTACATATTTTCCATAACTTAAATTGCTATGAACGAACTAATGTAAGGGGGAGGAATATTCCTCAAGCATTTCCAAATTCGTTCCTTCAAAACAATTTAATTCTGTTTATAAATTATGGGCAAGAAGAATATGGCAAAATTGATCACTTTGCCAAATTCCTCTTTTTCCAATGTAATGCGATTAAAGCATGCAATTTTGCAACCCTACAAATCACTACAAATCTCTTTCTATGAATTCGCTTTAAGCTAATCTAGAACAATTAATTTACGATACTAAAAATGCAACCCTGTTGTATTTAAGATAGCAACTACATATGTTCAAGATGAAAACTGAAAAATATACGAGCGTCATTCTTGCCCGCATTTTCAAAACGTTCAGACGTCTAGTACTTTTTTACAAATCTTAATTGGAATTTTTCTGGCTACAAGCCACTTTTGCAATCCGACATGCGTACAACGATAATATCTAACTGTCCGAACAGAAACATAATTGTGGCGCGGTATTCCCGCACTCAAGGCAGCAGCACCAGTGGAGCGCTAGGGCTCCATGCATTCGAAGGCTTGCAGAATACAGCAGCGCCAGGGCTCCACAACGCGAAGGTTGCAGGTATGCCGCAAATAAGGAAGTGGAAAATTCCACTTCACAAATCACTGTGCAGCGTGGTTGTTATTGTGAGTTCTGTACATTAATTTGATAAATTGTATAGGCAGGCGATCTAAACTATTTAATTGTCAAAATTATTACGGCACTTTTACAACCTACTGAATGGCAGCAGCGCTGTAAGTAGTGAAGAAGACGAACCCGAGTCCCCAGTCGATGATGATGGAGTAGCTGTCTCACCGCCTGATTATGACGAGGTACGAATAGCGATTACGCGGCTGAAAAACAACAAAGCTGCTGGAGCTGACGGCCTGCCAGCCGAGCTATTCAAGTACGGCGGCAATGAGCTGATGAGGTGCATGCATCAGCTCGTATGCAGAATATGGTCAGATGAACGCATGCCCGACGACTGGAATTTAAGTGTGCTCTGCCCAATCCACAAGAAAGGCGACCCCGCCATACGCGCCAACTACCGCGGAATCAGCCTTCTAAGCATAGGTTATAAGGTCTTATCGAGTGTATTGTGCGAAAGACTGAAGCCCACCGTCAACGAGCTGATTGGACCTTATCATTGTGGCTTTAGGCCTGGAAAATCCACCATAGATCAGGTATTTACAATACGCCAAATCTTGGAAAAGACCCGCGAGAATAGGATCGACACACACCATCTATTTGTCGATTTCAAAGCCACTTTCGACAGCACGAAGAGAAGTTGCCTTTATGCCGCGATGTCTTAATTTGGTATCCCCGCGAAACTAATACGGCTGTGTAAAATTACGTTGAGCAATACCACCAGCTCCGTCAGAATAGGCAAGGACCTCTCCGAGGCGTTTGATACCAAACGAGGTTTCAGACAAGGGGACTCCCTTTCGTGTGATTTCTTTAGTCTGATGTTGGAGAAGATAACAAGAGCCGCAGAACTGAACCGCTCAGGCACAATACTTTAAAAGAGCGTACAATTGCTGGCGTATGCCGACGAAGTCGATATTATAGGAAAAAACAAGGGCTACGTCTGTTCTGCCTTCTCGGGATTGGATAGAGAAGCAAAGCGAATGGGTCTGGTGGTGAACGAGGTCAAAACGAAGTATCTCCTGTCATCACACAAACAGTCAGAGCATACGCGTCTTGGCACCTACGTCACTGTTGACAGTTACAAGTTTGAAAAAGTAGACGACTTCGTTTATTTGGGAACCAGCATTAACATCAATAATAATGCCAGCCTTGAAATCCAACGGAGAATCACTCTTGCCAACAAGTGCTACTTTGGCTGAGTGTATGGCGCGGAGGCATGGACAATGAAAGCATCTGATGAGGCGGCTCTTGGAGTTTTCGAGAGAAAGATTCTGCGAAAGATTTACGGACCTTTACGCGTTGGTGATGGCGAATATCGCAGACGATTTAACGATGAGCTGTATGAGCTATACCACGATATAGACATAGTGCAGCGAATTAAAATTCAGCGGCTCCGCTGGCTTGGTCATGGTGGAGAAGAACTTGGCTGCACTTGGCATTTCAAATTGGCGTCAGTTAGCACAGAAGAGAAATGACTGGCGTGCTGTTTTGGACTCGGCCAAAATCGCTTAGGCGGTTACAGCGCCAATAAAGAAGAAGAAGAAGAATATTTATTGCAATATTGTTCTTGAGCTTTGTACCACCATTATGTTAAAAAAAAATGGAAAAAGTAACAAAGTCTAAGCGCTAGAAGTTATAGCTGCTATTTCGGTTTAATCAAATTAGTGTATAGCATTAACAATAACAACCACGCTATCAAGTTTAAATAGCGGCGAATCAGCTGCACTTCATGGTAGTAGGTGGAATAAGGAAATGGATTAGCAACAAGAGTTTACGGGTTGTGCATAGCTCAGTGGTCAGCACTGCTGGCTTTGCACATCGATGATGCAGGTTCGATTCCTTCTGAAGTCTAGAAAAAAAGAGTCTGATGAGATGTGGTGATCTACTATATAGCAGCTATAACTTCTACCACTTAGAATTTGTTGCTTTTCCATTTTTCATAAAAAAAATATAATCGTGGTACAAACCTCAGTAACAATATTGAAAAAAATATTGATACGTCACAGTAATATCGACAAGTAAATAGTTCAGAATGAGCCTGCCTCAAGCTATACAATAAATGTAATTAATGTGTATAATTAATAAACAACACGCTGTCAAGTTTAAATAGCGGCGAATCAGCTTTTGATAGTAATAGGTTGAATATGGAAATGGATTAGCAAGAAGAGTTTACGGGGTCTGCATTGCTCCGCGGTTAGCGTTGCTGGCTTTGCACATCAATGATGTGGGTCCCGTTCTTGCTGAATTCTAATGAGGAGATTTGGTGATCTCGGAAATAGCAGCTATAACTTCTATCGCTTATGACGATTTCGTTCCTACAAAAAATGTTGCCTTCTCATCGCCTTCTTCTAAGTGTTTGAGCGTAGAGGACAAGGAGAAGGTTGCATTTTTCGGTAGAAACGAAATCGGCATTAGACTTTGGTTCTTTTTCAATTTCTCCTAAAAACAAAGCTCAATAACAATATTGAAATAAATATTAATACACCACAATATTGACAAGTAATCAGTTTCCAATTCGGCATTTTACTGTGGCTGGGCGTATTAAACCTTTTTATCAACTATAGTTTAGAAATAAAAGTGACTGATGCTTTGGATTGATTCATTTCTGAGTTATGGGATATTGATCTAGTTTGTTTTTCAAAGATAGTTTTTTCTTTACTTATCAGTTTGGTGCCTTATTCCGTTGCAAGAATATTTCGCCTAACGTATTATTTTAGCTTGAAACATATATTCATTCTATTTGCAAGAATAATGAACAATTTAAAGCAACTACATATGTACATATACTCACAATATTATGTGTATGTTTCTATATAGGTAGCTGATATTCTTACTGTAAAAGGTGGAACTGGTGCTATAATCGAATATCATGGAAACGGCGTTAATTCAATATCTTGCACTGGTATGGCGACGATTTGTAACATGGGAGCCGAAATTGGTGCCACCACATCAGTATTTCCGTTTAATGAGCGCATGGCCACATATTTGAAATCTACTAACCGAAGCGCTATTGCAGACGAAGCAAATAAATACAAAAAACAACTTTTTACTCCAGATGGAAATTGTGAATACGACGAACTAATTGAAATTAACTTAGATACGTTAGAACCTCATGTCAATGGACCATTTACACCTGATCTGGCTCACCCAATAAGTAAATTGGGAGCGAATGCAAAACAAAATGGGTATCCACTGGATATTAAAGTAGGTCTAATTGGCTCTTGTACCAATTCCTCATATGAGGATATGGGTCGTTGTGCTAATATTGCAAAGGACGCAATGACACATGGTCTTAAGTCGAAAATTCCGTTTAATGTTACGCCTGGCTCTGAGCAGATTCGTGCAACCATCGAGAGGGACGGAATCGGTGAAGTTTTTGAAAAGTTTGGTGGCACCGTTTTAGCGAATGCATGCGGCCCCTGTATCGGCCAATGGGATCGAAAAGATGTGAAAAAAGGTGACAAAAACACAATCGTAACTTCGTATAACCGCAACTTTACTGGGAGAAATGATGCTAATCCTGCAACCCACTCATTTGTTACCAGGTGAGAACCAATACTAAAAATTTGAAAGTATGAGTTGTATTACGAGATATTTTTTGGAATATGAAGAACTGATGAATTTTTACATGGTAGATCTTTTTGAATACTGTAATGCCAACCGCAGGAACAATAAAACTTGATTTGTGGGACTCAGGGGGTTGCGGAACCGCTATCTTGAAACAAGAGTGGCCAACTTTTTCCCCAAATTAGAGCAAGAGAAATTTTAGGGCCTGAACTAAACTATTCCTAAACGTTAGCATCCATGTGGTAGTCAAGTTCCAATAGGATTTTTGTATGAGAAGATTTTCTTGACAGATGAATACTTACGCGGAAGTTTACCATGGCCATTCCGAGAACGATCGCTAGAAGGAAACAACTATTATTGCACAAGGAATTGGACTGGTACGGCGCATGGGAGGGCGCAATATAATTGATTTTACCGTTCAGAATTAATTTTTGACGCAGACATCAAAAATGATATTTTAACGTGCAACTAGTGAAAAACAACTTATTCGTTCTTCTGACATAAGTATACAAGTATGAACCAGAGATCAGTTGCGGTGTATAGTTATAGTATGCGTAGTCGAATTTGAATGTCCGAATGCGGTGCACCGTATTCTACAGTGGCTCAATAAAGAACTCGGATACCCAAGTGATATGATTTCAAATAAAATAAAATTATAGTTTAAAAAACTAAAAGCTCGCTTTTATTACAACGTGAACTAGACAAAATAATAATTTATAGAAATACAGATTCTAGAAAAAAATAATAATTTATAGAAACACAGATTTTGTTTAAGAGGAATAGGAAGTTCCCTACTTGATTTAATTAAACTTTTAAACCCAGCCTAAAATAAATAATTGAAATAATTGACAATAAAATTAATTTACCGGAAAACAAACTCAGGTTGTTCGTCCTTGTACGTTACATTCTTGTTGCTATGCGTATTTTACAGGTGTGTCCAACGTTGCTCCACTGATGCACACATGGTAATATCGATGAGGCCAGAACTGCGTGCATGAGTTTCTGCTTTGCATTCGTTCTTGTGGTTGTTGTAGTGGTATTAAACGAGCGTGATTTTGACAATCACTTAATCGATGGCGGATTGTATAGGCTAGGACTACGTAGAACGTTTATTAATTATGAAGAATAAATATTCTTTGTAAGCGAAAACTAGGGGTTTATATCAGCATTTTGATTCGAATTTTCTGAAAAAGTTTAATGTATTAAAAAGTAAGTTTGGCTTTCTGTATAAACTTGACAAGCTGAGAGATCTTGGCTTGATCATTACTTTTAAAGATTTCTTCAAAATTGTTAAAGTTTCAAAATAAATCGAATTCAGGTCTAAGATTCACATGACTTCTGCAATGAAATGTTCATAATTATCGGTTTGACCACAGTAGCATCTAGGTGAGTTAAAGGCTTTTATTTTAACTAAGTACGCTTTATCGTATGTATGGCCCGTCAATATTCTGTTTAATGTTTTGATATCAGTTGGCGATAGCAAACTTTTTTCGAACCAAGCAAATTTCTTTCTACTACGTACATGGCTTGGAGTCCAAACCAGACGGTCAATTTTCGTTCTACGTTATTACGAAATGATACAAATAACACTTTTACACTGCATTTATTTCAGTGTTACTTTTATAGTTTTCACTTCACTTCACGACAAAGCAGACTGGGAATTGACCCTCAGAGCTACTTCAGTTAAGTCCGCTTCAATAATCCTAATATGAATTTGATGTGCAATGCTGGTTTTGGTATTAAGATATCTTAGGATTTGGCAAGAGGTGAGACTGTCGGTGAAAATAATGCTTATCATTATTGATGCTTCGTCAATCGCACAAAGTTCACCAAACGTTGATGACGCCCTGAAATCAATACAGTAGAGGTGTTCAGTGTTATTAAATCAGTTGTATATTCCTAAACCAGTGCTTTCTTCAGATATAGACTGGTCAGTGTACATTATGTAGAAATTATTGTTCTTGAAGTTGTTAAGAATGCTAAAATGATAGGATTTAGACTTGCACTGGACATGATGATGGATGAAAAGGAGTGGATCAATACGGTCAAGGATATCTGAGAATTTACTGCATACAGTAGAATAGCTGGAGTAGTGAGGATCGGAGGTTATAGAATTTAATATGTGATCATTAAAAGCAAGGATTTTTATTTATTCTTTAGCCGTAAGCCATATAGCTCGTTCATTAGGAGCGAGTTCATTTGCCAATGCGTTCATAACTGGGATGGGTGTTGACGGGGTTAGTACAAGACATCTTAAGAATTTGTTTTGCAAGGTAGATATTTTCTTAAGAGATGATTTAGCACAGTTGGCTGCCGTGGTACTGCAGTACTCTATTTTGGACCTTACTAGAGATTTATAAATGTTCAAAGCGGGATATTAGTGACATATTTAAACAATTTGATGTTATTGGTCGCAGAATTAACAATCATGGAATGACAATTTTTAATCGTGTGAGAGCTGCTGATTCTGCCAAGTATTTTCAAGCTGAACACTTGTCCAAGTCTGGTACCATTTATGGATATATTTATGGTTTTAATAGGACAGGATTAAATGAAAGGTTTAGTTGATTGCATTTATTGATTAAGGAATTTAGTTTCACCTGTAAATTTTGTTGGGCTTCTCAGAGATTGGTACCAGTTGCTACAGGTAGAAATCGTCCGCAAATTGAAATATTTGCACATTATTGTCGTTTAAGTCGTGTAGTTTTGAGGTATACACATATGTTGAGAAGTAGAAGTGACAGGCGCGAGTTCATTTGCCAATGCGTACATAACTGGGATGGGTGTTGACGGGGTTAGTACAAGACATCTTAGGAATTTGTTTTGCAAGGTAGATATTTTCTTAAGAGATGATTTAACACAGTTGGCTGCCGTGGTACTGCAGTACTCTATTTTGGACCTTACTAGAGATTTATAAATGTTCAAAGCGGGATATTAGTGACATATTTAAACAATTTGATGTTATTGGTCGCAGAATTAACAATCATGGAATGACAATTTTTAATCGTGTGAGAGCTGTTGAT
>NW_023458557.1:14084110-14114191 GCF_013731165.1 Rhagoletis pomonella | reverse complement strand
TAAATTTTGTTGGGCTTCTCAGAGATTGGTACCAGTTGCTACAGGTATACAGGATATTGGGACATTATTGTCGTTTAAGTCGTGTAGTTTTGAGGTATACATATATGTTGAGAAGTAGAAGTGACAGGCAGCTGCCTTGTGGTAAACCATTATAGATGTCGCCAGTGTTATTTAAAATTTTTAAAATTCTGTAAGCAAGAAAGTT
This sequence comes from Rhagoletis pomonella, assembly GCF_013731165.1. Taxonomy (NCBI): domain Eukaryota; kingdom Metazoa; phylum Arthropoda; class Insecta; order Diptera; family Tephritidae; genus Rhagoletis; species Rhagoletis pomonella. The sequence continues at coordinate 14,113,986 of NW_023458557.1, read as the reverse complement.
TGTGATCAACATTTAGTTCAGATAAATGGCCCTAATAATTTGTATATCCACGCAGTTGTACGCATTAGAGATGTCCGTTAAGCAGAAAATTACCTGTTTTTTGTGAGAGGTTTGCAAATTTATGTGGTGTAGGATATGATTGACACATACAGCAGACGATTTGGTTTTTCTGTAAGCAAAATAGTTACTGGGTAGGATGTAGTTGTCTTCCACAAAGTAATCCTGTCTGTTTTTAATACATGAGTTAATAATTTTGAGCAAAACTGAAATTAAAGCAATAGGTCTAAAATTGTTGAAGTTATTTAGGTTTCTATCCCTCTTGGGAATTGGGATTATTTGATGGTACGCCAGTGGTTAGGGATTTGGTTAGAGAGGAATAGGTAATTTAAGGAGTTTTTTAAGGAATTCAGGGTTGGTTCCGGAAGGTACCATTTTGTACGTTATTTTATCATACCCTGCAGCTGAATTTTTTCTCTTTTTGTTCAATCTAGTTTGTATCTCTTCAAAAGAAAACGCTAACTTAGGATCTGGAACTACCTCTTTTTTTAACGCATTATTCTCGTGATTCCACTGATTATTACTATTTTGACTAAAATCGCCTCTTAAAGCTTTGACAAAACGCCGTACGTTCCTACCCTTATCCAAATTTATTTCCTCAACTTTGCTGTTAAAGTTGCCGTTTTTGGCCCTTTTGATTTTGTCATAAGATGTTCCAAATTGCTTGGACTGGGAAAATTTCTCACTTTCTTGGTGGCAGCTGTTAAAAGTTTGAACATTTTGGATAGATCTTCATTCCACCACGCTTTGGGAACCCTCTCCTTAGTAATAGCATCAGTGTTGCCACTAACAATTTTTTCCCCTACCAATTTTCTTCCCAAATCCGACCAAAATCGTTTACAACCTACCAAATTAATTTCATTTACAAAAAAGCATTCTGAAAGCGTACAATTCATTTATTTAAGATCGACTTGTAAATAAAAATGACCCGCGCTATGAGTGGTAATTTATTGATTTAAATTTACTTTTAAGGAATTAAACTTATTGCTACATAACATGTACCCCGCACACATATTCTGAGCGTTCAGAATATATGAGTCCGAAAGGAGTCCTAGGTAGGTTAGAAAACCTCTCTGAACTTGGCAGGACAACTTTTTCTCCAAGCAAAAATTCCTATCGCATAATTTGCCGTTACCCAGCAAAAAACACGATTACCACAGAAGCGAAAGTGTAAACGAGCTAGGCGATGGGAATCGCTTACGCTTTCGCTTCAGGAAGGCCTTATTTTAACATGGGCATGTCATTGGCGGTAAGCCCTTACCCGCAGCATTACCTTCAAACGAAGGGAGAACGCATGGATAAACAGAATCCAGAGAAGCGAATAAAAAATGCCTTACAGAGAAACTAATGTATTTAGAATGCCCAGATGAGTACATACTTATTTATATTAAATCAGAAAATGTCTTAAAAGATTAAAATTAATTAAAATTTTTATAAATCAGTTTTTATACAAAGATATATATGTATTTGGATATTTAGATTTTACTTAAAAATCGGTATGTACATACATGCATATTTAATTAAGCTTAAAATTGTACTTCCTCACTCATGTACTTCACTTCATTGACTGACTTCAACTTCGCTGCAAATTGAACAAAGGAAAACATGATTTTTATGCGAGACAAATTTCCACAGAAACTAACGGTAGAAAAAGATTTTTTTGATATTCATTCTATTTTTCAGCTGACCAGGATGCAGCATTCTACTTTGCATTCCCCGAAATGAAGCAAAGAAGCGAAATAAACAAAAAATATTGTAGGACATTCTACTTTGCATTCCCTGAAATGAAGCAAAGAAGCGAAATAAAAAAAAATATTGTAGGACATTCTACTTTGCATTCCCCAAAATGAAACAAAGAAGCGAAATAAATAAAATATTGTAGGACATTCTACTTTGCATTACCGACAATGCCTAAAAGAAGCGAAAAAATTCGAAGGCATTACAACGCTATGCCTTCTAGAACACGTTACCACTAAAAGCGATTACCGATTTTTTGCTGGGTAATTATTCGTAAATTATCCGTGAAAAGAATAATTTTGCCGCGGACATATTTTAAAAAATATCGACTTCCACGGAAGTTAGCAGGGCACCTTCTGAAAACCAATGAAGGAAACCAGCTAAACCCAAACTAACTATCTGTTTGTCAATGTTATTGTGGCTTGTTAACATTTTATTTTTAATATTTTTATTGAGCTTTGTACCACGTTTGTTTATTAGGAAAAATTGAAAAAGCAACAAAGTCGGCAAATCAGCTGCACTTGATAGTAGTTGGTTGAATAAGGAAAATGAATTAGCAACAAGAGTTTACGGGATGTACATAGCTCAGTGGTTAACTCTTCTGACTTTGAACATCGAATTCGCAGGTTCGAACCCTGCTGAAGTCTAGAAAAAAGAAGTCTGATGAGGAGATGTGGTGATCTCCGAAATAGTGCTATAACTTCTACCGCTTAGACTTTGTTGCTTTTTCAATTTTTCCTAACAAACAATCGTGGTACAAAGCTCAATAAAAAATATTAATAACTATCTGATAATTTGCCGTAAATTATCCGTTGTTTATCCGTGAAAAGAATTATCTTGCCGCGGAAACATTTTAAAAAATATCGAGTGCCCTGCTAACTTCCGTGGAAGGTAGCAGGGCACCTTCTGAAAATCCATAAAGGAAACCAGCTAAACCCAAACTTACTATCTGATAATTTGCCGTAAATTATCCGTTGTTTATCCGTGAAAAGAATTATCTTGCCGCGGAAACATTTTAAAAAATATCGCGTGCCCTGCTAACTTCCACGGAAGGTAGCAGGGCACCTTCTGAAAACCAATAAAGGAAACCAGCTAAACCCAAACTAACTATCTGATAATTTGCCGTAAATTATCCGTTGTTTATCCGTGAAAAGAATTATGAGGTAAAAAAAAAATCATATAATTCCACGTCTCTAACTTGTACCGACTTCCGTAAAAATTTCAAGCTTTATAGGGTAGTTGGCAGCCTTAATCGGAAATATGTATATTAGGCCGGGTCGATTTGTGGGGAGGCAAAAAAATCGCCCATTGCTCTGTGAAAATCATATTCTAGGGATCAAAATAAGAAACTTTGCCGAAGGAACCATACCTCTAAAACGAATTCTGATGTCCCCCAATTTGGTTCGAACTTTTGGGTAGGGGCAAAATTTGAAAAATCCCACTTTGACCCATTTAGAGTGCTCCAGTCGAGTCCAAATGTATGACCGACCCCCACTAACTTTGGAGGCCCGACCCACCGATGCCAGTGGCACACCCCCTGGAACCCCCTGGGGGTTCACCATACAAACATTTCAAAAAATCGCCGGTTTTACACTTTACATGAAAAAGTCAGCGAAATGCCTATGTTTTTTCTTTTTGGAGTTTATTTTCTCTTTAGAAATTTATTTAGTCAGAACATATGTAAATGAAAAAATGAATTTAACTTAGTAATAGAAAAGAAATTAAAAAAAATTATTAGAAATTAGCGTTTTTACAACCCTTTTAACACCAAGGCATCACTGTGATGCATTTGCATGTCGTAAACATAGTTGTGTGGGTTTTTTATTCAACCGTTTTAAAAAATGAAGGTATCCTGTGACACAATTGCAAATCGGAAAATTGCTTGTGTGCGTTTTTTAAGACACTGCTGCATGTCGTAAACTTACTTGTGTAGTTTTTTTATAGCACCTACTTAAGAAATGAAGGTTGTTTTTACAACCCTTTTTGTGGGTATTTTAAGGCACCTTCATAAGAAATGCGCGTTTTTTGCAACCATTTTAACAATTAAGGTATCACTGGAATGCACCGCAACCCTTTTAAACAATGAAGGTATCACTGTGACACAATTGCAGATCGTAAAATTGTTTGTGTTGTTTTTTTTAAGCCACCACAAGGAGGTAGAATTGAAATTACCATTTCATTCTTATTACCTCGTCTCGTAGACCATATATAACGCAACAGTTTTTGTGAATGCATTAAGTCGTTGTGAAGAACTCAAAGTGTGAAGTGCTAATTTCAGATAAAAAAATATTTAAAAAAAAATAATAAGTGAAGTGACCATTCCAAATCAAAAAGTTTACAATGAATCCACCATCCTCTACACCGCAAGATGAAGCAACTACATCAACAACTATCGAAAACCCAATGAGTCATATACCCAAGCATGATGTTACTGTTTTTGGTGTGTCTACTGATTTAACTGATCTTAATTTACCAACCCATCTGGATATCTTGAGATATTATTTTTACTTAAGCGAACGTGCTAAAACAGAAAAGTTTTCCCATAAATCATTCACTATTCAAGTACAAGATAAGTCGATTGGAATTTGGGAAAAACTTGGTATGGAAATAATGCTGAAAAAAAGTGTATTTAATAAATTGAATAAATTGCTTGACAACTATCAAGAGCAAATCAAGAGAAGAAACAACACCCAACAATTTACAGAGTATGTAAAATCTCTGGAAACAATTTTTTACATTGGAACATGTAAATGCGATTTGAAGGCAGCTCCATGTGCATGCGGCTGGGTTCCCGAACGCCTCAAAGAGTTCATGCACGATCAACATAATCAGAGAAGACTAACAATGGATGCATTTGTGATGGAAACTGAAGAGCAAGGAGCAACGTCTATGTCATCAATGCCAACATACCAAGATCCCGATGATTCAACATACGCACCGCCACCGGTTCAAGAAGATATGGATAGAAGCTCAAGTTCACAATATACAGAGAGATACGATTGTTTGAACTTTGCCTTGGTATGTGACAGATTTGGTGTGCCTGACAGAGTAGCATCAGCATTGGGAACCGCTCTTTTGCAAGATTTTTAAATTAAAGATAAGCATGGGAAACCTCTCATCATGGATAAATCGAAAGTTCGCAGAGAAAAAGAGAAATGCAGACAAGAAGTGCTTCGCAAACGGTTAGATGATACCAATTTGTTAGCGTTTTCATTCGATGGCAGAAAAGATGATACTTTAACGATAGATAAAATTGATGAGAAGTATCATACTAGGATGGTAAAAGAACCTCATCTTGTTATTTTGAGAGAACCCAATTCTGAATTGATTGGTTACGTAAGACTGGAACATGAAACCGCTGAATACAAAACAACCAAATTAAATGGTTTTTTCAACGATAAAAATATATCACTGGATGCATTAATTGGAATATGCACTGACGGTGAGCCAACAAACACTGGCCCACACGGTGGAATTATACGACGATTCGAATTGCTGTTAAAAAGACCATTGCATTGGTTCGTTTGCCTTCTACACTTCAACGAACTTCCGTTTCGGCATTTGTTTGAAGCTTTGGATAAATCAACCAGCACTAGACCAAGATCGGCAACCGGAAAACTGAGCCGTCAAATCGAAACTTGTGAAACTCTTCCGGTAAGTTATTGCTATCACTCATTTATTATAGTTGTCAACCATTTTTAATTATTTTATTATTATATATTTTCAGGTGGTGGACGGCTTCCAGAAAATTGAGTTGCAAAATATGCCCCCTGCTCCAGAAAAAATTGAATTTTCCACCGATTCGAAGTACTTATACGACATGGCCCATGCAATTTCTAGCGGCGTGGTTCCGGTGGATCTGGCTAACATCAAACCAGGGAAAATTGTACATTCTCGGTGGCTCACCAAGGCCGCTAGATTATTGCGATTATATGTGACAACGGAAAATCCAGATGCAAATTTAAGAATTCTGGTTGAATTTATAATTAAATGTTATGTGCCAATGTACTTCAATATCAAGTATTACAGCTCTGTCGTGTACGGCAGTGCATTATTTTTCAAGTTCATTGGTTGGTCACGATTTCTAGAACCTCGTTTACGCAAAATTGTCAATCAAGTAATTAAAGATAATTCATATTATGCGCATTCGGAAAATATCTTGTTATCAATGTTGTTTGATGATAGCAAAGAAAAGCGCGACTGTGCCATCAAGAAAATTCTACGCTATCGAACCGATGTTGACGAGCCAATGGAACTTAGAGTTTATAAAAAACCAGATATAAACTTTAACTGCACAAGTTATACGGAAATGATTAATTTGAATGATATAAATATCGTATTTGAACCACCATTCACGCGAAGCATTCCGTACGATACATTGAAAGAATATTTAAATCAAGATGATCCACCGTTTAATGACCCAAAAATTCCATCACACATACAAGGAACGGAACGACATGTTCAATTGCTAGCTAGCGTTTCCAAACGGGTTATACCGGAAAATGTAGAGGCTGTTATGGCGACGTCGTGCGAAATTGCCCAGACTTGAAAGTAAAAAAGACTTCAAACAATAATTTTTTTTAGTTTCTTTTCTATAACTAACTTAAATTAATTTTTTCATTTACATATGTTCTGACTGAATAAATTTCTTAAGAGAAAAAATAGATATAAATAAATAATAAATATTATTATAAATAAATAAATAAAAATAAAGAAAAAACATAGCCATTTAGCTGATTTTTTCATGTAAAGGCCAAAAATGGTGATTTTTTGAAATGATTGTATGGGGAACCCCCCAGGGGAGTTCCAGGGGGTGTGCCACTGGCATGGGTGGATCGGCCGTCCAAAGTTAGTGGGGGTCGGTCATACATTTGGACTCGATTGGAGCACTCTAAATGGGTCAAAGTGGGATTTTTTAAAATTTGCCCCTACCCAAAAGTTCGACCCGAATTGGGGGACATCAGAATTCGTTTTAGAGGTATGGTTCCTTCGGCAAAGTTTCTTATTTTGATCCCTAGAATACGATTTTCACAGAGCAATGAGCGATTTTTAAATCGACCCGCCCTAATGTATATCCATATTCGGCTAAATGCTCGACTTCTTCAAAAAATCAACCGAAGTTTTTTGCCGAATTCGAGCATTTTCCTTAAATTACTTAAGTATTATAAATTAAATTGTTCAAAACGCGCATGAGTTGAATATATATATTTTTTTAACTGAATTAAAGAGTAATTTTTTTTAAACGTGTATGGATCAAAGTTTCCAACTTGTTCAATATAAAACGTACATCGAATTCCATGAAAATCTCAAGTCTTTTATTTAGTTTTGTTTTTAGCTCCTTAGCCTACACTGAGAAAAGAGTTTAGTTACGTCAACTAAATATGTTTTTATCAACACATGATTTGGTTATAGTTACATTATTTGTTTATAGTTACCAAATCATGTGTTGAGAGGAATATATTTGGCTGACTTTTTTCTGAGTGTAGCATTGTTGGCAGCCCTGTTGATGTCAAACAAGCTTGAGCAGAGAGTAGGCAGGTGGCCGAAGCGGCGACATAACGGTTCCCATTGCGACTGCGCTATATGTTTACATGCATATATATGAGCTTGGAGAAGAGACTGCGTTTAGTTCTGCGCTATGTGACACCATGCGCGAGAAAGATAGTTTTTGCGTCGCTGATCTGGACTGCCAATTCGGATGAAAGCGTGCCATTGTTGTTTTCGACCGAATGTTCGATTTCGGTTTCGCTTTGACGGTTAACCGACAATATTTTCATGTTCGTGTAAATGTTGGGCTTCCGCGAAAAAATAGACCGTAGATTTTGACTTCCACGGCAAGATTATTCTTTTCACGGATAAACAACGGATAATTTACGGCAAATTATCAGATAGTTAGTTTGGGTTTAGCTGGTTTCCTTTATTTCCATATTTTTTAAAATGTGTCCGCGGCAAAATAATTCTTTTCACGGATAAACAACGGATTATTTACGGCAAAGTATCAGATAGTTAGTTTGGGTTTAGCTGGTTTCCTTTATTGGTTTTCAGACGGTGCCCTGCTAACTTCCATGGAATTTTTTAAAATGTGATATTTTTTAAAATGTGTCAGCCGCAAGATAATTCTTTTCACGGATAAACAACGGATAATTTACGGCAAATTATCAGATAGTTAGTTTGGGTTTAGCTGGTTTCCTTCATTGGTTTTCAGAAGGTGCCCTGCTAACTTCCACGGAAGTTAGCAGGGCACTCGATATTTTTTTAAAATATGTCCGCGGCAAAATTATTCTTTTCACGGATAATTAACGGCAAATTATGCGATAGGAATTTTTGCTTTGAGAAAAAGTTGTCCTGCCAAGTTCAGAGAGGTGGTAAGAAATATGAGTTTCAAAAACAAAAAATTGTTTACTCTTATATGAATCTGTTAGGATTCATATATGAATTGTGACTCCAAATGTTTGCTGGGCTCTCATCTCTGTTATTTCTTGTTTGTTTTAAAATGTACCATTTGGTACATAAATTAGTCTTTACCGAGTTCTATTGCGGAGCCATTATGCTCATAATGAGCTCATTTAAGAGTCCGACATGAGGGTGTTTCCCTTCCTCCGAAGGTCGAGTTATGTATATGAGCTTAAATTCATACATCAAATGAGCCTCAATATGAGTCATATTGGACTCTTATTCTCCCCATATGCGGCTCATTTTGGTCTCTCTCATAAATTACTACATTCGGACTCTTATTTTAGGTTTTTCTTTGAGTCTTATTGAACGCACTATATTTGCAAAGGCATTCAGCAAAAATTCCTTTCAAATAACATACATACATATTACGTGCATATGTACACACCTTCCAACATGCATTCAATAGCAGCTTCGTGTCAACGGATGCGGATAAATGTTTATTGAGTGGCAAACAAATCAGCCACAATGCGTTCAATTGTTCTAAGTTCATGGCATTAGATCCAATGCACCGCTTTTTACTTGTCAAGCGCAAACAACTGTGCCTAAATTGCCTAGGAACGAAACACTCTTCAAGTAATTGTCCATCATCGAGAAGGTGCCAGCATTCCCGGGCATTGTCACCATACGCTGTTACACCGCCACCCACCTCAAGCTCCTCAACGTCGAGAATCCAACCAGGCTGCTTCTTCGCTTCCATCCGCACTACATGTAATGATAAACGTGGTGATGTCATCCTCGCAACAGCGCTTGTGCACCTAGACAACAGGAACGACATGACCATAACAGCTCACGCACTCCTCGATTCAGCATCCCTACTGAATTACATCACGGAACGCATAGCGCAGTTGCTTAAGGTCAGGCGCAGTAAAACAAACGTGGAAATAAGTGAAATTGGAGCAGTCAATACCAGGTCGCAGCAAATTGGTATAGTTGGTGTATCTTCGTTGCATTCCGGGTTTTCGTCAGTTTTGGAAGCTGTCATATTGCCGTCGATTTCCTCCAAGCAGCCAGTTACCGATTGGCTCTTGTGCGAAACAGACAATTCTCTGACTCCTTCGTTTTCGACATCATTAAGAAAAGTACTCAATCAAGTGACAAAGTAAATAAACTATTTCATAAGTGACTCAATAACAAAGCAAAGTTGAAAAATGGGCGATCCGCCGGATCGAGGCAAAGCCAGTGATCAGCTTATATTACTAATACTTATACAACTAATAGAAATAAAACACTACAGAATAACTCTAATGTGCCTAAGTACCTATTAATGTCAAGAATTGATGACACTGAAAATCTCTCAAAAGTATCACCCTTCCTAATAAAAAAAGGTATAGACTCAGTGTGCGGCGGTGAAGTAGACTTGTGTAAAAAATTAAAAAATGGAAGCATCTTAATTAAAACCAAAACCTACGTCCAAGCAACAAAATTACACTATCATTACTTTCACCCTCCATAAAAATTGAAGTATCTGAGCACAATACCTTAAACAGTTCAAAAGGTGTTATTTTTTCAAGTGAGTTGAAAGGTATACCAGAAGACATAATAAAAGACGAACTCAAAAATCAAAATGTTAGTGAAGTAAGAAAAATAAAGAGAAAGATTGACGAAAACTTAGTTGAAACTGGTTTACTCATTATCACGTTCGATAACCCTATACTTCCAAACGACATACTTATCGGCTACGAAAAAGTAAAGATAAGACCATACATCCCACTTACCCTCCGATGTATGAAATGCTTGAGATACGGTCACTCAAAAAAAATATGCAATAACACTCAAATGTGCGTAAATTGTGCAAAAGTTTCTCACACTGACCCTTGAAAAAACGAAAAGTGCACTGACACCACTGCCTGCAGCAGCTGCATTTACCACGGTATTGACAACGCCAACCACAATGCACTGGACAAAAGGTGTCCAATATTTGTAAAAGAAAACGAAATACAAGCCATCATAACGCTAGAAAAAGTGGATAGACGAAAAGCGATAACTACGTACGAAGACCGTCACCCACAAAAAACAACATATGCAAAAAGGAGCAATAACACCAGCATCATATCCACCATCCTCCACAACTCAATCACCAATAACAACAAGAACAGCAGAAGTTAACATATCACAAACAACGACCTCTAGCAACACTAACAAAAATCCACCACACTCACCAAACCTACCACATAATCCGCAATCACCAGATACTTCGGCTGCTAAGCAACGAGAGCAAATTGACTACTCAGATGTTTTGCTCAACAGCAACACTACCGGGAAATACCATACAACAAATTGTAAAAGAAAAAAAAATCAGAATTTTAGCAAAAAATATATTTAATAGAACAAAAAATGAGTTAAAAAAGTTGTATAAGACAAAAAATAATGCCAAACTCAGTACAAGCCCTGCTTCCTTAGATACAAACAACATCGATTCAGATCTTCAGACCAATAACTACAATGAATTGTTAATACTAATAAATACATACAAACCACAAATTATATCTATACAAGAAAGCCACATCCCTTCAAACTTTCAAAATATTCCTATCCCTCACAATTTTTCACTGTATTCGTTCAACTCAAGTCTACCATACGGTGGAGCAGCCCTACTTTTACATAATTCCATTCAACATTAAAAGACTGTGATAACGTAACCGTGGAAATTTATTCTATAAGAAAATTTAAAATTACATCAGCATACATTACCCCACCTCCAACTTTCAGACTCACAGCTTAGAAAATGTATTTAACCAAACACGACTCACACATTATTACAGGTGACTTTAACAGCTTGGCACCTGTAACAATCACCGATGATTGTTAATCAATTTAATAAAACAATATTTCTTAGATGGCGTTGATTAAAAAGGAATTTATTTAGCATGTGATTTTATTGGCTTCTTTCTCCTTTTTTTAGCTAGCCGGAAGTGGTACAAATACACGACGGCCATCATAGCTAACACTTGACAAGTGCTGACGACCTACCTTGCCAGATTGATATAATCTTAAATATATTTATAAAATACTTACAAGGCTAACACCATATTATTACATACATTTCTTTTTTGTTTTTATCTTCTTATACTAAGTTTACAGCTATAAGTTTGCTTAAAAAAATGTATTTTAATTTTCTTATATTACACCCCTATTGCGAATGTCGACTGGCAGTAGATAAACGACTATTAAGCGACTGTCGATTATCGATGCTATTGTGAGTGTCGCTTAGTCGCTCAATTAGCGAATGTGAATACTTTTTAATCGCTCATCCTTCTACTGCTGTTTTTTAGTCGTTGGAGTTTGCGTTTATAAAATTTAGATAAGAAGGTGTTACTATAATGGATAAAAAGTAAGTCAATTAAACTGGAAGTTGTAAAAAAATTGTGAAATATACATATGTATGTATGTATTTGAATTACAGATCAAAAATTGTAAGCAACAAAAGGCAACTTGCGCGGTTGGTCGAGCTGATGCAGGAGAATGAGGACATAGGCAAAGGAATTTTCGGAAAGAGTAGGTCCGGAAGCCTCGCTTCTATTGTGAAAGATATGCAATATATCTTGTGCATATAACTCCGGCTACGTCATCCGCAGTGTTTTTGCGCAAAACCAACATGAAAGTGTCCAAAAAACCGCATAATTTATTAATAAACTAGTGCTCGGAAATTTGAAATCTTTATTTTAAATTAAAGTTTAATTATTTCATTACACTTGCATGTTAATGTTTTTAAACTCGAGTCACGCGTTTGGACCCTAATACCCAACATCATTGTATAAATAGCTAAACCGTACCGTATTTCTTAAACTTCCATAAAGTTTATTAATGAGGAAAGCAGCTTCTCTTGCAAATCCTGTAAAACGTACAAACCGTGAAGCATCTGGAACGTAACTTCCAGTCATAAAGTTAGTAATTAGCAGGGAACGGATTTTTAGGACCTAAAAACCTATAAAAAAAGGCAAAATAAAGTAACGAAATAGGCTGGAAAAGGCAAAATAAAATAGCGAAAAACGCAGGAAAAGGCACTAGGTATTGTAAAAAAGGCAAAAAAAAGGCAAAATAAAATAGCGAAAAAGGCAGGAAAAGGCAAAAAAAAGGTATTGCAAAAAAAGCAAAATAAGGCACTAAAAAAAGACAGAAAATGCGAAGAACAATCAAAAAAAATTTTTATTTTAGAAATGTTTATATTACAAGTAAAAAAAAACTATGAACTAGTTTCATTATATGAAAAATTTGTACTTTGAATCTTTGACTATTTTATCCTTTCGAGTTTCTAACTCATAAAACTTTAATCTGTATAGTTGTAGTAACATTGAACCACAAGATGCATTTTGAAGTTTTCTGGCAGCATTTTCATTCGATTTTCGCGAAGAAAAGCCTTGAATGTACTAAATGTGCGCTCGACGTAAGGTGATACAAGTGGAGCCCAATTTAAATATGGAACGTTTGAAACGTTCATATTATCAGGAATAAGGGCGTTTTCCTAGCCCTTTACAATTTTATCCACACCCCTTATTGTCTCTAAGCCTACGTTAGCTGAGAAAACGGCTTTGCAATGGCAAACCTCCGAGTGTATTTCTGCCATGAAAAACAGCTTCTCATTAAAATACAATCGCCGTTCGGAATCGGCGTAAAACTGTAGGTCCCTCCGCTTTGTGTGACCACATCAAGGCGCACGTCACAAGTCGGAGGAGAAGCTCCGCCAATCTATTATTATTATTATTAAATGCTATAATCACTTTTTTAAAGGTAGAAAAGGCAAAAAAGGCAAATATCTTAAAAAAGGCAAAAAAAGGCAACATCAAATGTGTATATATGGAATCAGGGAAAGCTAAATCGTGGACATTCTTAATCGAATATACTCTATCTCTTTAGCAGAAAAAAAGGCAATTTCCATAAAATCCGTTCCCTGGTAATTACATACCCTTCATCTTCCAACTCCAAGGGATCCGACGAATTTCGTAATTCCCACCTTGCTTTAGCCAACCCTACTAATCTATTAGCTTCCACATCCTCATCACTAAACCATATTTCAACTGTATCAATTTTTTAAATTTTATAATAAAAGAATTTTTTTTTTAAATGATTTAAATGAAACACTAAAGAAATAAATGTAAACAAACAAACAGCTGTTTACAATTCAGTCAACCATTCACAATAGTACAAATTTCTATCGATCAAGTTACACAATAGCAAAATAAAAGATGATCGACTCGATCGACAAATTTCTATTCTACTGCCAGTCGACACTCGCAATAGGTTCCTTAGTTTTACAGTTTTAGGTTTGCTCTTTGTCAAGGAAAAAAACCTTTCTGAACTAATGGCTGTTACAGTGTTAATTCCAGCCATATCTTCGAGGTGGACGAATTACTCGACCACTTCGCGTTTTTACTGCTGCCTGCTCTTGACTTCTATTTCCTGAGTCTTCTGCCGAATCAGTACTGCCAGCTGTTTCGTATTCATCCGATGATGCATTGTGCACAGCTGGAAATACTGATTCATTCACCTGTCTATCACCTACTGATTGATTTCCTATCGGGTATGGGAACTTTGATTTGTTCTTAGCCTCACTGAATTCTCCTTCTCATTATCCTCTAATAATATATCGCTTGGATTTACTCTGCAGTTATTAGATTTAGTTATAAATCTTCGATTTCGCCTATAACTATTATCAAACATGTCTCGGACGATATACGACCGGCCATTTACATTTTCAATGATGGTTGCATAAGTCCAGTCTTTCCCATACTTTTGAAACATAACTGAATGACCTACATTCAATATCGGTAATGATTTCGTGTTTCGATCATAATAACTTTTTTGTCTTTCTTTTCTTTTTCTAATTCTTTATTTAATGCTGAGTTCCGGGATATTATTTCCGACCAGTAATGCGGGAGATACTGGCAATTTTGTCTTAACGAGTCTACCGAAGGCGTTAGCCCCATACTGGCCACAGGGGTCGTATTGTACTGGAATTGATCAACCATGTTTGCTTCATAGCAACGTTTTAAAATGTTTTTCGCTATCGCATAGCGTTTTTCTGCTAAGCCGTTACTTTGCGGGTACCCGGGACCAGAAAACTTTAATTTAATATTAAATTCTTTCGTAAATCGGAACGAAATCTGCTGAGCTGAAGGGACATAATTATTGTCGGATACCCTACCCTGTTAAACACCCCTTGAATGCTTTCAATAATATGCTTCGACGTCTTATCCCTAATCTTAATGCTCACTAAAAAACTATTCAAACAAATCCATAGCCACGATATTGAATGGATATCTTGGTGGTTCTTCTTGTTTCAACTCCTCCTTTTGATTACTTCGATTAAATTTCTCACATATAGCGCACGATTCGATGAGATGTCTAATTTGTTTGTTCATTCCTGGCCAAAAGTACAGCAGTCTAGCCCTAGCACGGTCAATTACAGACAATAGAATTTCATCATGCTCTTGTTCATTATCCGCGTAAATTGCTATATCGTCAAAATATATCATGACACCTTTCAAATCCCCAAATATTTGTACCATTTTCCGTTGAAACATTTCCGGTGCACAGTTTAAGCAAAATGGCACCCGGTTAAATCTGAAACGCCCAAATGGTGTCATAAAAGTTGTTAAATGCGAACTTTTCCTGTCCAAGTCCATATGCCAAAATCCACTACTAAGATCTAAGACTGAAAAACCCTTTTTATTTGGAAGTTTGGATGTCATGTCATCAATTGTTGGTATCAAGAAATGTTCTCTTTTAATGCAGGCATTCAAAGGTTTTGGGTCTAAACAAATTCTAAGTTGGCCATTCGGTTTTTCAACAATTTGCAAATTATTAACCCAGTCCGTTGGATAGTCAACGGGGGAAATTACATCAGCTTTTACCATTTCACTCAGCTCTTTTTTAAGTTTATCAATTAACGCTAAAGGAATTCGTTTTTATAATGTAGAACAGGCTGAGAATTTTTCTCTAAACAAATCTATAACGTTCCTGGAAACTTTCCTAGTCCACTAAAAATATCCCCGTTTAATTCTACAAATTTATCCTTCGATAAGCCCTCCATGGCGTCAATTCGTTTAATAAGGTTAAGCTTTATGCACGAGTTTAGCCCAAGAATCGGTTCGCATCGGTCATTCACAACAATAAACTCTAAAAATTGTTTGACGTCTGATTGTAGGTCAGATAATAGCAATTCAACAGATCCGTATATATTCATCTTATATATTATTCCCACGACAGCCGATTATACGTACCGGAATGACTCGGGGGTTTACCCGACCAAGGGGTGTTGTTTCGGCGATCTAACCCCGTTTAGGTCGGCGAAGTATCTCAGAAGTTTTTTGTCCATAGGGCTACATTCGCTACGTTTTCTCCTACTCAGGGCTGGCATCGAGTCAAACCCAGGGCCAGAAACCTACACCTGCTGTGTATGCCAGAGACGACTACACCACAACTCCACCTTTGTCAAGTGCAATGCTTGCGAAGGGTGGTGTCACCTCAGAGTCTGCTCAGGACTACGGACACATCGGCAGTTGACCACGTCGTATGTGGCCCCCTGCTGCTCAAACAGAGCAGCCTCCACGGCTAACCTCAGTCCACCAGAGCAGCCTCACACAGTCATCACAGCACAACAACATAATAACACCACAGACCATACCACAGCCACGACAGACCATAGAACACACACAGCCGCACCACCACCCACACGCCGCCGCCAACAACTCCTGGTATGTCAGACCAGAATAATCCGCAATGTGACATCTGTCAAGTGCAACACCTGCCTTGGCTGGTGCCACTTTAGGGCATGCTCAGGTCTGCGTACCACGCGAGATTCAACGAGGAACTTCGAGGGCCCGTGTTGCGCTGCTCGGTCGCAGACCCCAACTGCGACGCCTCCCGCCACCACCTCAGGGCGGCAACCATCACAGCAGCGCACACAGCCAACGGCAGTAAGAACACACACATCCCTTACACCCCACATCACAACACGTCTCCCGAACCACATGAAGCTCCTTCAGTTTCACTGTAACGGGCTACAGACCAAGATTGAGGAGGTAACCGTCTTTATGTGACGGCATGGTATATTGATAGCTGCGGTCCAAGAGACGAAGTTGCACAGCAATTCAACATTGTTGAATTGTGCCGGGTACAACGTGCACCGTCGAGATCGCGAGCGAGATAATGGTGGTGGCTTAGCGTTCATCACGCACCACTCCGTGCGGTATCGTCTTATCGAAGCAGACATCGACCGCAGGGATACCATCCTAGAATGTCAGGGCATTGCTATCCGGTCAGGCGATGTTGAGCTCGAAATATTTAACATATACATACCCCCTGTCACCTGCTGCCCGGTAGGATATCACCCTGATATAGGTGCGCTCCTCAGAGGTGAAAACCGTATGGTAGTAGCTGACTTTGGTGCGCATCACGATCTTTGGCATTCAAGCCTGTCAAACGATCGTAGGGCAGCAGAATTGGCTGAGCAGATAGACGATTCGACATTCTGCATAATGAACGATGACGCACCCACCAGGATTATGGGTAACTGCAGCGGCTCGCCCGACATCACCATAGTGAGCGCTGGTCTGATAAACAGCATAACATGGCGACCTATGTTGACTTTAGCATCAGACCATCTACCCATAGTCATCTCGATAGATAAACCAACCGACTTTGCCTCCGCTAAACACCGGACCTATATCAACTTCTCTAAAGCTGATTGGAAAGGTTACGCAGAGTTTACTGAAAACACCTTTACTGCGCTTCCCACACCAACCTACGTCCATCTCGGTGAACGTAAATTCCGCAGGGCAGTCACTGCTGCTACAGCTCGCTTCATACCGGCAGGATGTATAACGGACCCACGTCCAAACTTCCTTGCCGAAGCGGCTGTTCTAGCCGATGAGCGCGACAGCCTTCGTCAGGCCGATCCCGTAGATCCCCGTATTAGGGATCTCAACGCGGAGATTCGGCAACTAGTAAACGTACATAAGCGGAAGAAGTGGGAGGAGCATCTGAAGACCTGTAACTTCGCCTCTGGTGTGAGTAAGCTTTGGTCAACCGTGAGGTCACTGTCCAATCCGACGAAGCACGACGACAGAGTCGAAATGTCTTTCGGCGACCATGCTTCGTCGGACCCGGAGCGATGCGCGAGCTATTTCAGCCGGCAGTTCATACTGCATCCTCCGGTGGACAAAGCCAAGCGTCGAGTGACCAGAAGGCTGCACAAACTGCCAACAACTTGTGCCCCCCTTGCTTTCACTTGCGGTGAAGTTCAGGTGGCCATCGGGAAGGTGAAAGCCTCCAAAGCCATGGGTCCCGACGGAATATGCATGCTGATGCTGAAAAATTTTGGTCCTGCGGGGGTAGCGTACCTAACGGAAGTCCTCAACTTGTCCATTGCCACTCTCAGCATCCCAGACATCTGGAAGGTGGGGAGAGTGGTCCCACTGCTCAAACCGGGGAAACCCGCCAACATAGGAGATTCTTATCGTCCGATAACACTCCTTTCCCCGGTAGCGAAGACACTCGAGGCCTTGCTACTCCCGTACTTCACAAACCACTTGACCCCAGCGAAGCATGAGCATGGCTTCCGTAAAGTGCACAGTACAACAACAGCACTTAACGCCATAAACACTCAGATAACTCGTGGCCTTAACTGTAAACGTCCCTGTGAGAGAACGATTTTAGTAGCGTTGGACCTGTCAAAGGCTTTTGACACTGTCAGCCATTCCACGCTACTAGAAGATATAGAGGCTTCCTCTCTCCCACAGAGGCTCAAATGGTTGTCGGCAAATTATCTGAGTGGTCGACACTCGTCGGCAATGTTTAGAGACAAATCGAGGAAACTTAGAAAAATCAAACAGGGGGTTCCACAGGGTGAGTCCTTTCCCCACTACTGTTTAATTTTTACATTTCAAAGCTCCCTCAACCACCAGAGGGAGTCTCGATTGTCTCTTACGCTGACGATTGCTTGATCATGGCGACTGGGAATGGAATTGATGACTTGTGTTCGAAAGTAAACAGATATCTCTCTGAGCTTTCTCGCTTCTTCACTGCAAAGTGTCTGGCCCTCTCCCCTACGAAATCCTCTGCGACCCTGTTCACAACCTGGACGAAGGAGGTCAGGCTACCGCTAGGAATTCACGTCGATGACACACCAATTCCGACGGTGAATAATCCTAAAATACTCAGAGTAACATTCGACAGCCTGCTCTCCTTCTCTGCGCACACAACCGCTTTTGTCAATAAAGTACAGAGCCGCAACAAGGTCCTCAAGTCGCTAGCCGGCAGTACTTGGGGCAAAGACAAAGAAACGTTGCTGGCAACATACAAGGCTATAGGCCGGCCGGTTGTAAACTACGCAGAACCAGTGTGGTCGCCGGGGACTAGTAGGACGCCGTGGACGAAGCTACAGACGGTACAAAATACAGCACTCAGGACAGCGACAGGATGCCTCCTGATGACACCAGAACACCACCTCCACGATGAGGCAAAAATGCTCCCAATTAGGGAGCACAACACGATGCTCTGCAAGCAGTTTCTTGTTGGGAGCCACAGATGTGGCCACCCAAATAGACAGCTGCTTGCAGAGGAGCCCTCGCCGAGGCATCTATATGAACTGACGGACGAAGTCCAGAGGTTCATTAAGCAACGTCTGGACCCGTCAGCTCATAGACAGGCCCTGAACGGCATTCACAGGGACGCAGTCTCGAGTTATGTATACTCAAGACCTGTGAATGCCGTTCTAGGCACACAAACACCGGACATTGACCTGACGGAGCTCCATCTGCCTCGGGAGACCAGAACGACAATAGCCCAACTTCCCTCTGGCTACTGCAGCAGGCTAAATTCCTACCTGTATAGGTTAAATGCGGATGTGCCGAACGAATGTCCGGCATGCGGAGAGACCCCTCACGACTCGAAACATCTCTTCGCATGCCCGGAAAACCCCACAACCCTAACGGCGTCGTCCCTATGGACTGACCCCATAGAGGCTGCACGCTTCTTGGGGCTGCCGTTAGTGGAACTCGACGACAACGACTGAGATATCAGCCGATCTGGGCGGGGTTATTGTAGCCGCTACAACAACAACCACCCGTATATATTGACTTAATTATTATTGTAATCGAAAACAACGAAATCATAAAAAATCTGAATATTTGTTTTTTTAACTAAACTCAAAGGAATGCAATTAACTTCAGCTCCGGTATCCATTTTGAAATGCACTATTTCACCTCCTACTTTAAAAGCTTTTGTCCATCTAGCAACCGAATTCACTCTAAAATTAATTTGTTTACCAACGTTCTACGTTGACATTTCTACTTAATTTATTACCTGTCAGATTAGCCCAGTTTAGCTGAGCTATCTTTTTGGCTGTACCCACAACCGCTGACTTGCCCTTCCCTTTCCGGCACATCGCTTGAAAATGTCCAATTTTTGAGCATCTTCAACAGGTAGAATTTTTAGCATTGCACTCCGGAATATATTTCGGCGACCACAAACTGCCACAATTGAAGCAGAAACGTTTTGCAGATTTATCCGCATATACTTCCGATCCGGGCGCAGTGATGGCTGCAACACATTGTTTCTTAGACTCCAGGATGTCCTTGTTGATATGTGCCGATTCAAAGCTTTTGCACATATCAATATCACGCTCTAAGTTGCAGTTTTTTGTCAAACACACCAGCGATGATGCGGTCACGTAACAGTCTGCTTTCATATAACTTTCCGCACGCGCACTTATAGTCAAAGCGCTCCAATTGTGTACGTAACTCAGTTAAAAATTCATTGAATGGTTGTCGTTCTTTTTGCATTATGTTGTTGAACACAAACGACTCCATTGACACATTCTTTTGAGGAAAACAATGCTCGTCAAATTTGAGCAGAACTTCCTTGAGAGAACGGCTTGTCTGCTCACCACCTGCCTCAGCTGATTGTTCGTTGTGTATTTGCTTTCCTAGCAACTGGTCTTCGGACCGATTATTGGGAAAAAGCGTGTTGTAAATATTTGCGCCACTTGTTCCAACAAGCCACAGAAATGTTACAATTTCGACATCCTCCGGTTGACTGTTCTTGTTCGACGCAATCATGTAAACGAGAAAATCTCGTTTCCAGTTCTTCCACGTGACTGCTAAGTTAGAGCAGTCTAACTCTCTGATTTCCCTGCGATTTTCAGCCATACTTGTGGAGTCCCGATTGACGGTCTTGATAATCCCGGCGACAATTTTTTTCCGATGAATTGACTTTTATATTACATTTACATTGGACCAAAATGCGTGATTTGAAATCAGTCATTTGAAGGTGTTTACACTGCTTGATCCGCATTTGCTTTGACTTCTCATCAAATGAAAAGGGAAGACAAAAACAAAATGTATGTAAACAAACACTACATTTATTATATTGTTAACGCTTTTTGGACACAAAAAGGCAATTATTCTTTGATTAAACTAAAAATGTGTAAAGCTCTTGTATAAATTAACAATTTTTACACACAAATTTCAAAGATTTATTTATTTCGTTGTGTTTGTTTTGTGTTTGAAAAATTCCAAATGTCAAAGACAAACCAAAGCTTTTGTGGAACTTTTGTTTCTGAGTGCGTTCAATAAAATAGTACGGCAATTGGAACGCATTTGTGTCGTGATTTTGTGTAAATGCGTCGAAATGCGTCATTCTGGAAATGTGAATTTGTATGGAGAAATGCGTGATTTGGCCTCGCATTTGAGGTTTCTCGCCCAAATGACGCATTTGGGCTCAATGTAAATGTAATATTATCCGATGAAAAATGTTGGCTTCGATCAAATCCGATGTTGGCACTTTACGCAAGTTTTAGGCTTGTAGCAAATTGTTTGACACAATTTTTCATAAGCTACCCGCTTCTGGCTCCATGTAACAATCACCGATGATTGTTAATCAATTTAATAAAACAATATTTTTTAGATGGCGTTGATTAAAAATGAATTTATTTAGCATGTGATTTTATTGGCTTCTTTCTCCTTTTTTTAGCTAGCCGGAAGTGGTACAATTACATGACGGCCATCATAGCTATAACTTGACAAGTGTTGACAACATAACTTGCCAGATTGATATAATCTTAAATATATTTATAAAATACTTACAAGGCTAAACCCATATTATTACAGCACCAAAACTGGGGCTCACATAAAAATAACCGGAAGGGTAACATACTAGCAAACTTCATCAACCAATCCAACTATATACTTTTAAATGACAAATCCCCTACTCACCTTTCTACACACAACACGTTCACTCACCTTGATTTGACTTTCTGCTCTCCGGATCTCGCCGCACATGCGGAAGGGAAGACTTCAGACGACCTAAACGGAAGCGACCACTATCCGATTGTCATTTCCTTATTTCCGAGCGGAAATCACTCGGAAATACTCCTTAAACCCAAATTCCATGTCAATCGTGCAAATTGGTCAATTTGAAAGAAGATGCACTCCCTATGAGTCAATCAGACCTGTCAGCCACGATATAAACTCCAAAGCTTCTAACCTCAAAAAAATTTTACTACAATCGGCGAATGAATCAATCCCTCATACACAATTACACAGGAAATTAAAAATAGTTCCTTGGTGGAATAGCCACCTTACTAACCTAAAAGCAGAACAATAGACTATTCAATATATTTAGGAGAAATATGACTCAGGAAAATCTCCTCAACTATAAGAAGGCAAATTCCCAATTAAAACGTGAAATTAAAACAGCCAAACAACTATCCATACAGAAATTGACTGAAGAAATTAACCATAATACACCCACGAAAACCATTTGGACAAACATAAGACGATTCTGCGGGTTATCTCATGGAATTCACTGCCTACAATCGCACAAAAATCCAAATCATGTGTATACAATCCCTAAGGACATTGCCAATGAGCTTGCTACATTCTGGAGTGAAAACGCTTCAGATCAGAAATTCCCTATCTGCTTTCAAACCAGAAAGAGATCAACATTAGAAGGCCCAATCCACTTGAACCCTTCCAAGGAATCTATATGTATAGAACAAGATATAAAATACTTAGAATTGACATCGGCAATCAGAAAATTGAAAGGGAAAACACCAGGCATAGATAGAATTTCGTATCCAATGATCCTTAACTCTTCTGAGTCATTCAAAAAACGCCTAGTAATGTTTTATAACTCCGCTTTTCAAAACTACATCCCACAAACTTTTAAATATAATTTAGTTATACCGCTTCCGAAACCCAAATCACAGAGAACCGTCGCTAATTCGTACAGACCGATATCACTTAACCTCTGTTTTGCCAAAGTTTTGGACAAAATAATTGCAAATCGGCTTTGGTGGTTTGTAACAAAGCACAAGCTACTCAATAGCTGTCAAACGGGTTTTATGAGAGGAAAATCGACAGCAGATACTCTTCTTTTATTAGATTATCTAGCTGCAACCAAACTCTCTTCAAAAAGTCATCTAACATTTATATCTCTTATGACAAAATAGACATTCACACAAGTGTTGATCAGCTTAAAGCATGGAAACTTTGCCCTAAAATTACGAACTATGTCATAAGCTTTATAACCCACCGTAAATTTACGGTACGCGTTAATAACGAGTTCTCCGATATCCGGCCCATGGACAATGGAACTCCTCAGGGTTCACCTTTATCGGTCATTATTTTTCTTATCGCCTATAATAAATTAAGCTCCATAATATCTCTTCACAAAGAATTCGATTTCTGTGCATACGCGGATAACTTCAATATCATCGTTAAGTCAAAAAAAGAAAAAAATCCATTAATAGACATGACCATTTTCAGTGACATTTTAGATTGATGCAAATACTCAGGAGCAAGTATATCTCAATCAAAAAGCAAATAGATTCACATCCGTCGTAAACACAATTGCAAATGTACAATTCTATCTCACGATATAAACCTCCAACCAAGCAATGAGCTAAGAGAACTGGGTGTCACAATCAACAAAAGATACAGGTGGAACTCCCACATTGATTTAATGTGCACTGCACTGTTAACACAACTTAATATTATAAAATGCCTGGCTACTCCAAAGTTTAATTGTGATACACAAACTTTACTCTCATTGGTAAAAACGCTACTCCTTCCTAAAATTAACTGTGGCATTTTTTATACGGGTTCGCCCCAAACACAGTTAAAAAAGATCAAAACAATACTCAACTCAGCTTTAAGAACTGCTCTGGGGGCATTGCGCTCCACCCCAATCTCTAACATATTATTCGAAGCCAATACACTGGCAATCGAAAATACATACCAAAACTAGAGCCAGCCATAGGTAAAATATTAAACCTCTGCTCAGAAATCAATATCCAAAACATCCAAACACATCATCCAAAACTCACCTGCCTGGACACTAAACCCTAAAGCAATAAATACTACATTAAATAACTTAAACAAAAACAACACGAACCCAATTCAATCTCAAACAAAGTTTTACGAAATTAAAGAGAAATACCAAAACTACACCTTTATCTACACAGATGGATCTAAGGTCGACAACAATGTAGCATACAGAATAACAAAATATACAAAATGAAGGTTTAGAAATTTCAAACCTTCCCTGCTATAGCTCAATATACTCCGCAGAAATTATAGCCATATTCGAAGCAATAAACACAATAAAGAGCAAAAACAAAAATTTTGCAATATGCTCTGATTCCCTTTCGGCTATAAACTCTATAGCAAACATAAACAACGACGACCATTACTCAACAACTATTAGAAATATCATGATAGCAAAATGCCCTAAAATAATACTAATTTGGGTGCCGGGACACGCCAACATAACCGGAAATGAATTCGCCGACTATACCGCTAAACAAGCTCATCAAGCACCAGTACTAACTACAGAAAACTTCAACTTTACTGACATTAATAAAATTTGATAAATTAGAATCATACATGCGAAGCCTAATTCAGAATTTGGATATAAAGTGGACAAAAGTTTTCCGAATAAAATTATAGTTTAAAAAACTAAAACCTCCCTATTATAATTGCCATTCGTACTGTCCTCAGGTATGTAACTTGAGAATAGAAATCGCTGCATCTTTTAGGCGCATCAATATTACATAGTTACATCCCGAGCTAATAAAAGTAAGGTAAAAAACATTTCTACAGCAAACACCACCATGAATGGAGCTCAACTAATGCATGGTACCAACAAGTGAACCATACAAAACCCCATATAACAGACTTTATTACAAAAAGTAAAAACAAAGTTACTCGACTGGACGTCATAAAATTCGGACGACTTCGACTTGGACATACAAATTCTACACACATCTCATGACCAACACTAATCCAACTACATGCACGTGCAACTCGGACATAAAAGTCACCATACCACATATCCTCCATTGCCCAATATACTCCGCCCGCAGAAGACAAGTCTTCAGCAACACAAACCCAATGAGCCACCTATCTTCCCCAACTTCCGATTCAATATCCTTAATCACTAAATTCCTTAAAATTACCAACCTATACCATAGAATTTAACATACAGAAGTACTGTAAATCTATACATACATATTAAGCGTAAGGCCTCGATGTCATTGCTTTATTTTAAAATTAGCTTGTAAGATCTACTCTTTAAGCCAATTTTATAAATAAATAAATAAATAAATCCTCCAAGCAGCCTCAGCACCGCCTAAATAGTACTAAATGGGGAATCCCTAACAACATCAACCAGGCTGAAGCCACATTTACCCCCTTATTCTAGAGCCCGAGTTTTCGTAATCCACATGCTGTAACCCTTGCGGAAACATGTGCAGCATTGTCAGCTATCAGTTGTTTTTCGAAGATAGCTGAATAAAGGAAAACAAAGTGGAAAGGAATTAAAAAACACTCATGAAGTGCTTATTTATAGTAAAATTGTTTTATTTTACATATTTTGAAGGAAACGGTGGATTCTATTGTATTTGCAATTATAGCAGCGGAGTAAGAGCGCGCTATGGGAATGATTTCACAAAGATACGCGGAGCTGTCGGGGATGGTAACCATGGGCGCGTCTATGTCAGCTTCTGGTTGAATTGTTGAACCACAAGCCAGAACTACTCCTATGCTTGAAGAACTGGTTCTCAATCCAGTTAATGCAATAACAGCTTCTTCCAAGCCATTGAAGACATGCACTTTGTTAGGTTACTAAGTAGAATTCTCCTTTCTGTGTTGCCGTGTTGCCGGAGAAGAAGGGCCTCCGCAGTCAAAGGTATACAACACTTCTTGTGCACATCACTCCGGTTACGCCATCCACAGTATTTTTGCGCAGAACCGACGTCGACATTCGCAAAAAAGTGCATAGTGCAAACCGAATTTATTAATATGATAGTACTCGGAAATGTGAAACATTTATTTTATATAAAATTTTAATCCTTTGATTACACGTGATGTTAAAGTTTTTGGATTCGGGTTATACGTTTGGACACAACAACCGAATATCATTGTACAAATAACTAAACCGGACCCAAGTTTCTCGATAAGGGGCAACAAAGATTCTGTTTTACTCGTTTATATAAAGCAGTGGATAAAAATATACGTATATGCGAAGGGCAAATTTAACTGTTTAAATGAACACCACCACTAGTATTTCCTGCAAACGCACATCGATTTACGTCTTTTACCTCGCCTCCGACACAGAATTATTTTGGTACAAAATTACGCAAAAAAGCGTACTTGTTCGTTTTTAGGCATGCTATTGTTACGAATTTCGAAAGTTCGAAAATACGATTCGGATTACAGCATACTATTTCTACGATTCGTAGTAAAATCCGAATACGAAAGAGTTACAGAATAGGGGTGTTAATCTACCGGGACCTCTTGATATCCTAATTGGGGCCAGCCTGTTCTTCGACATACATTCGCAAGGCCAAATAAAACGTAAGTGAGTGTTTACCGACACTGCAAAAAACACAGCTGGGTTGGATATTCGCTGGAGCAATAAGACTTTCGCCACTGTCTTCGTATCCGACGTCGCTGCTCACCTTGCCGGCGCTGCCTTGCTCAACTTCGCTGCTTGTGTCGGCACCTTCCCTAGAGTTTAGCAATGTGACTATACAGCCGCAACCTGCATTTGAGTGGCTGTTGGAAAAATTTTTGAAATTAGAAGATGACTATCATCCATAAACAACAAAGCGTAAGGCTGATGAAAGAGAGTGCGAGAACTATTTCACACAAACAACAATGCGGTGTCCAGATACGAATAAGTTCATTGTTCGCCTTCCATTTTCAAGTAACCCAAGTAAACTAGGTCATTCATTCGACATTTCCCGTCGACGCTTTTTGGCAGTAAAGAAAAGAGTGCTAATAAACGACCCAGTTGGAGCGGAATATAAGAAATTGATTCATGAATATATAGATTTAAGCCATATGATTGAGATTACATCAACACACTCTTCGGAGAGCATAGGCACATATATTCCACACCATTGTGTTACAATGGCAGATAGTTCGACCACAAAATTACGGGTTGTGTTTGATGCTTCCTGCCGCACATCGAATGGCATCGCACTCAACCAAATTATTCGCGTCGGTCCAACTCTACAGGACACCATTTTCACTTCTCCGTTTGCGAACACATCGCTGTGTGCTTATGGCCGATATAACGAAAATGTACCGGCAGATTCTGGTCGATGAGCGAGATGCAAAATGGCAGTGCCACTTGTGGCGAGATTCGCCAAGTGAATCACTCAAGACTTATCGACTACGAACAGTGACATACGGAACCAGTTGCGCTCCTTTTTTAGCCGTGAGATGTTTGCAGCATCTGGCGTACGATAACATGTCCAACCACCCTATTGGAGCTGCTGTCACTCTACGAGATTTTTATGCCGACAATGTCATGGCAGGTAGAAACACAATTGAGGATGTCATTAAAATTAAAAGGGACGCCATAGATTTGCTTGCTAAAGGAGGATTTCCTCTTCGAAAATTTGCGTCAAACCACAACCGCATCATTGATGACATGTCTGAGCCAGACAGAGAAGCAGTAATAGGTGGTGATGTCGACTACATAAAAACGCTATTGCACCTGCAAAATAATAATGCAAAAATTGTGGAAACTACGCCGCGCTTGGCACGAAAGCGTACCACTCACCATCCAAACACAATGGGACCAACTTACATTCACTTAGGTGCAAAATTGATTCAATGTTAAAAAAAATCACAATTTATGCGTTTTTCGGTAGTTCTTTGGCAAAATTACAATAATTTTTTTTTGATATACTTTAGAGTATGGTTTAAAATACTAGAATCCACCATAAAAATATCAAACTTCGCTAACGTATATGCACTCTCATCAATTTTTTTTTTTTGTAAATTAACACATTGACTCAAGTTTGCACCCATATAATTTGTACGAGATATTGCCACGCTGCACCTCGATGCAACCCGTTTTCCTCCGTTGAAGTGTCGGCTTTTGTTATAAATGAGTAAGTAAGTTTGTTTTTTGTTATTAAAATACCATGAGATGTGTTTTGGGAAATAAAAATTAAAATATTACTGAAAATATCTTTGAATCACAAACTTTGCCTTAATAGTATGTACAATTATGGGTTATTTGGTCAGATGAGACCAAAATTAACCGCTTTCAAACAATGAAAGATCTTGGTTTCAGGAAAAGAGAGGAAAAACGATTAAGCTTTCACACATTCAACCGATAGTAAAGAATGAAGGTGGGGCGATGAGGGGCTGGGCCGCTTTCACGCGAATGGCGTCGGACCACTACTTTATGAAGCATTCTTCGCACGGTTCACACGCTAGCATATCCACTAACGCACTCCACAGCTTCTTTAGCGATAGATATTCTGTCTGACGCTATTAAACGCCTAATTTTTCGTCCTTCTACTTCAGATATTTTCGGCTTCCTTCCACCGTTTTCTTTGCAATCTGCATACTAGTAGTGCGTCTAATAATATGGCTAACAGTCGATTGGCTCACATGCTAAATTTTCGCTATTTCACGGCTTGAAAGCCCCGTCATAGGGTTTTCAGTAATATTTTTATTTATGTATATTTTCCAAAACACATCTCATGGTATTTTAATAACAAACCAGTAAGAAAGTCTAATTTCGGGCGGAGCCGAACATTAAATACCCGGCGCAAGTATTAAATATATGGTTTTCACCTTTCCGAAAGCGATCGCTACACGGTAAGCTGGGGGTGAGTAAATTAGCGTCCTTAAGTTTCGAAATATTGACGTTTCAAGCATTTCTGAAATTTACCGTTATTTGAAAAGCGGCCGTCGTTTTAGTCCGATTTCAACAATTTTCAACGGTTTGATTTATGTGGCAAGCACAATAACCATACCGAGTTTGGTACAAATTGGTAGAACGGTTACCGAGATACATATATGTGATCATAAGTGGGCGGTGCCACGCCCATTTTCCAAAATTTTATCATAAACGTATTTCTTGGTAAAGAATTGTTGCAAGCATCAATTTTGAATAAATTAGCTTTAAGATCTACTGATGTATCGAGAATTTCGTATTTCTCTAAATTACCGTTATATGGGATGTGGGCGTGGTTATTGTCCGATTTTAAAAATTTTCGGCCATTTGGTATGCTGTACCAAGGCCAACAACTGTGCCAAGTTTGGAAGAATTTGGTGCAGCGGTTACCAATATATACACATGTAACCACAAGCGGGCGTGGCTACGCCCATTTTCAAAAAATTTATAATCTTATTTTTCGTCTAAAAATTATTGTAAATATAAATTTTGAGTGAATTATCTTTAGTAGTTACTAAAATATCGCAGTTTTCGAATTTCTGAAAATTACCGTTATATGGGAGGTAGGCGTGGTTTTCGATTTTGCCCATTTTCAATACCATCCGTCCTACGCCCGAAGGAAGTGCACGTACCAAGCTTCGTGAAGATGGGCTTGTTCGAGATGTAATCACAACCGCTGTGTTGCGCGAATTATTAAAGTATCACGTTCGGTGTGAATTTCTAGCAACGTTTTATCAATTGGGAAGTTGAAACAGTATTACAAATTTTCATCAGTGCTGCAGTATTGCCGCTTTTATTACGTGCCTCGAACAGACCCAGATATCTCAATTTTTACTCGAGTTATCGTGTGCACAGACGGACGGACGGACGGACAGACAGTCACCGCTTAATCGATTTCTCTTTTTTATGCTGATCATTTATTATGTATACATATATCTATATCTATCTCGATTCGTTTTGCCTGTTACAAACAATCGTTATGTGAACAAAGTTATAGTACCCTTCTGCACAAGTGCGCTCGGGTATAAAAAAAACTACTCATTTATAACAAAAGCCGACACTCAACGGAGCAAAACGGGTTGCATCAAATTGCAGCGTGGCAATATCTCTTATAAATTATATGGGTGCAAAATTGAGTCAATGTGTTAATTTACAAAAATTGATGGAGTGCATATACGTTAGAGAAATTTGATATATTTTTGGTGGATTCCAGTGCTTTAAACTATACTCTAAACTATATAAAAAAAAAATATAACAATTTTGCCAAAGAACTACTGAAAAACGCATAAATTGTGATTTTTTTTATTATTGACTCAATTTTGCACCTAAGTGTACATCGACAATATTCTCGTTCCAAGGTTCGTATGCATTGATTTCAATACTAAATTTCATGCCTTTGCAGATGCGAGCATGAAGGCTTA
>NW_023458557.1:14072054-14074110 GCF_013731165.1 Rhagoletis pomonella | reverse complement strand
CATCCTGCTGGGATGAAGCGGGCTGCAGCAGCAGTGAACGTCGCACAGTGCGTAATCATAGCGCCCACAATTTTGATTATAGAAATTATTCTTTTGTAGTTATGTATTTCTAAGTTAGTTATGTATTTCTAGACTGTATAATTACGGTTTCAAATGATGTACGTGATTCCATAAAATATTTTATTTGGGAATTTCCAGGTTTCGGTCTCTAATAGTCAAAAATTATAAATGATATATATCTATGTTAGTTATGTCGAATCTGGTTTATTTTTTCAATGTATATTGGTTGCATATGCAGGAATATTTTTGCAAAATTTTACCCGTTAGGTGGCGCCGGGGTCGAAATATTTTGAAAGTCCGTATTTATTTACGATTTTGTTAAAATTTGCGACATGTATTAGATACATAATAAGATATATATATTAAAAAAATAGTCCCGATAGATGGCGCTCTAGTCGAAATATATGGCCCTATTCATAAGAAATAAAGTAACTTTATAAAAGGTTTACAAATGGAAAAATGTATGAAAACGTCAATTTATAAAGCTCTTTAAACCTACTTTATTTTTTATGAATAGGGCTAATCTTATTACATTAAACGAGCAATTCTTGTATATACATATATATATACATATATATATATATCCATAGGGTTCTCAGAAACGGCTGTAACGATTTTGTTGAAATTTTGTACGCCGATAATGTTTTGGATTATAAGGTTATCTGAATAGGCATTATCTTCGAGAAGACTCGTATAAGGTTGCCACCTGTTCGAAATTAGTTACAAATTAATTAAATCATCATAATATGGGTATCAAATGGAAGGTATTTTAAAGATCCCTAATTCAAAAATATTTTTAATATGGTTGCCACCTATTTTGAATCGCATATTTATTTAATTTTTTGTAAAAAAAAAGGTAAAATATTACTATTCATGGGTACTAAGAGAAGGTTCTTAAGCAATGCTTTCCTGTATACAAAATGTTATCTCTTAGGATAATAGTGTAAGGTTGCCACTTGTGTTCGATTCTACACAATTTATCTAAAACATCGCAATATGGATATCCAATGAAAGGTATTGTTGAGAGCTTTGGTAAGAAAATATTTTCCAGCAGGGAAGCCACGTTTCTATGTAATACAAATTTTTATTTTGTTAATTTCAATCAGCATTTATTTTATGTATACACAGTACATATACGCTCAAGATATGTACCATTCATTCCAGCGTATTTCGGAATAGGGTTGCCACATACATTCTAGAGTAAGAAATTTATTTAATAGATATCGAAATCCTCTTTTTGTTTGTTTATTTCCAAAATATTTTTTAAAAGCTATCCAAATCTTGAAAGCTCGGTCAACCTGGTTCTAGTGCTTTAAAACGGCTAACAAAAATTAAAACAAAAAAAAGATATTTAAATTATTATTTGTGTTTTTGCTCCGTACCCCAAGTCTACATCTGCTATGGGCACTCGCATAAGAACTGTCAGTTTTCTCACATACGAGATCTTATCTCAGAGAAATTTTTGAACGTGGGCATATTATCGCATACCATTTCAGTGGGAAATGTTGTTAATGTTTTTTAAATGCTGGGAAAATTTTATCTTTTTTTCTTGGATGTGCTTTAACAGCACTTCTCCGAATTACACCACTTCTTTCTTACTCGGAATTAAAAATACTAGTGTTCGCCCAGCGGTTGAAATTCAACCGCTAAAATTAAGGATAGTTTATGTGAGTTGAGTTGAGCTGAAATAAAATTTGTTGGAATGGGTTAAGTGGAGGGGAGTTTAGCTTAGTACTTAGCATAACATAACATAGAATAGCATTAGATTCAATAACATAACATATGTAGCATAACACATCACAATTTAACATCGCACATTCTTCAGTTGTATTTCCTTTTTATCCCTATCACTTTCTTCCTCTCTATCTTTGTCTCTATCGCTTTTAATGTTTATGTTTATGTTTATCTACACCTTCATATTCATGTTCATGTTCATGTACAAGTTCATGTTCATGTTCATGTTCATTTTCATGTTCATGTTCATGTTCATGTTCAT
>NW_023458557.1:14052890-14072044 GCF_013731165.1 Rhagoletis pomonella | reverse complement strand
TCTTCATCTTCATCTTCATCTTCATCTTCATCTTCATCTTCATCTTCCTCTTCATCTTCATCTTTATCTTTATCTTTATCTTTATCTTTATCTTCATCTTTATCTTCATCTTCATCTTCATATTCATCCTCATCTTCAACGTCATCTTCATCTTCATCGTCATCTTCATCTCCATCTTCATCTTCATTTTCATCTTCATCCTCATATTCACCTTCGTCTTCATATTTATCTTTTCCTTTATCCTGATCTATATCTTCATTCTTTTCTCCATTTACGTATTTACCCCCACCATTGTTATTAGGTTAGGTAGTTAAATTTTCCTTCCTCTTTTTCTTTACATTGTTTCTTTAGTGATATCATGTCGTGTTGAAATTGGGTGTGATGAGTTGCAGTGTGGTGGAATTGGGTGTGGGAGTTACGGTGTTATGAATTCAGGTGTGGTGGTCTTAAAAGGTGTGGTGAATTTAGTTGTGGTGAGTTGAGGTGTGGTGAATTAAGGTGCGGTGAGTTAAGGTGTGGTGAGAAAGTTGAAGTGTGGTGAATTAAGGTGTGGTGAGTTAAGATGTGGTGAGAAAGTTGGGGTGTGGTGAATTAAGGTGTGGTGAATTTAGGCGTGGGGAGTGAAGTAGTGGTGGATTTAGGTGTGGGGAGTTAAGGTGTGGTGAATTAATGTGTAGCGAACTCAGGTGGAGTAAGTTTTTAAGCGGAGGTGAGATGAGTTGAGGTGAGGTAAGTTAAGTTAAGGGGTTAAGTTAAGGTAAGTTATCTTTATCCTTATCTTCATATTCATCTTCATCTTCTTCCTCGTCTTGGTCTTCATCTTCTTCTTCATCTTTATCCTATCCTTTATCCTGATCTAAATATGTCCATTCTTTTCTTCATTAACATATTCACCCCCACCATTGTTATTAGGTTAGGTATTTAAATTTTCCTTCCTCTTTGTCTTTATATTTAGGTTTCTTTACTTTTATTTTAATTTCTGTATTTATCCCTTTCTTCTTCTCCATACTCAAAATTATTTCATCCTTGTTTGAGGCTAATCTATTCATGTACATACATACATACTTCTTATTCCTAAACTGCTGCTTAGCACGTTTCTTTAATTCACTATCAATATTAAAGCATACATTTGGGAGGCATTTCCGCCCCAACCATGTACATGTATGGCATTGGTATTGGTGTGACTTTTGAATTGATTTTTCGCTCTATTTTAAACTAATTTGAAATTTTAAAAATTGCCTGCACATCAGCATCACAATACCTTTCTAATGATATATAATTGGTTATACCTTAGAAGTACAGTTTAGCCGTAAAAGGGGTGTAAAGGAAACATGATTGCCTATTTATATAATTGATATGAAAAAATAGTTGATAAACTTAAAACCAGATATGCGACAATAAGTATGCGATATCTCGTCTTTTATGTCGTATATCTTCTACGATAAATGGTCTACACAAACGATATATCTCTGGTTCGTATGCGAGCGCCCATAGCAGGTATAGACGTGCACTTTTTTTAAGCCTATTGTAGAAAGTTTGGCATCGTCGTTTTACTCGCCTAATAACGACATCAGTAATCTGCGGTTTTTGATCCTCTTACGAACTCTGCGCGCATTTGATGGCACCTGCATCCTTCGCTCCCACCACGAACCCGAAATGAGAAAAATCCCAATGACTATATTTTTGACACCAAAAATACACAAAAAATGTGACTTCTTTACCACAGGTTGACTTCAAATCGACTTTTTTTAAATTGTGCAATTTTATGCAAATTCCTACTATTGACCCTTGGTTGGCCGTTCCAATCAGCTTTGGAAAAGTTGACATAGGTTCGATGGTCCGCGGAAGCAAAGTCGGCAGGTTTCTCAATCGAGAAGATTATGGGTAGAAGGTCTGATGCCAAAGTCAGCATAGGTCGCCACGTTATGCTATTTATCAGACCAGCACCTACGATTGTTATGTCAGGCGAGCTACTGCAGCTGCCCATAATCCTGGTAGACGCGTCGTCCTTCATTGTGCAGAATGTCGAATCGTCTATCTGCTCAGCCAAGTGCGTTTCTCTATGATCCATTCGACAGGCTTGAATGCCAAAGAGCGTGGTGCGCGTTAAATGCACCAACTACCATACGGGTTTCACCTCTGAGGTGAAATTTCATCTATTTCAGGGTGATATCCTACCGGGCAGGTGGTGACGGGGGGTATATGTACGTTAAATATTTGGAGCTCGACATTGCCTGACCGGATAGTAATACCCTGACATTATAGGATGGTACCCCTACGGTCGATGTCTGCTTCGATAAGACGGAGAGATAGCACGCAATGCAAAGCACTACACCAATGCGGCCGCGTACAATAATAATCAGCTTCATTGCGTAAGTAGTATACTAGACTAAATTGTACGACTCGACGGCATTGGCATTGCCTACTGTCGTGTCGAAACAAGTAAACGACGAAACTCGTCGAAATTAACCAGTGCTGCCCAGTTTTTCCGTTTTAAAACGCTAGTCTGCTCGACATTTTAGGCAATGCCATGCAGTTTTCGGTACGACTCTCGAAAAACGACTTGCACTCGGGACGACACTCGCCATGAGGCTGAATATTTTGGCGCTTATACTTTTGCTAAGTATTTGGCCGAGCTTCTCCTCCAATTTGTGGTGTGCGTGTTGATGATAGATGTTGCCTGGACCAGGGACCGAACTCAGGTCCTACGGAGAGGTAGTACGCGATGAAAAAGGTGAATCAAGTTCCTGCCAATTTTTAAACCGGTTTTGCATTTTGCGCACTACACTCCGTTGCATAATTATAAATCCAGTACAATAGTCTTTGAAACAGCCGTCACAATCAAGATAGGTAAAAACTTTCTTCTATGACTTTTGCATGGTAAGAGCTCTCTTATAATAGAGTGGCTAATTTTTTTATAATCATAACCTTATTTAAAAGATTTAAAAAAACTAAAAAGTACTTGTTGAAAAACTATAAATCCAAAGAAAGAAATCCCAATAACATGAGTAAAACATGCAAATATGTCCTTCTAATACCCTATTTGTGCACCATTGACTTGAATTAACTGAAATATATGCTTCCTCATACTTAGACATAATGGCGCATATTCATAGTCATATTTAGTACTCAACTAAGTCGAAACTATTCTAAGTCACAACTAAAGCTATTCATAGTCGCCTTAGTTTTGACTTTTCTGGCTAAGTACCAACTTAAAATTTTGTTTCGGCTGCAGCTGCAACTAAGTCGTAACTAAGAAGAAGTATTTTGTCAAATTAAGGGAAAACAGACGAAATATGTAAAAATTAAGTTGGTAGAGGGTGATTTTGATAATATTGAATAATCTCTCATTAAAATTTACAAAGATCGATCCATTTTAATCGGAAGATGAAATTAAATGCGTATTACAATTCGAATAAAGCTACATCACAATTTTATAATTGGAATAATTTATATAAATTCTCAAATAATAAGTCAGTTTCACGCTAGTTCTTTTAAAGTAAATTTGTGCATAACATTTAGATATCTACTATTTGTATGTTTCACAGCGTGCTTTCGATAAACATCGCCTTCACATCACTGCGGTTGTTCTGGCTATTTCACACAATAAACAAGAAAATGATACTTTATTCTTTTGCATAATCATGCAATGAAAATAAAAATTACCTGAACGGATGATCAAACTTGACATTATTTAATAAAAATGTAATTTTTCCAAAATATCGTAAAGAAAAATCGATATATTTTCACTCTCGTTTTGCTGTAACGTAAACTAAGTCGAAACTATTTAGTAGATGCTTTCCATTTCCAGACAACCGGTCAGGTACGAGCATGATTTTTAATTTCGACCAAACTCAAATACATTGTTTGTTGGTCCAAATATTGAGACACGTATTTTTTCTTTTGGCTCGGAAAAATTTTTCCGCCTAATTAAACGCGATTTTGTTTTTCAGGCAAAAATCGATTATTCGAATTGACAGTGAGAATGTTTTTTTAAAATGCCCATAACTTTGTCAAAATTTAATAGATTCCAACAATGTTTTTACTCAAATGTCAGTAATTCTTGTCACTTCAAGATAGAATGATATAATTATTGATCTTCATTATTTAAAATTTTTTATTTAACAATAAACAAAAAGTGCATATTTTTTTTTTAAATTTAATTTCTCAAAAAGTGTATTTTTTTTCTCTAAAACTTTTTTACCGGGAAAGAGACACTTTGAACTACAGTCAACCCAAATCCCTAATAGCGAAGATTTTTTTTTTCTGCGTTATGATATTTTATAGAAAATATACGTTTTTGTGGTACATACTACAATATTCTTATAGTGTTTAACTAAATGGAACATATGTATGTAATATATCAGCAAAAAGTACAGCCGTGATCATTTTTTGTGTATCAAATAGATATTAGAATACACTTTCCACCATACAGTTTCGAAATACCAAATCACATTTTCCCGCTTTTTATAATCGAAACTCCGAATATTGTTGGTTTCCGTCACAATTTGCCAGAACTTAACAGCAAGATGTTCAGATCCCGTTGGTCATCAAACAATTTGGAGGGCCTTAAAACGTTACTAGCACCTCGAGTATGGTGAAATTATCACGGCTCCGCGTCTTTTGCTACATCCTAAAGCTGGTCGAAAGGATTTCGCTAGTAAAAGCATGGCAATTGACAGAATTCTTTAAGTTGTTAAAATGGTTATTTTTCCTTAAAAATCACTATTAAGAAGTAGGCTGAGGTTATCTTTTCAGACGAAAAGAAATTCAATCTGGATGGTACAAATGTATTGAATGGATAATAGAACGATTTACGGCAAGAACGATGCATTTTTTACCGGCGGAATTTCGGTCGCGGAAATGTGATTTTGTAGGGTGCAATAACATCCGATTCTACCCTTGAGTTGCAATTCTGCTCAAATAGAATGAAGAATTTAGACTATATTCCCATACTGCGGATCAGTCTCAAACCAGTTATTGAGTGCAATGAAAGACATTGCGTTTTTCAACACGACAATGCTGCATTTTATAGAAGGAGGGAGGCAAAATGCTGCTTGGAAACCAGCAATATTCGAACCCTTGACCTCTCGAGACCTCAATCCAATGGAAAATGTGTGGATAATACTGGCAATGAAAGTTTATGCTGATAATCGCCAATTTGTAAACGTTATATGGCTTAAATTGGCGATTTTGCAAGAGTGGCATAAACTGGATGCTGCTTTACCGAAGACATTTATGTCTAAGTATGAGGAAGCATATATTTCAGTTAATTAAAGTCAATGGAGCACAAATAGAGTATTGGAAGGACATATTTGCATGTTTTACTCATGTTATTGGGATTTCTTTTTTTGGATTTATAGTTTTGCAACAAGTAATTTTTAGATTTTTTAAATCTTTTAAATAAGGTTATGATTATAAAAAAATTAACCACTCTATTATAAGAGAGCTCTTAACATGCAAAAGTCATAGCAGAAAGTTTTTACCTATCTTGATTGTGACGGCTGTTTCAAAGACTATTGTACTAGATTTATAATTATGCAACGGAGTGTATTATAACCGGTAAATTTTGTTACCATCTGATAGGCAGGTAACAAAATGTTGCCCCGTGAAATATGCTTCACCAGAATTTCAACAAAAATTCTAAGCTTAATTGCTGAATAAATTAAAACCTAGAATATCGGTTACAAGAAATGGTGTAATTTTTTGGTAAGAAAATTTCCCGGTGTGAAAATGTTCGGTAACTAGCATAATAAATGTTAAGTGGGCAGTGCCGGCATTTCGCGGGCTTTTGTTGTTGTTAAACCATGCCGAAAAGAATCGAAGGTCGAATTCTTAACACGAATGACGCAAATATCCCCTAACAATAAGGTTTTCAAAAGGACTATTTATTGGTCTACAAACCATCGCAGAGCGCACTTAATGTTTTAAATTTGCCGCTTGCACATCTTCCTACCACGGTTGCCATTTCCAGATTATTTTCGGACCAAAAAGTGGACCAATTTTTAATACATCGGGAAATTGAGTGGAGTTTATTCCTCTTTATCAAGAAAATATGCCAATTCAGTTTTTATGTCGACTTTTTTTATATAACATCCAAACTGCATTAAAATTGTATATTATTAACATTATACTATTTAAAGTTTTAAATTTTAATTTGTTTCTTAAATTCGATTTTACTAATGCTAAATCAAAAAATTTGCGCTCAGCTGCTGCGGAACTGTGAGGTAGACTAAAAATGTTATGAACTAAATCACATAATTCTCCAAAGGCCGCTTCACCCACTCTATATTTAATCAAACTTACTTGATCCCAAAAACGGTCTATATTGATAAATTTTTTACAACGCTTTTATCAACTAGCAGTGTTGTGGCCCCAGAAACTTTCAATGTTGTGGGTCCAGGTAAAAGCATTTGGCTACTTTGGTAGCCTCAATTAAAAAGTCGAATAATAAGCTTAACAAACCAAACCTTTATTCTCAACGTTAAATTCAATTCAATGGTATTATATTATATCCTTTTACACAAGCCTGTGTGGCGCGGGAAAAACACGAAAAGACAGCTGATTCAGCTTGTCACACAGGGATGTCTTTTCTTGGCGCCCAGGGATGTATTTTCAAACCTTACAACTAGGGGGCGGCTGAGGTCGCCACATCTACCCCCTCTCCAGTGACCAATCCGGGAGCGAATCTTACTCTCTTCCTGCGTTCGTATGTCTTCCCCGGTCTAGTGTGTTCCTCTCGATTTTCGTCATTCTGGGACTCTCTGATAAAAAATGCAGGCTTTAAACGTTCCGTAGAGACAGCAACCTATTTTCCGTTTATTTTTACGATAAAGACACGATCCGTGGAACGCTTGACTACCTCGTATAGTCCTGTGTACGGTGGCTCTAGTGGTTGCCGAACCATGTCTGTTCTCAACATTACATGCGAACAATCCGTCAAATGCTTATGGGCGAACATACTTCTCTTGCTATGATGCGCTGCTGGAGATGGGCGAACCAGCCGCATATATTCTCGAAATTTGGTTGCGAAATCTTGGAAATGGGCAGGTACATCTAAGTCGTCGTAAAACTCATTTGGCAGTCGAACACCAGTTCCGTAAAGGAGGTCAGCTGCTGATGCACCAATATCTGCCTTGACATATGTTCTGAGACCCAGCATTACAGTTGGCAGCAAGTCAGTCCAGTTTGTATTCGCGTTGCACATCAAGGCTGCCTTGAAGGAGCGGTGCCAACGCTCAACCATGCCGTTTGACTGAGGATGATATGCGGTGGTATGAATGTGCTTGCAACCCAAGATATTGACCAATGAACGAAATA
This sequence comes from Rhagoletis pomonella, assembly GCF_013731165.1. NCBI lineage: Eukaryota > Metazoa > Arthropoda > Insecta > Diptera > Tephritidae > Rhagoletis > Rhagoletis pomonella. The sequence goes on along the minus strand of NW_023458557.1, from coordinate 14,064,724 downwards.
AGGCGGACTCAAACTGCGAGCCTTGGTCGGTTGTTATGGTTTTGGGGCAACCAAAACGCTGATGCAACGGTCGAAGCAGATATGTCCTTCAGTGGAACTAACTCGGGCCAGCGAGAGAAGCGGTCAATCATAGTAAGGCAATATCGATAACCATTTACCAAAGGCATGACAACGATGTCTAAATGGACGTGGTCGAAGCGGTTATCCGGCATACCAATCTTCTCTGGAGCTTGTGAGTTGTGTCGACCTATTTTTGCACGTTCGCATGGCAAACAGTTGCGCGCCCAAAGCGTTACATCTTTCCTCATGGATGGCCAAACGTACTTTCGTCGTACTTGCTGAAGCGTTGCCCTTCCACTTGGATGCGATAGGCCGTGCATCGAAGCGAAAACAGCATACCGTAGCGATTGTGGTATATACGGTCTTATGGTACCCGTGGAGGTGTCACAGTATATTGTAATACCGTCGTTGAAGTCCACCGATTGGAGCCTTAGCGATGACTCGCCTCGCAAAAGTAGCTCCAATTCGGAGTCCTCATTTTGAGCCGCTTTGACCTCCTTCAACGACACTGCCGTTGGCATCGAAATCGAATACAAACGTGAGAAAGCATCGGCGACTGAATTTTCCGACCCTGCCAGGTGAACGATATTCGTAGTATACTGTGAAATAAAGTCTAAATGACGAAGCTGCCGGGGCGACGCCTTTTCCGGTTTCTGCGAGAAAGCATATGTCAACGGCTTGTGGTCCGTCTTTACAATGAAAATACGCGCCTCAAGAACGTGTTTAAAATACCGAATTGCATCATAAATAGCAAGGAGCTCTCGATCATACGTACTGTAATTCTTTTCCGTTTCCGAAAGCTTGCGCGAAAAAACCCAAGCGGATGCCAGACACCATGAACTCGTTGCTCTAGGGCCGCGCCAATGGCCGTGTCGGAGGCGTCGCATGCTAGTGCTAATTCCGCGCGAGGTGAAGGATGCGATAAGAGCACAGCGTTTGCTATACTGTGCTTGCACGCCGCAAAAGCATCGGAAAGCTCTCGTGTCCATTAAATTTTACGTCTATCGTTCTTCTTCATACCACGCGTGGCTTCGCTAAGAGGGGCTTGGACTTCCGCCAACCAGCGAACTTGACGGCAGCCGTTTTAATTTAACGACTGACTCTTGCTGCAGCCTGGGCGACATTTGCGAGCATTGCTGCCAAACCTCCTATGAAAATAGCAAAGTTCCTCGCCCTTTGCTCCACTCGTGTCCACTCGCGCTTGTGCTCGTGATGGTGAACGTGTGCTCCGCGCCGCCTCTTTGAGATTCCTGACGTCAGCCTGCAACTTATTCATTGACTCGAGGAGCATCTGTATCATCTCTTTAACATCACCAGTAGGAATTGACTTACGTGACAGTGCTTCAACGGAATCTCCGGATGTTGACTCCGCCTTCTGTTGAGAGCTGGAGAGCGTAAGGATCGGATCTGCTCTAGCAGCGTCAGTCATCTTGTCAGCTACCTTCGCCAATTCATCCAGGTCACTCTCCTGCCACGCAGACAGAAGCGGACGAATGGTGGACGGCATCTGGTTCAGGAACAGCGTGCGTACGATGGCTTCACACCCTGGGTCTGGTGCTAGTCGTCTCATGTGTGCTAACACCTCTGTAGGTTTCATACCGGTAGGATCTCCTCCGCGAAGTAGTCGTCGCAATTTGCTCTCCGTTGACTCCGCAAACCTGGCCAACAGCCGTGACTTCACGGCAAGATATCGATTCTGTAGAGGCGGCGTTGTCACCACATCATCAATATATGATGTCCTCATCCAGATTGATTACGACAAGGTCAAACATATCAATGTCGTCGGTAACGTTGCTTAGTCTGAACGAGCGCTCTAATTGAGAAAACCAAAGTTGTGGTTTGCTTCTATTAAACTTGGGTACTTGCACCCGTTGTATACGAGAACGAGTGTTGGCTTGTTGCGCGTTGTTTATGCTGAGCTGCTTCAATTGCTCGTGCATCGTTTGCAGTTGCATCTTCAGCTCTTCTGCTTCCATCGCTGCGCTACTACTTTCGTAAAAATCCTCGATTGGCTCGTCGCCGTTTGCTGTTTGCGATCGCAAGTTGTATTTGGCCATAGCCAAATCAATTACTACTGTATTCGTTGCCTGATCACGTCGGGGTCACCACTTTGGCTACTTTGGTAGCCTCAATTGAAAAGTCGATTAATAAGCTTAACAAACCAAACCTTTATTCTCAACGTTAAATTCAATTCAATGGTATTATATTATATCCTTTTACACAAGCCTGTGTGGCGCGGGAAAACACGAAAAGACAGCTGATTCAGGTTGTCACACAGGGATGTCTTTTCTTGCCACCCAGGGATGTATTTTCAAACCTTACAACTAGGGGGCGGCTGAGATCGCCACAAGCATAGTGCATAGGGCGGCATCTACCTCTCAACTGTACTATGTACGCTACAGCGGAAATTGACGACCATTTCTTTAAATCAGCGTTGGGCAGAGAGAGCTTTTAGTCTGCTCGCGCCTATTGCAAAATTTTATACAGACAAGACTAACAAGTAGAAAATAAATAAAATAAAAACTTTAAAATTCATGGTTTTATAAATGGACTAAAAATTAACTTTTGATTTTGAAATTTTAGCAAAAGTCATTATAAACAATTTATGAGATTGAAAATGAAAAGCGTGGGGCGCATGCATGTATGTAATACTCCTATATTGGCAGTAAGAGCTAGTACCGTCCGAAAACATTACAGGCTCACCTCGGTGAAAATCCTCTCGATTGGTGGAAAACCAACCAAACCTTATATACGAGCCTCTAAGAAATGGCCTCATGGGAGAAAAGGAAGCAAAATTACTTTTTTTAAAATATAATTTGTTCATTTTGAACTTTGACTACAAGATTAAAACACTGTATAGGTTAAGCACTCGTTCAATGTTCTAATAATTAAAAAAATTTTTATGTAATAAAAACGATGACAACATTCGCATTCGCACATTCGCATTCCGAAAACTCGCACTCGCATTCGCATTCGCGAATGTGAAAAATATGCCATTCGAAACATCCCTATTAAATACACAAAAACCGTACTAGACTATCTCGCTGTGATTTCGGAATGCTTACACATTGGGAAGTTAGCTTACTGCCAATATAGAAGTACTAGATATATGCCCACTCGGAAAATAGGTAAGCACCTTACGAGGTAATCCATGTTTTCTTTCAGTTTTTAGTACCAAAATTGTCATCATGACCAATGTAATCTACTAGTTAAGCACAAAATGAACACCCCCGACGACGCATTACTTTGTCACGTGTAACGTGTTGCCGAAGTTATTTTTAAGTGCCGAACTATTCCGAGCGACTGCTCTACATTCTACGTAACTTACTTTGTAAAGCGGCTCAGAAGTATGTCTTATAGCAAATGTACATTTTAAATTCCTACTTATATAAGGCGGCCACGCCTTTGTTAAAGTAAAGGAGATTCGTCAGTGAAGTGGTAAGGACCGCCGGGTGAAGTGTAAGTTGCTGGTAAGGTATTGCACTTCACCTGGCGGTCCTTACCACTTACCTGCCGAATCTCCCTTACTTTAACAAAGGCGTGGCCGCCTTATGTAAGTAGGAATTGTAGAATGTACATTAGGTATCAGATATACTTCTGAGCCGCTTTACAAAGTAAATTACGTAGAATGTAGAGCAGTCGCTCGGAGTAGTTCTGCTCTTGGAAATAACTTCGGCGGCGCATTATTTTGCAACTGGCAGCGTAATGCGTAATCGAAGGTGTTAATATTGCGCTTTACTAGTAGACTACATTGGTCATGATGACAATTTTGGTACCAAAAACTGAAAGAAAACATGGATTACCTTGTTAGGTGCTTACCTATTTTCCCAGTGGGCGGGCGCATGTAATGGACTTGAATTGATATGAAAAGTAATATATGTACATATGTACATACATATGTATGTGGGTATATGAATAACGATCGCTTAAAATCGATCTCAAATTTTGTACAACGCTTTTATCAACTTGCAATGTTGTTTGTGATGACAGCTATAAAAGCTTTGCTTTGAAAAGTTCCTATAAAAACGCATAGTGCACATTTGAGAAGTAGATGTCGCCCTATGCACTACGTACGCTACAGCGGAAATGGACGACACGCCATTTCTTTAAATCAGCGTTGGGCAGAGAGAGCTTTTACTCTGCTCGCGCCTATACAAAATGTATAGAAAGTTTAAAAGCGCTTCGTCCGCGGGCAAGGCAGTGCTTATCAGTGCTTTAAATGAAATTAATTGGTGCTCGTATGTATGTACATCACTTATAGGCGCTGCCTTGCCCGCGGGTAAAGCTCTTTTAAGCTTACTATACATTTTGTATAGGCGCGAGCAGAGTAAAAGCTCTCTCTGCCCAACGCTGATGTACATACATATGTATATGCATGTGTATGCACCAATCTATTAATATCGTTGATTTATTTTAATATCTATTGCAAAATTTTTTACTGACAAGACTAAAGAGTAGAAACTAATAATTTTCAGTCCCATAGAATTTGTTTTGATAACTTTTGATTTTGAAATTTTAACAAAAGTCATAAACAATTTAGGAGATTGAAAATGAAAAGCGTGGGGCGCATCTAATAGACCAGATTTGATATGAAGGGTAATATATGTGTGTATGTGGATATATGAATAACGACCGCTTAAAATCGATCTCAAATTTGTACTTTCTCTGTAGAAATTTTAGGTTTATGTTATGTAGTTTGACTATTGTCAATCAAATCTAATGCTTTGTATTGCATGCGCCCCACGCTTTTCATTTTCAATCTCATAAATTGTTTATAATGACTTGCTAAAATCAAAATCAAAAGTTATCAAAACAAATTCTATGGGACTGAAAATTATTATTTTCTACTTTTTAGTCCATTTATAAAAGCGTTGGATATTAAAAAGTTTTTTTTTGTATTAATTATTTTGAAGTTACCTTCACTCAGTCTCAATTTGCGAACTTGAAATTCAATTATGTCTGCATCATTTTTACCAATGCAGGAAATTGGTCGAGTAGTGGCAAAATTGCTACATCAGTATCAGAAAGAACTTTATGTGGTGTAATAATTTCAAGATGTTTAATATCTTTTCGATTGAAATCGAATATTATTTTCATGTGCTAAATGCTATGATTTAAGTTTTGCTACCTTTCCATATTTTTGCCAGCCACTTTGATATTCGTCACCGAGTACTTAATTGAAATTAGCAAGAAACCGCGATATTTTTTGAAGCGTCCTTTGACAGATTAGCCATGCCATATTTGAAGATCAGTGGTAAGGCGAGTTCACACTTTTAGCAGGTGTTGCCAATCGGCCCTATGCTGAATATCGTCATCGTCATCGTCGACGATCAGCGCGTCAGTAACATGGCTGCCGATGGCCGTATCGTCACTTTTACTGACGATTACGATATTCAACATGGGGCGGAATATTCATCAATTAAATAGAAAAAATTGAAAACTCGAAAGTATTGCATGATAATAACCCTGGCCAAAGGCTTATGAAATGGACCATTTCCAAAACAATGGGACCAATGGACCAAACGAAAAGAAATGGACCAAATTTGGTCCATTTGGACCAAAACGGCAACCGTGCGTCCTACGTAGAGAGTTATTTTTTTTTTTCTATGGAAAAATACTGATTGATTTATTCCAGCATACATGTTTGGCATATTTTTCTGTTTTTCGAGCATGTTTACCGGCTTAAAATAAATGGATTTTTTCATGCATATTTTTATCAGAGCTGCTTCTCAGTCATGACTAGCAACATTAATAGAGACTTAGGGCCTTATTCTGTATCACGAACTCTTGGCAGAACGAACGATTCGTCTGCAGACGACAACCTCTCTAATTGCGATTTTGAATTAATCGGTCGTCTTAGTCTTGCTTTTCATACTTTACGTTGCAATGGTCTCGGTTGCGTTCAAACCGGCTAAAATGATGCCGCTGGACTAGTTTTTGAAGCATTCCTCTGCAGACGAATCGTTCGTGTTGTGTTGCCTATCGTTCGTGATACAGAATAAGGCTGTTAATTTTTTTGTCGCTGTCATGACTAACAAAAAATTATTTCAATCATTTAGCCCCCTGTCAAATGAATACATTATTCAAAAAGAATTACATTACCATGACGCAATAATGAAAGGAGTTGTACGTTGTGACAGCTCGAAATCGAACTACCTTAGGTCAATATTGTATTTTGGAAGTACAAGAAAAACTGGAATAAAAAAGCCTTTTAGTTGAAAAACTACTAAATTGTATGCCTTCTCAACAGCGTTCCGATTATCAGAATAGGTATATATATGGCTTGGTAGTCTCATAAAGTTGTAGATAATTATAATAATAAAATTAGGCGTATTTTTATTCACAGGAATATGATAATATGCTTAAAATTTTCGAGCTGATGAATACCCAGCTAGAACAGTATGGCTTATATATTTCCTTTTATGAGCCGCATCACTAAGAAAATTATCCCTTATGAATTTGAAATGTGTCCCTTATATTGTACAGGCCAAATAGAGGAATTCATTTACGTGTGATCTTTTGCCCCCTCTTTCATATGGGCTTCTTGTGCGCATATATCAGGTTTGATAGCTGTTGACCATACCAATAATGCCTCATACTCAGTTTTACTAGATAAATTCGTGTTCTCGAAAAAAAAAAAATTCACGATTCAAAAATCTGAGTATGGCGGCCAAATTCTTTTCTCAAAATTTTGAAAATTCTTCGTTTTTTGCCCTATATTTGCTTTGTATGGTATTTTCAACAAAATATAGGCCAAAAACGATAAATGTTCAAAATTTGGAGAAAAAAGATTTTACAGATTTTTGGATCGTGAAATTTTTTTTCTCGGAGAACACGAATCGATCTAGTCAATCTGAGTATGAGGCATTATTGGTATGGCCAACAGCTATCAAACCTGATATAGTCGCACTAAGGTTTTTCTTGTGTTCCACAGTGTTATATAAGGGATACTTTGAGGAATCATATAAGGAATTATACATTACCCAAGTTCACGTATATCCAAGTTCGTGTCATACAGCAAGCATTGACTACTTTTTAATGTTTTATTTATTTGTTTTTGAAATTAACGACATATTTCAGAATTTATAATTAATACGTTGTGTTCATTTTAGTAAATCCACTTTTTTTTAATTGTACAAAATTTATTATATACATACAGTATCGGTCATATAAATAGCAACCCCATTTCAAAGTGATATTATTTCCCTCTCATGTTAATTTATTTATTTCTAAGAATTTGCAACAAAAGTAAAGTTGAATTTCTAACAAAACCCATATAAACCCAATTTTAAAACTTCGTAGAAAACTACAAAAAATACAAGTTTTCAACCTAATTTCAAACTTTTTTCTCAGAAGTGTTAGAATTTTTTTGAGCACTCAGTTTTATAGCCCCTTCAATTTTAGTCTAATTATATGTAAGTTTGAAGTGGCTAAAAATTACCTTTGTTTTTTTAGAATCGATTAAAAACAAATCGTGTTTAATCGTCTTCCATATAACGAAAAATGCGACCATATATCGATGGCTGAGTGGAAGATCGACCTATCTCGGCAGCCAGGTCGAAAACGCCCGATATCAGAAAACTTTTCAACGCCCTATTTCAAAATTTGGCTGAAAAACGCCCTATTTTAGAATTTGATTGAAAATGCCCTATCTCAGAACTCGGTTCAAAACACCCTATCTCAGCTGACGATTCAAAAACGCCCTATCTTAGCACATTTTCGAAGTATTTTCATTTGAGATAGGACTTTTTTGAACCGAATAATAATAATAACATACTATATACATATGTATCTAGTTTCAATATAAAAAAATTTATGTAAACATCATTAATTGTGTATACATATCTAAGTCAATATATGTGATATACATGTACATACATCTACATATCGTCGTTTAAAGTACAAAACCGTGTATCTATAAAATGCAAAACAGCGTATAGAGATAATGCAAACCCACGTATGCGAGGTTGCATAAATTATTTTCTAGAGAGCAAAAACACTCATATTTCAAAATGGTTATCTTTTTGTTAAAAGCAATCGCATTTTTGGCTAGTATATTTCAGGAAGAATGGATTAGGATTGAGACAAGAACTTGTGTGAGCGAATCCAAGTTTTAGCAGCAAATGTCAGTTACGTGGTTTTGTACTTTAAGCGACGATATGTATGTTAACAGGAACGCAGCAATCTAATACACGGGTGGAGCAGGAACGCAGCACAGCAGAAGCATACAAAAAATCTGCAAATAAATGGTGTTTTAGGTTTTTAACAAACAAAAATCTGGTTTCAACTTACTTCAACGCAAAGGCGCAACAGGAACGCAACACTATAAAACACGGGAAGAGCAATACACAGGCGGAGCAGGAACGCAGCACAGCAGAATCGTCCGAAAAATCTGCGAATAAATGGTTCATTAGATTTTGAAATAACAAAGAGCTGGTTCCAACTTACTTCAAAATATCTGCAGGATGATGCACACAATCAGATTCGGCCGCAGCTGCAGTTCACCAGAGAATGCTGCAAATGGAATGGTTCATCAATAAAGTCAAAATAATATGTTGTAACTTACATGTATTAGCTCTTAATCACAATACCAGCACAGGTCGGTCAGGAAAACACTAAGGAAATGACCTAATAAATGCAAAATTATAATTTATTTGTAAAATAATTCGGTTTTATTACAATACTTACCAAATTTCACGCAATTGGAAAACAAATGTCAGCGAATAAGAATAAAACGAACAACAAAAATTTAATCAATGTAGCTTGTTTAGAATTTTTTTCTAATATTTTGGGAAATGTTCAGTGAAAATAGCAAAGAAACAACACAGTTTCTCCTAAGGTAGTTCAAGATGGCGGATTAGAGCGAGAAGTTGCCGACGTATAACACCTTTCATTATTGCATCATGTTACATTACTTGAAACTAGAGCTCTAGATACCCGGGTATCGAGCAATGCGAGTAGCTCGATACTCACTCAAAACTCGTTCATTGCTCAACTGCTCAAATGTTTGTTCAAAATTTTCGAGTTTTTGAACAATTTCATAAACAAAAGAAAATTTGTAAATTGTATTTGTCAGCAGCTGCTTTCTAATTCATGTTAAATAAATTATATTATTAAATACCAATGTAACAATCTTTGCATTATATATCAATAATTTGAAAAATTTAAAAAGTCGCTACCAAAAATGTCAATATAATAAAAAAAAACATTGCTAAAATTACTCGAAAAACTCGAATTGCTCGAGCTCATGCTCGAAAATTTTCGAGTAATGAGCATTGAACAAGTGTGCGAGTACTCGCTGCTCATATACCCGGGCTGTTTGAAAATGTGCGAACAAAATCGAGAGCTCTACTTGAAACCTCTCAAACTTGTTTGCTTTTTCCATTTTTCCTAAAAACAAACAGTGGTATAAAACTCAATAACACTGTTGACAAAAATATTTGTTGCAAAATAAGTTACAATTAACAGTTATGAAATCACTAAAAACTGTTATAAATACACGCAAAAAAAAATCGAATAAAAGTTATTAAGTAATCTAAAGAATAAAAGTGGAGAAAGAAATTTTATTAGCAACTTTTTTAGTTCGAAGATTTAAAATAGCGTTATATTTGCTCTTTACAATCATAGAGATATTTTCTTAATTTTTTTCCAATATGTATGTATTAATGATTTTGTATGTCTTTAGCCCAGAATTAGTCACCGCTTTATCGATTGCTGGTCGTTTAGACTTTAATCCATTAACTGATGAACTTACCGGATCGGATGGGAAGAAATTTAAACTGTCTGCTCCATTTGGCGATGAATTACCTTCTAAAGGATTTGACCCGGGAATGGATACTTTCGACGCACCACCGAAGGTATATTTTCATCATTATTAGTTAAATGTGTTTATGTAAGGGAATATTTCAGGATGGCGAAGCTGTGAAAGTAGAAGTGGATCCAAAGAGTCAGCGTCTTCAAATTTTAGAACCCTTTGATAAATGGAATGGTAAAGATTTGGTAGATATGACTGTCCTTATTAAAGTGAAAGGAAAATGCACAACAGACCATATATCCGCTGCTGGACCTTGGCTTAAATACAGAGGACATTTGGACAATATTTCAAACAACATGTTTATTGGGGCTATTAACTCGGAAAATAATGAAATGAATAAGGTTAAAAATCAGCGAACAGGTGAATGGGCAGGTGTTCCTGATGTTGCACGAGATTATAAGGCCAATGGAATAAAATGGGTTGCTGTCGGTGATGAAAACTACGGAGAGGGTTCATCTCGTGAGCACGCTGCGCTAGAACCACGTCACTTGGGTGGTCGAGCTATTATAGTTAAATCGTTTGCTCGCATTCACGAAACGAATTTAAAAAAACAAGGATTATTACCTTTAACATTCGCAAATCCTGCAGACTATGATAAGGTATATTTTAATTAATAGTACCAATTTAGAAGCGAACTCGATTTCCTTTTGTTACAGATACAACCTGAAAGCAAAATTTCCCTAATTGGATTAAATAGTTTAGTGCCTGGAAAGCCAGTTGATTGCGAAATCAAAACCGGCAACAAAGTCGAAAGGATTAAGCTGAACCATTCGTTAAATGATTTGCAAATTGGTTGGTTTAAGGCCGGCAGCGCACTCAACCGAATGAAGGAGCTCGCAGTAAATAAGTAAATTGAACTCGTGGAGTGACTACAAATAAATCTTTAGAAAAAAACTTTGAAATACATAAATATAAGGCACTACATATCTACACCAAATCAGCGTTTAGATATAAAGAAATACATATTTCTCAAAATCTTGGTATGCTTTATTAGTAAATCATATTCTCTATTGATTTTAGTTCGTTTCACATGAACATGGTTAAATACAATAATTTATGCAAGTGAAATTGGTTGTTGATTAATTTTCTTCAAAGGGTTTGCTGATGGGTGGTGGACAAACTCACAACCATATTTTGTGTATATGTTAAAGGCACAAAAGATTCACCTACACCGTAAAATAGGGCGCATGCGACTTAAAACACCAAATACGGTGCGGTACTCTAGCACGCCTCGACTGGCGCCGCTCCTCCAGAATTTTTCGCAGCTGCAATTGAATTTGGGCGCCTTCGCAATCACCACCACGACGCACACACAGACAACATTGACTTGACCATTGCCCTCATACGGGGGACAAAAAAAGTTCCGCGATATGAGAGGAAAAAGTCGAAATCTTCTACGGTTTTTCCCGTCATCTCCCTACATGCTTACTGTTGGTCGCCACCAACAAACATCAGTAACGCTGAATTTGAGCTCATCCTAATACTCATGTACTTGCGTATGTATGTATGTTGAATACTTTCAGAACTGGAGCGTCGGGTGTCCATACTAACGACATGGTCAAGCCAGCGCACCGCTGTATTTTAATTGCCTGCACTATGGCCATGTCCCAATGTATTTTGTATGGAAAACGTTTGCCGTAGATATTTACCTCGCATGAGTTTTTCAACAAGTATCGATTGACAGCGAGTCTAGCGTGCTTGCGATACTCATTTCATCGTTTGCTATACAAAATACATTGGGACAGAGAAAAAGTGTGAATAACTTTCGCCTCGATGCACAGTGGTTCGGATAGCAGATCTAGCCGGACGAAAGTCAAAATTTTTTTGTTTTTAAAATACTTAATGGTACTTGGAATACATTCCTGACAAAACATTCAAATAGAAATTGCATTTATTAAAGCATTGTGTGCAAAGTGTGTTAAAACAGAAAAATACTTGGAGTTATAAAAACTTTGATTAT
>NW_023458557.1:14042322-14052790 GCF_013731165.1 Rhagoletis pomonella | reverse complement strand
TAGGGAGCCTTCGAGGACAGACCCGGAAGACTGGGAGAGGAGCCCGCATGAAGGCTTACGGAGCATGTGTTTTCGCTGTTTCTCATGCTGACGGTATTGCACATACCTCGCTCATCACTGAAAAGTCAAGAGTGGTACCAACAAAAACAGCCACTCTCCCAAGATTAGAATTTTGTGCTGCGCTTCTGCTGGCAGAATTGTCAATACTCGCTGTCAATCGACGAAACGTGCACTACTGGAGTCTGACCCCACGATCGCGTTGTCGTGGATACGAGGCGAGCCTTCACGTTGGACTGCATTTGCGGAAAATAGGGTAGCTTCAACAGCTCATGTATCATCAACCGAAAACCCTGCTGGTTTGGTATCGCGGGGAGAGAAGGTGCAGGATCTCGTTGGAAATAATTGTGGTTTCTCGGCCCCCAAGTCATCCACCTCCAAGAATACCACTGGCATCATCGGGGAACACAAATTCGTCAACAATTATCTTAAACCCCTGCGCATTTTCGCTTACGCTAAACGCTTCATCGACAAACTTCGAAATATACCAACCGATTGTGGTACAATCACAGCACCTGAACTAGTTGACACCCAGCTATTGATTCTTCGTTATATTTAGCAAAAATCCTTCACTCCCGAATACAAGGCGTTGCAGAAAGGCAAGGTAGGAAACCAATCCACCTTAAATCAATTTTCGCCTTTCCTCCATAACAGCATAATTCGTGTTGGGGGCAGACTCAAATGCGTCACTGCCATTCTACACCAAGCACCCTATTTTGTTACCGAAGTCACACCCCTTCGTCCGCACTTTGATTGACCACTTACACCGCCGCCATTCGCACGCTGGGTGCCAAACGCTGCTTAGCATTATGCGTGATAAGTTTTGGATAGTCAACGCTCGAAGCATAATAAAGCAAGTAATTCATCGTTGCCTCATGTGTTACCGCAACAAGCCACTTCTTCAAGAGCAAATTATGGGATCACTGCCTCGCGAGAGAGTTGAGTCTTCTCACCCATCTGCGGTAACCGGAATCGACTACTGTGGGCCTTTCTTGATTACACAGCAAATACGAGGAAAGGGCTCCGATCAAGGTGTATCTTTCTGTGTTTATTGGCTTCACCACGAAAGCAGTGCATTTAGAGCTGGTTCCTGATGTGACAACGATGTGTTTCATAGCAGCCCTCAAGCAGTTCATAGCTCGTTGTGGTATATAATAATAATAATAGATTGGCACATATGTGGCGTGCGCCTTGATGCGGAGGGATCTACAGTTTTACGCCGACTCCGAACGGCGATTGTATTTTTATGAGAAGCTGTTTTTCATGGCAGAAATACACTCGCAGGTTTGCCATTGCCTGCCAAGCGATGTTGCTTTGACCAGGGCTTGAACCCAGGTGCTGAGGAGTGAAAGCGCGCACTGCCCTCCACTACAACACAGCGGCCGACAGCGTCGTGTATTTTGTAGGTGCCAATCGTGAACTTAAGGAAATGCTGGCTTCATTTAACCGTGGGAACAAACATTTTAAACTTTGATGAGCTGCATACGGTGTGCTTCCAAGTCGAAGCTATGATCAATAGCCGACCTCGTACTCCATTATCAAGCAATCCGTATGATCTTCGGAAATCGGTAGGAGTTTAACTACCATCCCGGAACCATCTCTGGGACATGTTCATATGGTAAAGCTAAAAAGGTTTCAAATAGTTCAAGCGATTAACAGCAGTTCTGAGTCCGATATTTGAAGGAGCTGCAAAGACGACAGAAATGGCGAACGCTGCGAGAAAACTTGAAACCTAACGATTTGGTACTCATAAGAGATGAAAATACCCCACCACTGAAATGGCCAATAGGGCATATTGTTCAAACTGTTTCCGGAGATGACGGAATGGTTCGTATTGTGTTAATAAAAACAGCAGTAACAGTAACTAAGGTGTGCAAGCTGCCAATCGAATCAACGGCTCAACATGGATAAAGTATTGAAAGCAAGGCTTTCAAGGGGGGAGGATGTTCAAGCATGAACGCTGATCCCAATCTGGACACCCTTTATCATCGCCACACTCTCCACTCATTCATCGTACACATCTTGCATCGTTGTCGTTGTCGCAGTCAAGATTCCATTCGCAAGCAATCTCACCTACTCAACTTTATTGAAGTCACTCATCGCAGACACACTCATTCGCATACACATGTGTACATATACCCACCAACTAATCATCGACGGATCCAATAGAAAATCAAGATCAACATCACGCCACCTGGGCGTAACAACAGCCACCCAGCATAACTGATATAGTTTCGCTAGCCATTAACTGTAGTGTTGAAAACCTACTTTTTTTGGTGCCTTCTTGACAAAAAAAAAAAAAACATTTTCCAGTTAAACAGTTACAGTTCACAACTTAGTGTATTCACATCATCATTGCGCATTATTAAATAAAGTGTGAAATCTAAATTAATTCGAGACTTAGCATTAAATAGCATAAAAAACGCTTTATACTATACTTTTAAAGTTTATTTTTTGCATATTTTCGGCCACTGAAATGTCTCCATTAATACTGCGTACCCAATTTTTTAAAATTAGTTAAACTTTTTTTTTGAATTTATGCCAAAAAAAAATGAATTCCAGACCATAGTGCATAGGGGACCCAAGAAGCGTGCAGCTTCGACAGGGTCTGTCCATAAGGACAGAGGCGTTAGTAGAGTGGGGTTCAGTAAGCATGCGAAGAGATGTGTCGAGTCATTGTGTGTCTCTCCGCATGTCGGGCACTCGTTTGGCACATCTGTGTTACTCTGTTCAGTTACGAGTGTAACCTCCTGCAGTAACCTCAGCTATGTGGTGTCGTACCCGTCTGATGGTTGTTTGCCCAGAACGGCATTCACAGGTCGAGAGTCTTTTTAACTCAAATAACTCGACACTGACTCCCTGTGAATTCCGTTTAAGGTCTGTCGGTATGCTGTCGGGTCCCAGAGGTTGCTTTATGAACCTCTCGACTTCGTCCGTCAGTTCGTATGGATGCCTTCTGACATGCGAGCAAGTGTCTGTTCCTACTAAGAATTACATTCAAAGCATTGTGTTATGCTCCTTAATTGGGAGCATATGAGCCTCGTCGTGCAGGTGATGTTGCGGCGACATCAGAAGGCATCCTGCCGCTGTCCGGAGTGCTGTATTTTGGCTGGTCTGCAGCTTCATCAACTGCGTCCTACTAATCTCCGGCGACCACACAGACGCTGCATAGTTCAGAACCGGCCGGCCAATTGCCCCAGCTGCTGCCGGCTAGCGACTTGAGGACCTTGTTGCGGCTTTGTACTTAATTGACAATTGCGGTTGTATGCGCCGAGAAGGAGAGCAGACTATCGAAGGTTACTCTGAGGATTTTCGGGTTATTCACCGTCGGATTGGTTCGTCATCGCACGTCAATACCCAGCTGCAGTCAGAACTCTTTTGTCCAGGAGGTGAAAAGTGCTGCTGAGGATTTTGTGGGGGAGAGGATTAGACTCCGTGCAGTGAAGAAGCGAGAAAGCTCGGATAGATAACCGTTTACTTTCGAGCACAAGTCATCAATTCCATTCCCAGACGCCATGATCGAGCAATCGTCGGCGTAAGAGACAATCGAGACCCTCTGGTGGTTAAGGGAGCTTTGAAATACAAAAGTTAAGCAGCATAAGCTCCACTTGTCTCTGACGAGTGTCGACCACTCAGATAGTTCGCCGACCACCGTTTGAGTTCCTGTGGGATAGAGGAGGCTAATATGTCTTCTAGTAGCCTGGAGAGATTGAATGTGTCAAACGCCTTGGACAAGTCCAACGATACTAAAATTGTTCTCTCACAGGGGCGGTTTAGGTTAAGGGTGTTTATGGTGTTAAGTGCTGTTGTTGTGCTGTGCACATTAGGCTGGTTCGATTTTGTATGGCTGAAAATAAAAGGCATTTGAACGTATTGTAATAGTAATATTATGATGTCTTAGGTCTAAGCCAATGGTTATTGGCCACGAAAGATTAATTTAAAACTTATCTTTAGCCCGCGCAATTGAAGCAAAGTGTATGGATTTTTAAAATTAAACTTTGGCTTGTAATATATGTATATGGTATGCGTTAATTGTTATAAACAGGACGATATATCAAATTAAGGGTTATTAAATTTAGTATCTCACATTCATTTATCATTTTGACGTAGAATACGTCTTACCTTATGATATGGAGGCTATGCTGAAATGTTGTAGGTGTAATTTTTAGAGCTTCACGAAAACGCTTATTGCACGAGAACTAATGAAGCGATTTCAAAGAAAGTGTGGCGTTTAAAATATAAAATTCCAAGCCGATAGACAGATTCATTTTTGTAAGCAACCAATTCGGTTTCTGTCGTAAAAAGAACGGCAAACATTGGCTTATTTCGCGGTCAATTTTGAGTCTTTAAAGTGCTCCAGCAGCTTATGATTTGCAGATATAACTTTCATTTTCAGGGATATAGATTCTTTGGAGCAATAGAAATATTATCGTGTACATATTTCATATAAATTCAACAAATATTGAGCATTTTAAGGCAAGAAATTGTTGAAAAAATTTGAAAATTTTTTTAATTACCAAAATGCTCGAAAACCGCTCGAATGATTTTGTTTTGGTTTTCTTTAATCAAAAACTCAATGGGTTTCCTTTCGGTTGGTATATGGGATGTATTAGTTGATATCTTCTAAGTATGTTTATTTGATTCAAATATATGGGCATAAATGATTTCCCATACAAAATCACTTCGTCATCGTTTTGCAAACACATGCATGCGTTGGAAGTGAGGGAAGGAGACAAAAAGTTTGTATGTGTGCGTAAGTGCATATTTCGGCTTTTGATAAACAGATAGCGCAATATTTACAACCTAATCGCGCGTATGTACAAATGTAAATACATATATACGTACATATGTTGATTGCAGTTAATATGGAACTGTTTCTATTTTTTAGTAATCTATATATTTCTATACATATTATATATGTACATTAGACTGCATCACTCCCCATACAAAAAAAAATCGCTACTATTTTTCCATTGGAATTATAAAATCTATTATATTTTAAGACGTCCACCAAAATATTTCGGAAAAATATTAAGATTTAAGTGAGCTGGACCGATTTGAAAATACCGCCAAAAATGGAGTTTTTTATGAATAAAAATAATTTCTTAAAGATTTTTTTTTGAAAAAATCCCCTCAAATGACAAAACGGCTTAAGCTTAAAAAATTTGCAGAAAAATATTTTAAAAAAATTTGAACGGAATCGTAATGATGAGATTTTTGATGCTGTTTTTTAACTTTTTTTTAAAGATTGGTATAACAAAAACTTGAATAACTGAACCTAAATTCTTCTGATTTAGACTTAGGAGGTGTCATTAGAAAGGTATTTTCTCTATCTTTTTATTTCTTTGCTAATAAACTCATTCAAAGGATGAAAGAGAAAGGTAGGATGAAGGAACGTCATTCAAAGTTGAATTAAGATGTGTTGGTATTTAAAAAATAAATATTGGGATACGAATGACTTTTTTTTTGGACAGAAATAAAAATAGTGTGTTAATACCTTTCAACTGAGATCCCATAAGTCTAAATCAGAATAGTTTTGGCCCAGTTATTCAAGTTTTTCGTAAATCAATCTTTGAAGAAAGTAAAAAAACAGCATCAAAAATCTCATTCTTACGATTCCGTTTAAAAGATTTTTAAATATTTTTATACAGATTTTTTAAGCTTAATCTGTTTTGCACATGAGGGGACTTTTTTCAAAAAGTTCTTTAAGAAACTATTTTTATTCATAAAAAACTACATTTTTGGAGGTATGTATTTTCAAATCGGTCCAGCTCACTTAAATCTTAATATTTTTCCGAAATATTTTGGTGGACGTCTTAAAATATAATAAATTTTGTAATCCCGGCGGAAAAACCGCAACTTTTTTTGGTGATGCAGTCTAATGTACATACATATATGTATGAACACATGTATGCATAATACGAGTAAAAATTTTTGAAGTTAAACAACACTTAGAAAAAGACCAATCCAAGAATAAAAGTAAAAGTGACTACGTCATAGATAAATAAAAGGATAAAGGCAAAGGTAAAAATAAAAACAAAGTTGCGTAAAAATAAAGGCAAAAATGAAGACCAAGGTAAATTTAAACACTTTACTTATATAAGGTAAAAGTGAAGGGGAATATGTATATGAAGAATATGATAAACATAAAAATAAAACCAAAGATAAATATAGAGAAAAAGATGAGGATGAGAATACCGATAAAAGTATAGATGAAGATAGATTGTCATTTGTATTTTTATTGATTGTGTTAACGATTTTGCCATCGATATTATTATCGCTTTTGTTATCGATATTATGCTATCGGTATTTTCAGAACTTATTTTGCTATCGGTATTTTCAGAACTTATCGATATAGTGATCGATTTGGTTATCGATATTTTTTATCGGTTGTTTTATCGATTTTGTTATCGATATATTTATCGATTTTGTTGTCGATTTTTTTTATCAATTTTGTCATTAATACTTTTATCGGTTTTGTTACCGATATTTTTATCGATTTTGCTATCGATATTGTTATCGCTTTTGTTATCGATATTTTTATTGGTTTTATTATCGATATTTTTATTGATGTTACTATCGATATTGTTATCGATTTTGTTGTCGATATTTTTATCGATTTTGTAATCGATTTAGTTATCGATTTTGTTTATCGATTTTGTTATCGATATTTTTATCGATTTTGTTATCGATTTTGCTATCAATTTTGGTATCGATATTATTATAAATATTTTCATAGATTTTTTTATCGATGTTTTTACCGATTTTGCTATCGATATTATTATCGCTTTTGTTATCGATAGTTTTTTCTAATACAATGTTCTGACATACAACGAAAACACCTTGAAAACGAGTTTTGGGGTTTGTGGGCTGAAGGCTGTTCACACCGACTGTTGGTGTTTTCGTTAACAATTCTTACATCCTTTGTTTACAGTTTTGCTGCACAAATACAAAACCAAAATACTTTTCCTTCAATTTCTTTTCATTAACAACCTTTTAACTCCATGCTTATTTTATTTTGGCCAGCCAATTAACATTAAATCCGAAATGGCGTATTAAAAATGATAAAATATGACTTCCACTTCGATAAATAATCGAGAAAAACTAGTGTAGACACCGATTGGAATGAGTGGAACGTGAGTTTTCAAGCGGTTTTCAGCGAAAACTTGTTTTCGCTTGACAGATTTTACATTGACGAAAACCAGTTTTAGCAACGAAAACATGTTTTCGATGTCGGTCAGAACATGGGGTTAGTGTGTGCTTTCGTTTTTGATTTAGATATGCTCTTAACCATACCACGTATTCTACGTTTAAATTTAGCGGCTGTATCTCCGATACAGCCTGCAGACCAAGACCAAGGCGCTGGACTGTTCCTTTTTCAATAAGTCTACAAGTTTTTAAGATATTAAGATAAAACTTACAAAAACTATAATTTTCCCTTATGAATTTTGAATTCTACATTACTTCAGCAACCAAGTGAAAAATTCAAAAAGTGAGATTTATTTCAATCGTTCTAATGTTTTCGCATGTTTATATAATATTAAGTGAGCCATGGACTTGGTCACGCCGATTTGGTCAGTTTTCAAGACTGTGGTGAATGAAGTCAAATATGTATTGTCAAAGATTAGGAATCGTTTGACAAGTTAATAGTAGTTTCAAGCATATAAGTATTTACATACATTAACATAATACAATTAGGGTGAGAAACGCCCATTTTAAGTCCATTTGTGCAGTCTTGAAAATTGTTCGTGGTTTCTAAATCTGCCGTTATATGAAAGTAGGGGGCGTGCAATAAGTGTTTAGGTATGCATATATATTTTAGTTAATTCCATTATGTGAAAAAGTGACTGTAGGTAAATGCAATAGTATTTAACATATCCCGGGAAATCCTTTTGATGACTCTCCAATTGGACGATATTGCGTTGCATTTAGCTTGGACGAAAAAATCACTCCCTGACACACTTTTCTGGAATCCGGTTCTATCATTTAAAAGTTATTTATACAATTGAAGAGACATTTTTTTAGAAAAAAACTGGATATCCACTTAAGTTTTTCGATATAACTTTGGTAAATGTTACTCGATCGGTACTTAATAATTACCAAATTGAAGGCGAGACTTAATGTTACTGATTTTTGATAATAATATGATTAAAGTCATTCAGAATCAGGCAGGTTCTGCAATTCACTTCCGAGTGAATTTCAACCCATGCCAATTTGAATTCTACGCGATTCCGACTCAAATTCACTCGGAAGTGAATTGCAGAACCTGCCTGATTATAAACAAATTATTTTAAAATAAAAAAAAAATGTGAACAAATTTTTTTGTCATTTTCTTATATTCGCAATTTTTATATTGTATGCATAAACATAAGTAAACCAATTAGTGTTTCTAGAAGTTTTGCCTGTTCAGTGTTTCCATACCCATTTGCAAACAAAATTTTTCCACGATGATGGAAAATAATGGCTTTTCTCTTAGAGTTACCGAAATTGTTCCAAAATTTGCAAAAATTCGCAAACTATAGCTAATATTAAAAAAGATTAGAATATTTGGAAGCAGCGACCTAAATTCACGCCAGCAATATTAAAGCTGTTCTTTATATCTTTTGACTATAGGCCAGTGCAATTACACTGTGGAACAAATTCAGGTTAGCAAAAGTTAGGTCGATTCTGAGAGTGAGGGGTGAAAATAGAGGCTAAATTAGAAGACCCGTATCGCGGCGTTTGTTTATGTTAGTTCGAATTTTTTTTTAATCGACTTTCGAACTTTGCAGTCAAATGCCGATTTTCAGCATATTGTTTATATAGTTTTTTGGCTATAACTCGTCGAATAATTGATATTTTTTCAATCTATTAAAGCCAAATTATTGCTAAAGACCTGTGCAACAATTAAAATAAAATAAAAATTGATTTAGAAAATTTTTGTAGTGCTTATGAAGCAAAATGTTGGAATGTTGGGTGGTATAAAAATACCTTTGAAGAAGAGGAAGACGAGGAAAAAGAGGAAGAAGGGGAAGACAGATGAAATTCCAGAATATCTGTTGGACGAAATTATCGGCCTTTCTTATGATGATGACGATGGCCAAGATATTAGAGAGAGCAGTGATGTTGATCCACAGCGGCAACTGGCCAAATCAAAATTATATTTTTTCCATATTCTTATAATTTCTTTTTCAATGTTTGTACAAAACCAACACTGAAAAAATTGGTACATAAGAAATGAGAAGTAAATTAATATTAAGCTGGAAAACGCAAGTTTTGTATTATGATTGTTTTCTTTTCAAATGAAATTTATTGAAGAAACTGAGAAGCATATTATAGATCAAACAGAAAGCAAAAAAGACTTAGTTTTGTGGAAAATATGTTCAAAAGGCATGAAAAAAAAAAAAATTCCAACAGTTTGCTTCATAAGCACTACAAAAATTTTGTTAATCAATTTTTTTAAAAATTTTAATTGTTGCACAGGTCTCTAGCAATAATTTGGCCTTAACAGATTGAGAAAATATCAATTAGTCGACGAGTTATAGCCAAAATACCATATAAATATGCTGAAAATCAGCATTTGACTGCAAAGTTCGAAGGTCGATAAAAAAAAAAAATTCGAACTAACATAAACAAACGCCGCGATACGGGTCTTCTAGTTTAGCCTCTATTTTCACCCGTCACTCTCAGAATCGAGCTAACTTTTGCTAACCTGAATTTGTTCCACAATGTTATCAAGAGAACAATTCAAATTTTATTGAAAACAGATAACCTTGAGATTAACGATAAGCTAAAGGACTGCGAGAAATTAAATTTGACTTTATCTTTTGCGTAAACGGATTCATTATCTAATAATATGCACCAAACCTTTTTGCCGAACCCAGAATTTTTACAAGAATTGGTCTTAGTCGACTAGTGTGCTGTGGGTCACTTTGCGGTCGATGCGCGGGCTCTTACAACTAAAATAAAATACTAATATTTTGCAGGCTTGTTGTTGACTTCATGATACAATATATTTTCACTATTACCAAGGGATTTGAGAAAAATTAGATTTTCGACCCGCCCTAGTGCACATGCCTCAGCATGCAAATTCTGTTGGGTCCAATGGCTTTGGAGGTTTTCGCCTTCCCAATGGCTACCCTCACTTCGCCGCTGGAGAAAACAAGAAGCGCACTAGGTGTTGGTAGTTTGTGCAGCCTTCTGATCACTTGACGCTTGGCTTTGTCCGCCGAAGTGTCAACTGTCGGCAAAGTAGCTCGCGCATCGCTCCGCATCCGAAAAGGCGTGGTCGCCGAAAGAGATTTCGACTCTGTCGTCACGCTTCGTCGGATTGAACAGTGACTTCACGGTTGACCAAAGCTTGCTCACACCAGAGGCGAAGTTACAGGTCTTCATATGCTCTTCCCACTTCTTGCGCTTATGCACGTTCACT
>NW_023458557.1:14011917-14042222 GCF_013731165.1 Rhagoletis pomonella | reverse complement strand
AATATCATTGGTCGCAATGAAAATGTTGAACTGGATGTTGTTGTTAGGAAGAAATGGGTGCATGTCTCCTCCTTTAAGCCGACCGTCAGCGAGGAGGGTGTAATTTCGTACGTGTCCAAACATTCTGGAATTGACCGCATACATCTCGCTTGCCATAAGCTTGTTAAGAAGGATGCGGATATGAATAATTTGCGGAGTATTAATTTCAAGTTTGGTGTTGAGCCAGCTTTTTATGACCAAGTCCTTAATCCTAATGTTTGGCCGTCGGAGATTAATGTGAGACCTTTTCGTTTTTTTCAAAAAGTGGGAAACTCAGAACCGACGAAATAAGCGTATCACGTAGCTCCTATGAATCAGCGTTCAAAGGTCTAAAAATATACTTCCAAAACATGTCTGGCATGCGCACAAAGTCGAAAGATGTATATTTAGCTACGTCTCGTGTCGAATATGATGTTTACGTTTTGGTCGAAACTTGGCTCAATAACGATTTCTTTGACGAGGAGTATTTTGATCCGAGCCTGTTCCAGACATATCGCAAGGATAGGGATGCGGTGAAAACTGGTCATTTAAAAGGCGGCGGAGTTTTAATAGCTGTAAAACGCAGTTTAAGTTCTACGTTGTTTCTACTTTTTAACCAGGATTCTCTTCTGGATCAATTATGTGTGTGCATTTTTGGCTCCTTTGGTAAACTTTTCATTTGTGTATCTTACATTCCACCTAATAGTTCCGATAGTTTATATAATGATCACGTAGAAAATATTGTTAGCCTCTGTGATTGTAATGATAAATGTAATTTTTGTATTCTAGGGGATTTTAATCTATCAGACATTAGCTGGTCTGATCTACAACATAAAGGTATCTTGACTCCAACTAAAGTTAATAGAGCTCATGAAATCCATCTATTGGATAGTTTTTTTAGTTTGAATTTTACCCAGATTAATACTGTTTTTAATAGGCTGTTTAAAATACTGGATCTTGTTTTTGTGGATGAAAATTTAATTTGCGATCTTTGTGAATGTGATTCGCCAATCGGTAAGACCGATAAGCACCATAATCCGCTTAGCTTAACTCTGAATTTCTTTGAGGGTATTACAAT
This sequence comes from Rhagoletis pomonella, assembly GCF_013731165.1. Lineage (NCBI taxonomy): Eukaryota > Metazoa > Arthropoda > Insecta > Diptera > Tephritidae > Rhagoletis > Rhagoletis pomonella. The sequence continues at coordinate 14,041,126 of NW_023458557.1, read as the reverse complement.
GGAACCCAAGAAACCGGTGTCTTACGACTTTCGAAATGCAGATTTCCTTGCTTTGGGTTGTACCATCTCTGACATAAACTGGAGTAATCTCCTTTATTCAGAAGATGTTAGTCAGTGTTATGAAGTCTTTTTGCAGATAATATCAAATATATTTTCTAATAATCTTTCTATCCTTCCGCCCAGAATCCACAAATTACCTTGGTACACCCCGAATCTTAAAAATTTAAAAAACAAACGGAATAAATACCACAAATTGTATATTGCCAATAGAAATGACAATATTTTGAAAGATAAATATGTGTCTCTCATGAAACAGTTTAATGTCCTCGATAAATTTCATTATAATCAATATATTAGTAGGTTTGAATTTGAGCTAAAAGAAAATCCGAAAGCTTTTTGGAGCTTCATTCGCTCCAAAAAAGGTTGTTCAAACATACCAACATGCATGAATTTTAATAGCAATAGTTCTCAATCTTTAGCTGATACAGTCGACCTTTTCGCGGATTTCTTCAAATCCAATTTCTGTGATGATATACCTGTTAGTACATTCCCTCCTATCTGTCCAGCTCAACGGCTAGACTTTGGAGCGCTCTCCATATCGGAGCTTGACATTATAAATGCAATTTCTTCCATAAAGTCGTCCCTTAAATGTGACAATGATGGTCTTTGTGCATATTTCTTGAAACAGTGCAGGTCTTCCATCTGTGTTCCTTTATGTAAAATCTTTAATCTCTCTCTTTCTACAGGTGTTTTTATCAGTCGGTGGAAGGTGGCATCCATCACTCCGATATTTAAATCGGGATGCCGAAATGATGTATCTAATTATAGGCCTATTTCCAAACTAACGGTCTCCTCTAAGCTGTTTGAAAAAGTGGTTAAGGATAAACTTTCTTTCGTTTGTAAAAGTATAGCGGAGCCCCAGCAACATGGTTTCGTTTGTGGTCGTTCCACAGTCACTAACTTAGCGGTATTTTCGGAATACTGTGTCTCAGCATTTAAAAGCGGTTGTCAGGTCGATACTATTTATACTGACTTTTCGAAAGCGTTTGATAAAGTTTCACATGCTATCTTGCTAAGTAAACTGCAGTGTATGGGCTTTCATTCTGTTTTCCTGTCATGGTTGAAATCTTACCTTACAGATAGAACTCTTTTTGTAGAAATTGAAAATTATAAATCCAAGTCCTTTGTTGCTTCGTCAGGTGTTCCTCAGGGTAGCATCCTAGGCCCTCTTTTATTTATTCTGTTTATTAATGATATTGGTACTTGCTTCAAACATTGCAGATATCTGCTTTACGCCGATGATCTCAAATTGTTTCGTAAAATAACTTGTTCGTCCGATGTCCTCTATCTGCAGCATGATTTGGATAATTTGTCAGTTGGAGTATAATTAATAAGCTATCGCTCAATATAAAAAAATGCTTCCATATGTCAATTTCTAGATCCCCTTGTAAATTGGCTTCGTGTTACTCAATTTTAAATCAGAAGCTCATTTTGGTCAGTGATTTTGTTGATCTGGGTGTAGTCTTTGATTCGGGTTTTACTTTTGTAAACCATGTATGCTATTTGCTTCCAAAGGCGTATAGTAACTTAGCTTTTTTACGTCGATATGCGAGGGACTTTAAGGACCCTTACACTAGGAAAATTCTCTTTAACTCGTTAGTACGTTCAAAATTAGAGTATGCGTCAGTCATTTGGAGTCCTATTTATAGCTGTCATTCTATGAGAATCGAACGGGTTCAAAGAAAGTTCCTTCGATTTGCTCTTCAACCACTTAATTTTTCCGACCCGCTTCCGCCCTATGCGGCCCGCTGTCAGCTAATAAATTTGCAGTCATTAGAAAAAAGAAGAATTATTCAGCTCCTTATGTTTCTCTTTGATTTGGTCTGTGGGAAGATCGATTGCCCTGAACTACTAGAGCTAATAAATTTCAATGTTCCTCACAGAACCTTACGATCTCAACCTCCCTTTTATCTTAGTGTAGTTAAGGCAAATTTCTATTCGTTAGCGCCTATATTTAGAGCGCTCTCGGAATTTAATAACATCTCTAAGAAGATCGATATCGAATTTTCATCATCAAGATCCTTATTTAAGTCCACGCTTGAATCGTTTTACTCTTAGGTTTAGTTCATGCACTGCTATGTTAACGCTATTATCGTATAATACTTATTTTTGTAATCTGTGTAATCTAGTCTGTAAGATTTTTAATCATAGACTGAATAAAGATGAATTGAAATTGAATTGAAATTGAAATTGAAATACTTGTTAATAGTTGTTGCCGTTCCCTCATACAATTGTTGTTGTCCAACTTTCAATTTCATTTGCCCTAAGTATTTTGTATATTTCCCTGTTGTTCTTCAAGCAATAACTAAAAAATAGAACAAAACTATGGTTTTTATTAAAATAAACTAAAAAAGTTATTGGTAGATATTTTCCGAATTTGGTAGATTTTTTTGAAGTGGATGGAAAGTATTTTTTTCGTCGGTGGCAACCCTGGTTATGACAACCCTTTTTAAGTATTAATAAACCAGAAAAAGTGTCAGTATATGCAAATGCAATTTATACGTTACATTACATTAGTACAAGTTTATACATATAAATATCCAGTTGTACATATATTGAAACAAAATAAATATAATTCGAACATCTTATAGTAGGGGAGCCCACTTAAAATACTTTACTTCTAAGCTACACGTATAAGGGTTGCCACCTCTTTAACCCTAGACGTACATACATTCTTCGTCAAAATTTAAAATATTTTGCAAAAAATAAGTGAAGAATAAACAAATTCCTGAAATATTAAAGTTAATTTGAGGGTCCAGTGATATGAAAGGTGCATGAAAACATATCACTCATTGGCAATGCATGTATTTACATACTGTGATAAAATAAAAAATACGATGCCGCAACCCTTTCGTTTGATATAAATATAATACTATTTTATATATATAAACATTTTGTATAATTTAATTAAATTCCATTTGCAAACAGTTGGCAACGCTCTTCAAAATATTTGCAAGCTATGACCTTAAACCTCTTTTGTCGGACTGCCATATATATATGGTGATATATATTTCAGTCACCTAATTCCCTAAATTTAAATAAAATTTGATTTTTTTAAACAGATGGCAACCCTCCTACATGTAGGTAAGAAATCGACTCTTTCAAAACCCTTTTCTTTTAATAATTTATTTAGCTTATTAAATAATTTGAAAAAAAATTTTTAACAGGAGGCAAATTCCTATAGTTGCTACTTATAGATTTAGTTGCATCGTCGGCCGCTTTGGTGTAGTGGTAAGCAGTGCGCGCTTTCACTCATCGGCACCTGGGTTCAAGCCCTGGTCAAAGCAACATCGCAAAAAAATATAGAAACAAGGTTTTTTCTAAACAGTGGTCGTCCCTCGGCAGGCAATGCCAAACCTCCGAGTGTATTTCTGCCATGAAGAACAGCTTCAATTAAAAATGCAATCGCCGTTCGGAAAACAGGTTTTTTCTTAACAGCGGTCGTCCCTCGGCAGGCAATGGCAAACCTCCGAGTGTATTTATGCCATGAAAAACAGCTTCACATAAAAATGCAATCGCCGTTCGGAGTCGGCGTAAAACTGTAGGTCCCTCCGCTTTGTGTGACAGCATCAAGGCGCACGCCACAAGTCGGAGGAGAAGCTCGGCCAAACACTAACATATGTGTAAGCGCCAATCTATTATTATTATTATTATTACTAGATTGTCTTTCATTCCTTTTTTTCTTTCTCTACATTTCACTCGTTCACGTGTAGCTTCAGGACACTTTGCAATGACGCGATCACGCTCGTATCTTATTATCTTTTAGGTGTAAACGGTCTTTAACGTTACATAAATTCCATACTAAAACTTTGCAAAACGATAGCGGTTCAGATATCAATAACTATGTCCCTCTCTACTTGATTGAAATCTACGAAAAAATATGTATTTATTACATACACCTTTTCTGCATTTGAGTAGTCCACTTGCAAACAACGTTAAGTGATTTTGTAATAGTAAGCCATAATAAAAAAATGTCTACAACAACAAGTAAAATCCAAATTGAATGTTTTTTTTTATTATTTGAAAATTTGGATAAATAAGAGTCTAATAACATTAAGAAACAAAATCGCAGTATGGTAGTTTTTGTAAATTTTATATATAAAAAATTAATATATCGACGTTTGAAACAGTAACTGTAACAATAACGCCTTTTCTCATATTTGGTCTTTAACTTTACACGATTATCGGAGAAACATTTCAGAATGATCAAACTCTCGAAGAAAACAAAAAATTCCACTAAATTTGCATTAGTCTATTTCATAAATACTTTATCTTACCGAAGACCAGCTTTAGCATCGAAAAATTAGTAAGTTATTAATATTTTTACCTTTTTGTGCGGGTTGACTATAATATTCTCCATTTTTATCGCACGCACTGGAAGCACAAGAGAAATTAAAGTACCGTGAAGCACACTTAATTGAATATAAATTAACAAGTATTTCTAGATACTAGATTAACAAAATATGTCAGAGTTGACGCGTGATTCAAAGAAAAATTTTTCTCACGGCTTTCCCCGTTCCCATATTTTTGACCATATGTGAAAATTAATATCTTAAAATATTTTTTCAAAATTTCAATTTTTAAAAAATTTATTCATAAATGAATTTTTTGACCTTCTTTTCATCAATTTTATATAATAATTGCTATATTTTCGTAAATATTCAACGAAAAATGACTACATTTTAATGCTGTATTCAGTAAAAGTAGCAGAATCGAAAAAATATTCATATTGGAAAAATTTTATTTTTTAATATTATTAAGTAGTAATAAATTTCTCAATAAACAATTGACAATTTAACTGACTTCTCCTTGTGGTAAACAAAAAAAAAATTACGATCTTATTCTTTCACAGCGAATGGCAGTGCGCGGGAGTGACGAAAGCAGCCACAGCAGCATGCTGAAATGACTCGGTTATATATACACGAGATTTGGAAGTTTTGATCCAGACGTCCAATGGACATGTTTGAGATATCGTTGGAAAGGTCTTGCTTCATAAGCGATTAACAGGATTCTTAAAAATTAGGCTAAAGTGTTGCGAAACAAAAAAAGTTTTTTTTGCTTTTGTCGGTTTATGGGGGCATTTGGGCACACCCAACATATTTAGTGTTATTGTATAGGCCAATACCTTTCAAATGATACCTTATATATGGAGTTCCTGCCACTAGTTGGAAAGATATAGAGGTACAGCGTGGCGACGAATAACTGTTACCCAGGTTTTTTTGAGAAATAAAAGGGTCCTTTAAAGATTTTGCGAAAAAAGTATTTTATTGATAATTTTCCACAGATTTTACTTTAGTTGCATTAATTAGTTTTTAAATTTTAATCCTTATTTACATTTGCCAGCAGTGTAAACTTTGAGAGAAAAGTTCATTTGGCAAGCTATCTAACGCTATCTTTTGTGTTTATGAAATATAAATATGTCATAACGTTATCGCCTGAAAACTAAAAATCGGGCTGCTGAAAATATAGATTTCGAGAATTTTCTCAAAAACTCGTCAGTCGATTTTATTCTTGGTTTCCACAAGTCTAGCTTATATCTGGGGAAACTCTTGTTGTGGAGATATTACGATTCAAATTGAAAAAATGTCCCTTCAAAAAGGGTCAAATGGTTAAAGATTAACATACTCGTCTAATTTGGTTACTTTAAGATATAAAAATAACATACCCAGTTCCCCGAAAAAAATTCCCATTCCCCGCATACCACTTAAACCGAAATTCCCTGCAAATCGGGGAATTTTCCGCGAGTTGACAAGTTGAAGGATGCAGCTGTGCTAATCACTTCGTACATGTCTTGGAAACCACAATTTGTGTGTATTTTAGAGTTTTTTTTCAGACATATGCCGAAATTGTAACATTTTCAACGTTTTAATTGTAGTTATGTACACAGTATTTAACTATGCTACATGTGTTTATCACCCGCACTTAACCTACCTGGGAGGACGCGTACAATATTAGCTACTGTTGTACATAAATATATATGTATGAATGCATTTAGTTCACCCAATGTGCCGCTACTACTTACATACATATGTAAATTGCCACACGGCCAAAATTTTGGGTTTAATTTTTAAACCGCGCTGGGACTACTGCCTTTTTAAATTTTTTATAGTCTACTTTTTAAACCAGTCAATAGTTTTAAGCAATTTTTAATATGTTCTGGTTTAAATTTTAGTTAAAACTCAAACCAAAATGTTTTAATTCTAGTTTCTAGGTTTCATATATAGAAATTTTTGTTTAAAATCTTAACCGAAATAGAAAATGTTTGCACACAGCGAAATGTGGTGTTGATTCAAACTCAACATATGAAAGCACATTTACATGCGTGGCTGTAGTTGAGTGTGCAAAGATGCTTGATACAATTGGTTGCTACCAAGGCTGTCCGGTTTCAATCCCCATCAGACGGAGAATGAAATTTAAGACCTTTTTTATATTCTAAATTATGAAAATGTTTGGGTTAAAAAATTAAACCGCACTGTTTAAATTCTAAACCCAACATAGGTGCTCTCTTTTTTTTAATCTTGGAAGGTTTGTATTTTAAACTGAATTTTGTTTGGTAATATATGTATGTAGTCCACAAAATTTCAAATTAAAACGGAAACTTTTAACCGTGCACTGAGCAAAACTACTTGAGAAAAAAGCATTAGTTTAATAGCACGAGTGCAACATCGTACACGTGATAGAAGTAAAACTTCTTGTGTGCGCCACACACCCGGTAGAAATCTTAACAAAAATATACTACGAGACAATCACACGAATACAGTTGTTTATTGTATCCAAAGTTGGTACCAAGTTGATAAGATTTTATCATTTCTCATAATTTTATTTTAATTTTAATTTTTTCGAATACAGAGGATATGATCATTCTTTTTTGCTTTATTCCGTATACGGAAAATTATATGTTTCAATGGACACATCGCTTTGAATACATAATTTAGATTTAGATAATATTTTTAGCAATTTAGTTGAGAAAAATAAAACATATAGATTATTGTTTGTATTAAGGTCGATTTTAAATGTGCTACCCCAAAATAATTGATATCAAATAAAACACCTCTTTGAGGTAAAATTTTCGAGTGACGAAAGCTGAACTAGAAACACAAAATTTTTTATATCAATTTCGTGACGAAAATTATACGCATTTTTTAACCGCCTTTGAAACGTGCGGAAAATCCTTTTTTTATTTATTCGGAAAGTTGCAAAACTGCGTCTACTGCTAGAAACACAAAATAAAAAACAGAACTTTTGCAACGAATCGTATGAATAAATGAAAAGGATTTTCCGCACGTTTCAAAGGCAGTTAAAAAATGCGTATAATTTTCGTCACGAAATTGATATCATAAATTTTGTGTTTCTAGTTCAGCTTTCGTCACTCGAAAATTTTACCTCAAAGAGGTGTTTTATTTGATAAAGTATACACTAACCATTCGTGCAAAAATATTTTAGTGCACTCTATCCCATAAAAAAGTACGAATGTTTAAACATTACCGTGGATACGCGAAACCGCTACCGACGTTGGAACGCAGCGCCGATAAACCTGGGCCCGTTCGTCGTTGCATGCTTATCTTTTTATCAACACAAGTATCTTATGAATGATTGGTACTTTATGAATGGCACATTTTTTAATTGAGTACGTTTCCCAATTTTGTTATTTAATTACTACGTTGATTTTTTGTTTATATTTTTACAATTACATATTCTGAGTGGCTTGAAAAAATCCTACTTTCTAAGCAATTTGAAGCAGAGGGTTTGTAGCACTGAAACTGGCGTGTTCCGTAGATGGTTTTGGCTGTAGGAAAACTTTTCTCCAACACCTTTTCATGTTTTTTATATCCAGCTAAAATACAAAAATCAAAATCAACTTTCTTGAGAAACCGGCGCGCCCAATCGAACAATTTTTGTGTCGAAAGAATAGTTTTGCCCTGTGGACTAGCGCAGTATGCATTTTTTTTAACGCAGCCACCAATGCCATCGCAAGCTCCTTTTCCGTGGGCAGTGTCACTGATATACGCGATTCTCATTTGTTTAACGAAACGCGTCGTCTGTACTAGAGGTGTACAATATCAGAAATGCAGTAATGAATCAAATTCACTTGACAGTAAAATAAAGTGAAATCAATGCTTGCTCGCCATCAAAACAAACACTGTAGTGTCGCTGCTAACTATAACTCCTGCAATGACAGTATTTGTTTGCTTACTGCAAATATTTATTTACACTAAAGAGAGCAAAGTAACGGGGCAGTACAGCGAGTGCAGTAAAACAGTTGGGTGTGAAGTGAACGGCAGCAGTGTGTTCCATGTTAGTCATTTTGTGTTACTACGCCGTGATACTAGTATCAACTATTATTTTATAAACAGCATTTCAAATCGTCGTTCGCTGTGGTGTAGTGGTAAGCAGTGCGCGCTTCCACTCCGCTGCACCTGGGTTCAAACCCTGGTCAAAGCAACATCGCAAAAAAATATAGAAAAAAGGTTTTTCCTTAACAGCGGTCGTCCCTCGGCAGGCAATGGCAAACCTCCGAGTGTATTTCTGCCATGAAAAACCGCTTCACATAAAAATGCAATCGCCGTTCGGAGTCAGCGTAAAACTGTAGGTGCCTCCGCTTTGTGTGACAACATCAAGGCGCACGCCACAGATCGGAGGAGAAACTCGGCCAAACACTAACATATGTGTAAGCGGCAATATTATATTATTATTATTTCAAATCAATAAGACACACCTCTAGTCTGTACTCAAGATTCTCAGAATTTAGGAGCATCATGATTTCGAAAATAAATTTAGGCACTGAGATTTCAATAATTATTAATATAAAGAATTAATCGTAAGAATTATTAACATATGTAATAATAATATACCTATATCAGGGGCGCACCCAGGAATATATTTTAGGGCGGTTTATATTTCTGAAAATATATCTCCGGAAAATACTGAAAATTTGCTTCAGATAATACCCTCTTTAAAACACATTTGGCAAGTTTTATGTACAGTATGTAATAAATAAATAAACGTTTTAAAATTCATAAACTGCACTTTATTTACAGATAAACAGAACTCAAACGCTTTTAACCGACTTCAAAAAAAGGGAGGTTATCATCTCGCCGGAATACATAACTTTGGACCACGTGAACCGTTTTCAATAATTTTTTTTTATTAGAAAGATAGTACCTCAAGGTTCGTCCCGTAATTTGTTTTAGAGATCCGATGATTGGATCATGAAGAAATTAACGGTACCCCTAAATTTGAATATGAGAATTGAAACCGGTTGTGTTCTTTCCTTAAAAACTACTTGTTTAATAAAAAGTTCTATAAACTCAAGATGCGCTCAACTTTCAAAAGTACCTAATCAAAAATTTTAAAAAAGAGTCAGTAAAAATAAATTTATTGATTCCATGAATTTTTGCACTTCGATGTTCATTTTTTGATTTCTGGTTTTCGATAGAGATGGTTGAACCCCAAAACCCACCCCTTGTGTGCGCTAATGACCTATATGCTTTTTTAAACGTAAGCATGGTTTATCGGCGCTGTGTTCCAACATCGGTACTGGTTTTGCGTATCCACGATAATGTTTAAACATTCGTACTTTTTTATGGGCTAGAGTGCACTAAAATATTTTTGCACGAATTGTGAGTGTATACTTTATAGAATAAGATCGTAAAATTGTTTTTGATTAACACAAGGAGAAGTCAGTTAAATTGTCAATTGTTTATTGGGAAATTTCTTATTATTTAATAATATTAAAAAATAAAATTTTTCCAAATGAATATTTTTTTCGATTCTGCTACTTTTTCTGAATAAGCCATTAAAATCTGGTTATTTTTCATTGAATATTTACAGAAATATAGAAAATAATATATAAAATTAATGAAAAGAAGGTCAAAAATTCATTTATGAATAAATTTGTGAAAAATTTAGATTTTGAAAAAATATTTTAAGATATTAATTTTCACATATAGACCTTTGAAGATCTGCCAAAATATATATGAAATTCTACTACTTAATTTTTAGTGGCCCGTTTCAGAAAGTTTGACTCTTTGCCTTTCGCATATATCTATATTTTGATCCACTGCTCTATATGAACGACCAAAAAAGAATGTTTGTTGCTCCTTATCGAGAAACTTAGGTACGGTTTAGTTATTTGTACAATGATTTAACATACACGTGTAGTAGCCTGGGTCGATTTTGTATGGGGAAAATAAAAGGCATTTCACCGTATTGTTATAGTAATAATATGTTGTCTTAGGTCTAAGAAAATTGCTATTGGCCACGAAGTATTAATTTAAAATTTAACTTTAGCCCGCGCAATTGAATAAAGTGGATGAATTTTGAAAATGGAACTCGTAATATCTATGAAATGCGTTAATTGTTATAAACAGGACGATATATCAAATTGAAGTTTATTAAATTTAGTACCTCACGTTCATTTATCATTTTTCAATAAGTCTACAAGTTTTAAAGATATTAAGATAAAATTTACAAAAACTATAATTTTCTCTTATGAATTTTTAATTCTTCATTACTTCGGCAACCAAGTGAAAAATACAAAAAAACTGAGATGAGATTTATTTCAAACATTTTAATGTTTTCGGATGTTTATATAATATTAGCAGGACCATGGACTTGCTCACGCCGATTTGGTCAGTTTTCAAGATCGTGGTGAATAAAGTCAAATATAATCGATTTTTCCGAGTATGGTGGCTTTCACAATATTTAGTAGTGAATTTGTATTACTTTTCAGTTTGATGTTGCTTAGGCATTTTACGATATTTAGTCTATTTTGCAGGGATTTTTGTAAACAGTTAGTGTGATCATTCCAGTTGTATTTGTTATTAAAGAATAATCCGTGTATTTTGAGTGACGTAACATTTTTGATGTATATATCTCCTAGGTTTAAACCAAACCTTGTGCAATTATGCTTGTTGCATATGTGTAAATGATTCGATTTGGCTATGGATATCTTAGCTCGGCTGATATTGCACCAGTTTAAAATTTCTAAGAGGAGGCTATTGAATTTGTTTTGGAATATCGTTACCAGCGTTGCCGCTTTGGTAATTTTTAACCAAAATTGGTAATTTTTTTCTTTATGTATCAAGTTTGGTAATTTGGAAATTTATTTTTCAATTTGGTAACTTTTTCAATTCGGTTTTAAATGTCAAATAGGTCAATATTGGTTCTGATTCCACATTAGTAAGTGGACCGTAAGCGTTCCCTTTAATAGAAATACCAGGTAATCCTGAAAGTTTGGCAAGGCGAAAGTTGTTCCAGCATTCCTTGGCTACTAGAATGGTGTGTTCTTTAACAAACTGCTTGAAAGTGGCTTTTGCTAACTATATCCACCGTGTCCTTTCCTGGAAGGTTTTGGGTGGTCCTACCTTTCCCTGTCAGTTAGTCAGCTTTTCAATTACAATACGTATGTTCTCGTTCAAAAAGCTACGGCATTCAGCGGGGCTTAACTCTGTCTATGTGTGAGTCGAAAGCTTTCCTTCAAGCGTTGATTTTTTGATATATTTTCTTGGCTCTTACATACAGTGGTCGAAAAAATTATAGCCGCACCATATTTTGACCAGTTTTAACATAATATTTTTTTTAGTAACTTAATTTTGGTTATTTTTTATAAAAATATTTTTCTTTCTTTAACAGAGCTCTAACAAATTCAAACTTTGTTCAATATTTATAAAAATTCAACAAACTTTCGTCAAAATTTTAGGTTAATGGAGCGCTGATTGCCTGAAAAGCTTGGTATCTTAGGATATACATATTATATATCGAGCTCTAACTGCCAAAATAACGTAAGCTAAATTTTTTTCAAAATTTTCTTTTTGATGCTCTAGGAATATTTCCTCATCAAAAAGAAAATTAAAAAAAAAAATGTCGGTTACGTTATTATGGCGGTTAGGGCTCGATATGTATGTTTGTACAGTTCTGCACATGAAATAAGTTTGGTAATTTTTTGTTGAATTTGGTAACTTTTTCTGAGGATTTTGGTAAAAAATAAAAAAATTTTGTGGCAACACTGATCGTTACGTCTTGAACTCTGGCATATATGCATAAGTCGTCTGCATATAAGACATGTTTGAAGAACCTATTTTCATTAATCAATCGACTAAGCCTGTCAAAGGCAACTAGAAAGAGGGTGACGGATAAAGGTGAACCTTGAGGTATGCCGTTTTCTAAAGGCCAACAATCTGTAATGGCGTGATTTGCTTTAACCCTGAATTTTCGATTTAGCAGAAAGTTTTTAATAAAGTTTAGTATTTTTGGCCCTAACTTCCAAGCTAAAATTTGGTCCAATATGGAGTGCAAACCAACTCTATCGAATGCCTTTTCCATGTCTATGGATATAAGAGATGTGTGATTCCTGCTGGAGATGCTATCAGCGATATGTTCCTCTAGGCTAAGTAACGCGTTTATGGTGTTGCTTCCGGATTTAAAGGCGGTTTGGTTGCTTGAGAGTAACTTGTTTGAATGAAGGTACCACATTAGCCTCCGAGATATCATTGTTTCTATGACTTTTGATAGACATGAGATGAGGGATATAGGTCTGTATCCTTCCGTCGTATTTTTTGGCTTATTAGGTTTCGGTATGGGTACAGCAAGGGCGATTTTCCATTGTTGCGGTATAGTATGTGTGTCGAAAATGAGGTTATACAGCTCACAGAGCTTGATCTTGCCAACTAAAGGGAGTTGTTTTAGAAATTCGTAGGGGATGTTATCTTGGCCAGGACTTTTTCCTTTGAGCGAAGCTAGGCATCCATCGAGTTCTTGTATTGAGAAGTGTTCTTCTATTGTGATGGTCTTTTTACTTAATGGATAGGCTACCTTTATTATATTTTTCTATCGATTTTTTTGTTCGATGAACTGGTCCGAGAAGTTTGAGTTTTTTGAGTAGTCTGACCATGCTTTTGCTAGCATATCGCCTATTTCAAGAGGATTGGAAGTTAGCGGATTGTATTCATTTTCAATTGAGTGGATTAGGTTTTGTGAGCGGTTTCCGTGAAGTAAATTTACTTTGTCCCATAAAACTTTTGATGGAGTGTTGTAATTTATATCTTTAGTGAAATTCGCAAAGGCAACTCGTTTTGAGATTTTTTCTTCGCGCTTAAATTTAGCTTTTTTATAATTTAGTATATTATCAACGGTGGGATGTTGCTTGACAATTTTCCACAGGTCTTGCTTTGTTTTCCTTAGTACACTCAAAGTATCATTCCACCAATATGTTGTGTTTTTTCTCTTTTTTAGATTTGACATTGGAATCGTTTTGTATGCGCTTTGCTTGATTTTTTTGGTAAAGATCACAGCGGCTTTATTGGGATTCATTTTATTGAACCTCAAGGTTTCCAGCTCACTTGTTAGGGGGGTTTGGTATTGTGCCCAGTTTGCATCTTTTAATATAAATTTTTTGGGAGTGTGGTAAGTCGTGTTTGGGGTCGCGTTGAACAACGTTAAGCTAATGGGAAAGTGATCGCTACCGCTAAGTTTATTATTTACTTTCCAGGTAGATGCAATATTGAGTGGTGGAGTGCACATGGTAATATCAATATGGGTAAGAGTGCAGTGTGTAGACCAGTGGGTAGGACTTTTGTCGTTTAAGACTAAAAGATTGGTATTTTCAATAAATTTTAAGATAGTTTTACCCTTATTGTTGAATCGTGGAGATCCCCATATTGGACTCCAAGCGTTCAGATCACCCACTATTAACATAGGTCCATTGACGTGTGAAATGAGTTCGTGTAAATCTTGTTCAGTAATTTGTTCGTTGGGTGGTGAATATAAGTTTAAAAATGTGAAATTTATCTTGGACTTAACCTTGATTGCGATAGCGAGTAATTGAGTACGTAGCTCGAGGGGAGTGAATTCTATATTGTCAGCCACAAGAAAAGCGACACCGCGTTTTGCATTTTCGTCTGTTGCTATATTATTCTTGCCATAAATAGAGAAGCTGTTTGGAATAAATCTTGTGGGAGGGCTTTCCTTAAGGTGAGTTTCTTGGATGGCTACGACTTTGTAGCTATTTTCTTTTATAAGTAAGCGTAGTTCGTTATAATTGGTGTGGTATCCATTAATGTTCCACTTTAGAACTTTAAGTACCATATTGGGAGTTATTTATTAATTGGTTTTCCTCTTCTAACGTATAGCGTTAAAATCTATAGGTGAGAGGAAGCTGTTTTAATTGTAGTCTATTGTGTCGTTTGTGGAGTCTAAGTTTGTGGATGAAACGTGGCTGCTTGTTGTTATTGATGTGTTTGTTGGGTTGTTGGAATGACTGAGAAGGTTATTTGGTTCATAAAGATGTAGAAAATTTGGTTGTAAGTGTAATTCGGTTGATGGCAAAGTGGAGTTGATTGGATACGTGTTTTCTTTTCTGTTTGTTTCGTAGCTTGCGCTTTGTGGAGGGATTGTAGTTGTTGGGTTATGTTTAGGGACGTTATTGTTCTCGTTTGTACTTTTTGTGTTTACTTAATTCTTTTTTGTGTTGCTTCTTCGATGCTTTCTTCTGGTATATTTTTACTGTAGTCAGTGTTATTTTTGTTGATTGTCTCTATAGCTTGCCTAAATGAGCATTTATTTATTGTTTTGTGTTTCAAAATATCTTGTCTTTTTTTGTACGTTGGACATTGTTTGTTGTTGGAACGATGGTTTTGTTTGCAGTTGATACATTGCACCATTGAAGAAGGTGTGGTGTCGTGAATAGTATATGAACATACATTGCATTTTGCTTCAGAAGTGCAGTGTTTAGCTGTGTGACCGATTAAATAGCAGTTTTTGCGTTGCATAGGCGATGGAATATATGGCTCCACTTTTATTTTCAGCCATCCTACATTCACTTCTTTTGGTGGAGTAAAAGTGTTGAAGGAAACGATGTGAAGTGGGGTGTCAGTGAGTTTTCCTTCTATGTACTTTCTGATTTTTTTACATTCCTCTGCACCTTGTTGTTTAAGACCTTCTACGATTTCCTCTTCACTTAAATGTTTTAATACTCCAGAGTAAACTACACCTTTTGATATGTTAAGCGTTGGGTGAAGAGTGACGGAGATATTGCAAATATTTGATAATTGTGTTGCTTTTAGGTATTTATTCGCTTGTTGTTGAGTTTTTGCTAGTATAAGCAAGTCTCCGTCTCTTGTGAATGATATTTCTAAGGGCTTTTCGGTTGTGATTGATTCTAGTGCTTTGCTGACTGCGAAAATGTTATACGATTTTAGTGATTTTTCGGTTTTGCTTTTCATTAGTAGAAACTTTGGGCATGATGAATTTTGTTGAGTACTTGCGTGTTTGTAAAGTTTTAGTGCTGGAAAGTCGTAATTGTTGTTCAAATTGTAGGCTTTGCGTTTTGGTTTTGGTTGTTCTAGGTTTGGTTCATCTAGGATCGCGAAGTAGTTGCTTCTGCCCCCTTCGGGGTCTTCCTCCATGGTGGTTTGTTGAATCTTCCTTCCGTCTGGGTGATTTTTGTTAACCGGTGTTTGAAAGAAAAGATTGAACTGTTTATTATTGCCTGAAGGCACTTTTTCGCGTGTTATTTGAAGTCCACACTAAATACTGTACAAGAGTTTGCGCTAACGTGACCACACTCTTCAGTTATCTCGAGGGAACTGAACGCAAAACTGTTGATGTAATATATACTGACTTCAGTAAAGCATTTGACAAAGTGTGCCACTCGTTGCTCATCTATACACTTGATCTTTTTGGTCTTCCACCTAATTTTCCACGTTGGATCTCTTCATACCTCTATGATAGATCACAAGGTGTAATGCTTAAAAATACTATCTCTGACGTCATTGATGTTACTTCCGGAGTCCCTCAAGGTAGCCACCTAGGCCCGGTTCTGTGCTTGCTTTTTATAAACGGTATTTCTACAGATATACAATTTTCCAAAATTTTAATGTATGCAGATGATGTAAAGCTTTATAAATCGTACGTTTCAATTAAAGAAAGGTCTTCGCTACAATCAGACTTAAACAGCATGGCTTACTGGTGTAAAGTAAATCTTATGCCTCTAAATCTTAAGAAATGTAAAGTAATGTGCTTCACGATGTTCAGAAGAACTTTATGACCCTTATATCACTAAAGCCCTGTTTACAACATTAGTTAGACCGATTCTGGAATACGGTTCGGTGGTTTGGAATCTAAGGTATCAAATTTACTCATACAAGATAGAATCAATTCAAAACCAATTCCTACTTTTTGCTTTAAGAAATTTCCGTTGGGATTCTCAATGTAACCTTCCGCCTTATACTACACTTGCCAGTCGCAGGCAAATGCTTGGCACAATTTTTATAGTTAAATTACTGACAGGCTCAATTTCAAGTCAGCTTCTTCTGGGTAAAGTTAGCCTTAATGTTCCCTCCCGGGTATCAAGACACTTTTGTCCCCTATTTCTGAAAGCTTGTAAAACTAATTTTGAATTGCACGACCCACTCCGTTCCTTATACCAGGATTTTAACTTTCATTCCAGCACGTTTGATATATCAGATCTGCTTTTCAGTATAAAGAAAGCGGTCAGTAGTATAAATATGTCATAATAATGTTCCAGAACCGGCATAAGGTTAGCTGCTGCTCCGGTTGCTCAATCGGCGCAAGCTTTGCTGATACGCCAAAAGATGTCGCCGATCAAAATCCAATCAGACCCAGATAAAAGCCGCAGGATGTCGCTGATGACAAATCCGAGTCCAGAACCGGAACCGATCACAGGGTATACCGCTGATGGAAATCCGATACAAGGTGGTTTATATATCGAATATTGATAAAGTGTGTTGGTAAGTAGCCAGAAATATGCGTCAGAAATATAGATGCTCCACCGCTAGAAAAGTGAGTCAACATGCTCACATAGGTAATTGTTAAGTATTTAATATGTATGTGAACATGAATGGAAAGGCCTGTTGATGTTGATGATGAGAACAAATAAAATTTAATTTGAAATAAAAGAAAGTTTTATAATTACTTATTTATTTTGATAATAGGAATTTTAAGCATAAATGTCCACAATTATATGAATTATAGCTTTGCTGTTGATTATAGTTATAGTTAATGTTTTTTCCTAAATACTTTATTATTTGCTTAGGAGGCTGTAAGTTTCCAAAGCTATCGAAGTAATCAATCTCATTATCGTTTTTCCAGTAAGCTACCCAATGCGTTCCCGGACCCTTTGAACTATCCAAATTTATTATTCCACATTCTCTCTTAAATGGTTTACGTGATAACGTGTCACACATGAATACCCCTCTAAAATTTGGAATAAATTTTGAATACTTCTTTAAGTCTACATCAGTAAGGGGCCTTCTGGGTAGCTTCATTAAGAGTTTTTTTTGGTATGGTTTTAAATATAATCCGAATCCATTTTTATAAGGCTTTAAAAACATTCCTTTTCCCATTGAAATAGCTTCCATTGTATTATTATGACGTTTCGCCTCCAATAACTGCTCCTTTCCAGTTTTTATAGCATTGATTGTTTTAATAATTCCTGCTGTACCGCCAGATAGACTTCCAAGTGCTCCTAATGCAACGAATAAAGGCGCTAATGGGAGAAATCCTATTTGTAACTAACCAAGCATTTGTTTTCTCCTTAAGATTGCTATCCTTCGCTTTAACTCTTTCCCAAGCCTTCTCAATTAATTTGTTATCAGAAATATGTCGGTTCTCTAAATCTTTATTATATAAATATGATATATCATGTTCTCTACAAGCAGCGTCTAGTGGATTAATCCCTCAATCTCCTCTTACTAAACGTTTCTCTAATTTCGTTCCAAGTCCACAAAAGTGATAACTAGGCAAATTAAGTTCAATAGGAAGCTTATTAATTATATTATTTATAAAACCTTTTCCGACGACTGACGATTTATAACTAAACCTTTTTTCATAAATAACTCTCATATTTAGGCCTTTTCATATTAATACTTTAAATATAAGTAATTAAAAGTATAAAAATAATTCGTTTATATATATTTATATTAGTAGTCAAAATGCGATTTGTGAAGCAACGTAATACGTTAAATATTAAAAATATTGACTTGAGATTTAATAAAGTAAATAAAGGTCGACATAGCTCATTATTACCAAACTCAATTCGAGCTCTTATTGTTGGACCATCAAACTGTGGTAAAACAAATGTAATGATTAGCCTCATTGAAAGTCCAAATGGATTAAAATTCAAAAACATCTATTTTTATTCGAAATCTTTACATCAATCAAAATATAAATATTTAAAACATCTAATAAACCCTGTTAAGGAGATTAACATTTCAACATTTTCAAATAATGATGATGTGCTATCACCTGACAACGCAAATGCAAAATCTTTATTTATATTTGATGATATAGCTTGCGAAAAACAAAATCATGTTCGATCCTATTTTTGTATGGGTCGACATAAAGAGATTGATAGTTTTTATTTATGTCAGACTTATACTCATATTCCAAAACACTTAATTCGAGATAATGCAAATTTAATTATCATATTCAAACAAGATGAAATGAATATTAAACATATCTATAACGATCATGTTGTAGCTGATATGTCTTTTAAGACTTTTTGCATCTTATGTTATAAATTTTCGAACGAAAAATACGGATTTCTTGTTATAAATAAAGATGATTCTATCAACAATGGTCGATATAGAAAAGGATTTGACGTCTTTATAACCTTATAAAATATCCTGTTAGTAACAATTTAAAACCAGTATATCATTTATGTTAAAAGTGATACTTATAAAATAGTAAACTATACTGTTCTATTAAACGGGTAACTGCTAAACAAGGCTGTTCTATTAAACAGCTAACTGCTAAACAAGGCTGTTCTATTAAAGAGCTAACTGCTAAACAAGGCTGTTCTATTAAACAGATAACTGTTATACAAGGCTGTTCTGTAACAGCTAACTGTTAAACTAGATACTTTAATCATTACTAATTATATTTTTAATTACAATATTATGGAAGTTGATAGAAAACCTATTAAAAATCTTATAAAAACTCGAAATATTAAAAAAAAAAAGTATAAGAGTATTCAGCTTGGTGAAACATTAAATGATGAGCTCTTAGAAAAAACGTTTAAACCAATAATTAAACCTTTGAAGGAAATTATAAATGAGAAGAGAATAAAACAAGAAAATCATAGAAAAAATGTTTTCAAAGAGAATGAAAAGAGTTTTGAACCCGTTGTTTATGATTTTCCTACAAACACTCCATTCAAAACTAGTAAGAAGGATTATGAAACTTATCCTAGTAAGAAAACCAATCGAAGTTCAAATTCATTTCAATCATTTAATGATAATGATGATAACTATGGTAATGATACTAATGATGATGATGATGATGATACTAACAATGAGGAAAATAATAATCACACTATTAGAAGGATATCAAATCAAAGTATTGATTTAGATTTATCAAAAATAAGCTCTAAAATGTTATACCATGCTCTGACCGACATCGAAAACATGTTTTCGTTGCTAAAACTGGTTTTCGACCTAAAACTTGTGTTTTCGTCAATGTAAAATCTGTCAAACGAAAACAAGTGTTCGCTGAAAACCACTTGAAAACTCACGTTCCACTCATTCCAATCGGTGTCTGCACTAGTTTTTTCGATTATTTATCGAAGTGGAAGTCATATTTTATCATCTTTAATACGCCATTTCGGATTTATTGTTAATTGGCTGACCAAAATAAAATAAGCATGGAACTAAAAGGTTGTTAATGAAAAGAAATTGAAGGAAAAGTATTTTGGTTTTGTATTTGTGCAGCAAAACTGTAAACAAAGGATGTAAGAAATGTCAACGAAAACACCAACAGTCGGTGTGAACAGCCTTCAGCCCACAATCCCAAAACTCGTTTTCAAGGTGTTTTCGTTGTCGGTCAGAACATTGTATTAGATAAAGCGTACGGACCTCAGAGAGATCAAAATCAAAAGTGGAGGTTAGGAAACGAATCAATTAGTTTTAATAAAGACAATATTTCTCTAGGTAACTCAACGGCAATTATTGAAGAATTGAGAGAAGCAAAGATTATTATATAAATACATAGAATAATATTAACTTGTTAATATTAATAAAATGCCCGTTGATAAGTTTGGTCACTACTTTATTCAAGGTGTGAGAAGACATCCTAAAGAGAACATTGGATTCCAATTGGATAGTGGTCAACATTTAAATTTCAACTTGAGAAGAATTAAAAACATTGGTAAAGGATATCTAGAAATTATGATTCAGAACAATTCTAAAGAAATAATTAAACAATTAACACAAAAAAATATTGATATAGAAGCAAGACTTAATAAAGCAATAGAAGACCAAAAGAAAGTACAAATTAATTTAAAATTTAGATAGAAGAACTTTATAAACAAGCTCGCATACACTTTAAACGCCGTCGAGTAATAATAAAAGGAATAGACGATCTTTGGCAAGCGGATCTTGTTGAGATTAATGCTTATTCAAAATTTAATAAAGGATATAAGTTCATTTTAACTACAAAAGATACATTCTCAAAGTATGCGTGGGCAGTTGCAATTAAATCGAAAGGAAGTGAAGATATTACTAAAGCTATGCATACAATTTTTTTTAGAAAAAATAATACCAAAAAACTTGCAAACGGATAACGGTAAGAAGTTCTATAATAAAAAATTTGAAAATTTGATGAGAAAGTATAATATTAATCATTATTCAACATATAGTATAATGAAAGCTTCCATTGTAGAACGTTTCAATAGAACTTTTTAGAAGAAATGATGTGGAAAAGATTTAGTTTAAAAGGAAATTATCAATTAAATCAATTAATATATATAAAGATTTAATAAACCAATATAATCTCAAAAGACATAGAACAATTGGAATGGCCCCTATTTCTATTACTAAAAATAATGAACGTTTTATACTTAAACAAGCATATAATCACATCAAAGTTTTCAAACCTGGTAAACTGAAAGTCGGAGATTATGTACGCATTAGTAAATATAAGCATGTGTTTGATAAAGGATATACACCAAACTGGACCACTGAAATTTTTAAAATTCGTATTATACAAAATACTAATCCTATAACCTATTTATTAGAAGATTATCAAAGAAACCCTATAATTGGAGGATTTTATGAAAATGATTTATTAAAAACACATTATCTAACACATATTTAATTGAAAAGATTATAAAAACAAAAGGAAATAGCGTTTTTGTTAAATGGTTAGGGTTTTCTAATGACCATAATTCTTGGATTAATAAAAATGAAATAAAATAAATAATATAACAATCATGAACTTAACTTTATTTCTGATTTGATTTTCATGATGTCAATAACAATTACTTCAACTGGGAGTATTTAGTTCAACTTTAGTGAGAGAATATTTTCCGTCAATTGAACTATCTTCACGCTATGTGTGTGGGCTTATAAATTTTACAACATATAATTCTATACCTAATGTAGATGTCTATAACAACTTATTTCATTTTGGTCTATGAACTTGAAGATATGGCCTTTTTCTTAACTTCAACTCTAAAATATATTGATGAAATATCTATACTTTTAATTGAAGCTAACAACAACACTCTTACAACTAAAATAACGACGTCTATGGATTTTGATTTTTCTCATCCAAGAAGTATAGGACACTTACTTGGGTTTAGCAGAAGGAAGCTAGAAGTTAATTCTAAATATGAGGTAGAGAACATTCAAAGAAATGGAGCGTTGCAGACCGTTCAAATAAAATCAGTTTTTCAAGAGCAGAATTATAATAATAAAAAGGTAGCAAAATTTGAGTCCGATTTACCTTTACATATAATGAATGTAAACACAGTGCGTAACTCATACATTAATAATAATTCTGATCATACTATTCATGAGTTCTCTAGATGTTTCACCTGGCTATAAAATAAATGAGAAACCTCAAAATGTAATTTATTTGCCTGTGAACTGTAGAGATATAAACAACATAACAATAAAGTTATTAGATCAAGACGGAAAACTTATAAATTTCCGAGGAGAAAAAATTACTGTTAGATTACATTTGAAACCAGAATAATTATTATTTACAATAAAAAAATTATACGAAGAGAACCTTAATTTAGTATATCTTCTCGCTTTGATAAGGAACCAACAAAGGATTATCAAAAACGTCGTAGGGGATCACTATCTAAACTTAATAAGGAGTACTTAATATCTCTAGGATTAAAATTACAATCATGAATGAAATACTTAATGTATATCAGAAACCTTTAACTGATGAAAGTATTATAAAAAGAGAATATCATAGCTGTACACCATATTTAAAGACTTTTAACAACAATGATGAGATTCGTATACCTATTCAAAATCAAGCTTTATTTGTATTACCGAGTGAAAGTGTAATCTATATTCATGGCTTCATAACGAAAACTGATAACACTTCTACCGAAGTAAAACTTAAGAATAATTTTGCAGCATTCTTATTTGATGAAATACGTTATGAAATTAATGGGTTTGAAGTAGATCGCACTCGAAATCTCAGAGTTGCAACTACTATAAAAATTTTATATCACTGAATGAGTTAGAAAGCAATGCATTGAAAAACGCTGGTTGGTGTTTAGAAGAAAATCTACTTCTAACGAAGACTCACTTTAGTTGTTGTATTCCATTGAAAATGGTATTGGAATTCGCTGAACACTATAATAAAATAATATTAAATGTTAAACATTAGTTAATCTTTCAACGTTCCAGATCTGATGAAAGAGCTTATCATTCAATTTCCGCAAATGATCAATTAAAGCTTACAATATTAGATGTTGTATGGAAAATTCCTCATATTCAGTTATCAGATTTCGCAAAACTGGAAATGTATAAGATAATCACTAATAAAAATCCAATTCCCATTACATTTCGTAGTTGGGATTGTCATGTAAATCCTTTACTCCCAACCAGCACAAACGTTTTATGGAATGTAAAACTATCATCTCAAAATGAAAGACCGCGATATATAATAATTGGTCTACAAAAAGCTAAAAATTATAAAGATGGAAATATATTTGATCATTGTGATATATCTAACCTAAAAGTTTGTCTAAATTCTGATTCATATCCTTATGATGATTTGAATATCCGGTTCGAAATGGGTCAATATTATATGATATGTTTTTTAAATTTCAACAAAGCTATTGATATTCGAATTGAATTTGATACCGAAGTTAATAAACCTATTCCAGCTAATACATCAGCATACTGTCTAGTAATTCATGATCGTTTAATACACTATTTACCTCTAACTGGTGAAATTAAAAAAGTTATTTAAATAAGTTTCATTTTATTTTAATTTTCGTTTATTAACAAACCTATACTAAGTTTTTTAATATTATGAACTTCATAGTGGTTATATATGTATATGTATACAAAGCGAAAAGGCTATCAATGTTTATAAAAAAATCTATTGTCAACTTGAGGCTTATCAGAGAAATGGAATATGTATACCGCAGAATTTTTGTTTGATTATTTTTAAATTCTTATGCTTATTAGGGAAATGAAAATGTATATAAGCATATCTCTTAATTGAGATGAGTTCTCATTTGTCAAAGAAATTTGCTGTGAATAAGATTCATTTTAAAGTGGTAAAGTTGTGAAATTATATAGTGAAATTATATAAAAAATTAAGCAGGAATCTGTTAGAACGAAGGTAAGCTTATATATATATACTACGATTATGCGGCAGAATTCACGAGTTCTCTATTTAATGAATTCAAAAATGATTTCGTTTATACATACTTAATTCGCGAATATATGAATACATGTGTTTGGAAAGTGTTAGCGCACTAGCGAGAAACTAAACATTAGGGTTGTAGGTTTTTTTTTTTAAGAATTTTTTGAATTTGCAACAGGCGTTGGTTCCAAGAAATAGTCCGTGTTATATTTAGATTGATTTTAGTGTATTTGAATTTCTGTGAAATGATTTCGTGAACTTGTCTACGCATAAACGTAGTAATAATCATTCTCTATAGAATCTAGGTTCAGTCCTTAGATCTAAAAAAGATCTAATAATAATAGAAAATTATGTTTGTTTTTTATTTTAAAGTATACGTATATATATATATTTTCTATTTTTCTAAACATTTATAGTCTAAATAGAAAAAACCTAAACATCAACAACATTAAAAACAAATAAAATATATATATATAATAATATATATAAAAAGCAATCATAATGAAATCATTTAGCTGCGATATGTGTGAAGCGTCATTCACTAAAAATTATAATCTCAAACGTCATATTCAAAGAAAACATCAAAAAACTTCAATGCATATACCGAAATCAATAAACGATGACACTCCCAGCGGATCTGAAAACTTAAATCCAGATAAATATAATGCAGTCTATTGTAGAAGCTGTAAGGAAGAAATTGATTGGAAAAATTGGACTTATCACTTGAGGACTAATGCTCATAAATCAAAAAGTTGAGAGCTAATAAATGAAAACTTAAAACAAATAAAATCTGTTTTCGCTGAAAAATTAGAACCGTATAAATATAGAAACACAACTAATATGATTCTAAATACAAATCTTTTTTTTTTGATATCGCCAAACCAAACGTCGTTCAAATTTTAAATAATATGTTGGAAAAGCATAATACACTCAAATTCAATTTCAACCTTCTTTGCGAGTATGTAAAAATGGATGAAGAGAACGCAGATATTATTATGAAATCCCTCCCAGCACATTTAATTGGAATAAACAAAAACACGGACTTAGACGAAATGTATTTAGAACAATGTATAGATATTGATAGGAATATATCTGAATTTAAAAAAAGCAATATTGGTTGGTCTATTTCAAATATTTTATATTTGGAAATTATCTTCATTCAAAACCTAAGACAAATAAGATCACTTTTTAATGAACGCATTGAATCATATTCCTATATAAATACAGATGAGAGATTATTAGTTCCTAATGAGTTTATATATAAAGCTAAATCATCCGTATTTCAAATATTAAATGAGGTGTTAGAAAAACATCACGCATTGAAGTTTAATTTTGAAATATTTTGCGAATATTATAAAATGAGTGAAGAGGTGGATATAATAGATATAAAATCTCATCAATCAAAAATGATGATATTAGACCAAAATACTGGCTTGGAGGAGATATTTTTGTTCATTTTATGGAAATTGAGAAGAAGATGTCGGAATTTCAAGAGCGTGATAGTGGTTGGACGCTTATAAAAATATTGCGTCTGGAACTAAATATTAATCAATATAAACCCATAAAGGGTTCAAGTTTTATAAGATTACCGAAATTAATCCTCGATAAAAAAGCTTGTATCAATGTAAAAAACAGTGATATATATTGTTTCAAATGGGCAATCATTTCATCTCTATATTCCCCAAGTCATCCGCAGAAATGTTCTAGCTATCACATTGGTGACATAGAGTCTGAAATTATTTATTTGAGGAATGGACTTTTAATAAACTTTGAAATGTTAACATTTCCACTTGCGCTGAAGGATATAAAGATATTTGAAGATAAAAATCCTACCATTAGCATAAATGTCTTCGGATTCAATGAAGTTATTAAAAGTGTTGAGGGTCCATATTATCACACAAAAGAAGAAAAAGACACTCATATAAATCTGTTATTACTCCAAAAAGATGATCTATTCCATTATGTATGGATTAAAAATATTTCAAGGTAATTATTTAGTTACAAACAAATATACTTATATAAATATATATTCATACTTTATAAATAAAAAATCTTTAATTTATAGTTTTGAAATTTTAGATTGATTTCAGAAGTAAGCAGTTAACATCAAATGAACATGAAACGTTCTTATGCAACATATGTCTACAAATGTTTCCCACTAAAGAAAGACTCAGTCAACATAAGTATTTTCTTCAAAGGTTCCGAGCTTGTATTAGAGTAGAAGGGCGCCAATTTGAGCATATTTTATCAATAAATGAATCAATTTTTCTTCAAACAACTCATGTATATTTTATTTCACGTGAACCCATCCTTCACAAAAAATATTGATAGATATAGCCCTTGTTATAGACTCTAGTCCGAATTCCGGTAAGTAACATAAAATAATGTCAGGAGCAGGTAATAATGTACCTTTGTACTATTTAACATACCATTGGTCGGTAACAAGAGCAACTTAAATTTAAATCTATTAAATACATTCTAGCGTGTCTTAGTCCTTTGCCCACAAAAGCGGCTATAACTTTTTTTGCTATTCCAAACAGTAAGAGTGGCACCTTTCTGAAATCTTTATTAAATGAGCATTTTTTTATGTAATGTAAAGTCATAGCTCAGTAATTTTTTTTCACCAGAGATAGTCAAAGTTGGGGAAGAAAATATCAAAAAGTTAAAAATCCCAAAATAGTCATAATTTTATGATGGTTCCTTAATATATTTTAACTACATTTCATTTGAGTATGAAGAAACAACTATCTGGAAGTATTTTACATAAAAAATTTACTAAGTATAGCCTGGTTTGTAGATGCAGTTAAAGAAAATATATGAAAAGGCACGATTTTTTTTTACATTCAAAAAAAATGTAAATATTTAAAAAACGGTAACACTTTTACTTGAAAATTGTTTGTTTATCAGAGAGCTCACCCCCCCACCTACCTTCCCCTAAAGTTTGGCAGGTTACTTCTGGGACACCCTGTATGTTAAAGTGAACCTATACTAAAATTTTACCTGCTTAATTGGAGGAGTTATAACGCTTCCAACTTCCAGTTCGACTCAAATTTTCGGGATTTTTGGGAATAATTCGGGATTTTCGAGACTTCTTCGGGATTACCTTGGAATTTTTGGACTATTTCGGGAGTTAAGAGACTACTTTGGGATCTTCGGGATCCCTAGGACTAATTCGGAATTTTCGAGACTTCTTCGGGATTTTCGCAATCTGCGGGACTACTTTGGGACTATTTCGGGATTTTCGAGACTACTTTGGGATTTTCGGGATCCTGAGGACTAATTCGGAATTTTCAAGACTTTTTCGGGGTTATTTTCGATGTATCACGCTCTCTTCTTTGTCATAAATGTTCGCACATGTATGTGTACGTATATGGCCGATTATTTGGCTGGCTACGTTACATTCGTACACATTTTTCTAAATAATGAATCAGTTGTCCACTAAATAACACAAAACCAACAGGGTTTTTTAGGTGATATGATCAGGCACGGTCAAATCTATGTATCTGTAAAAGAAAGGTTTTAATAAATCCTTGGGTTTCAAAGTTATAGGCATTCGAATGTGCACTGGCTACGTTACACTATTTGGAAGTTTAATAATGGGTTGCGTCAGAAAGTTTGAAATTTCTGCGAAACGGGTGAGCGAATATTGCTAGCTTTTCAGTATGTCATCTACAATGAATGCAGGTGGTCATCTGCTTACCCCATTGTTTCAAATTTAAGGTTTTTGACAATTTTTGCTCATAAAATTTGGGCACTGGCAACGTTACACAAAACACTGGCCACGTTACACGTACGGTTCGCTTGGGCAAGGCTTAACCAAAAGGCTTTGTTCATCCATTTTTTCTTAGCACTCTTATTCTGCCATCATAAACAACTATTTGAGCTGAAGTTGGGATCTTATATTGCAGGATTAAAACTAACTAGGTAAAAATTCATCCTACACTAAAATTTTTAACCGGAAAATCTTCGTATTATCGTCGCAAACAATATTTATTTAACTTTACTATAAAAACCACGTATGTTTATTAACTTAAAATATGCAAAAGCTCATCTAAAGTACCATGTTGTGTGTTTTCTTTTTAATCCTTTCTGAATAATTATTTTTTTCCAATGCCATCCAAGACAATTTCAAATCAGATATGGCGGTTTCCACAACTTTATTAATCTTAGATAAAAAAAGGCGTGGGTACTAGGTACTCATGAAATTTGATGTGTAAACATATGCGAACGGCAAAGCATAAAAGTACGTTTACATATAAATATAATCTCAATCAAAGCTGGTTAGCTGCCAAATTGGTTGTACTTGTTATTCACACAACTCCAGGAAAAGCTAAACTTCGTCTCTCTGGCACCGTGGTCACTTTTTTCTGCAACACATATTATGCCATTTAAATATATTTTAACTGAATATTTTATTAAAAATACCTTTACAAACCTATTTTCCTTACTAGCGTCAATTTTTGTTTACTTTAACATTTGACACTCCTCCTCTTCTTCGCAAGTCTAATCGATAAAACTAGGTTGGGCACCAAAAAGTTATTGGTTTAATCTGAGATATTTTTAATTATAATTTTGCATGGCTAATCTCTTTTTCTAATAACAGATTAGGGAGTTAAGCTCGAAAATTAGGATAATCTTTTTATATGTAATGCGATTCAGTTACATACATACAAATGTAGGTTAGGTTAGAA
This sequence comes from Rhagoletis pomonella, assembly GCF_013731165.1. Lineage (NCBI taxonomy): Eukaryota > Metazoa > Arthropoda > Insecta > Diptera > Tephritidae > Rhagoletis > Rhagoletis pomonella. The sequence continues at coordinate 14,012,738 of NW_023458557.1, read as the reverse complement.
ATTAAACATTAACTTCACTTAATTGTATTCATTTTGCTGATTTAATTTTTTTTATTAATTTTCATTTTTAATTCTTTTAATGCACAAAATTATCGGTATGATTGATAAAATATGATACTTGTATATACTTGTGACTCAAGGGCGTTAAAATATCTTGGAAACACCGCATCAGTTATTGTTTTTGAGCTTATAGTTTGAGCATTTCTATTTGTATATATTCGTAAACTTAGTTTTTCTTTTCGGAATATATTCTGTGGTTCATGTAAATGAGAGCGATTTTTGGGAGAGTTGTGTAGAGATTGAAGTTGCAGGATTGGTCCCGATGCTTTTTTGTTCCGTACGTTTTGCTGTTACTCACTGTTTACTCTCACTTCAGAGAGTGGTTTTGCTGTTTGACCATCTTCCAGGATTTTACACGAAACGTATTGGATCAGAGCTATTATATCATCCATACATATGCATATTATTCATACAAATATTCATGTATTTCTGCCATGAAAAACAGATTCTCATTAAAATACGATCGCCGTTCGGAGTCGGCGTAAAACTGTAGGTCCCTCCGCTTTGTGTGACAACATAAAGGCGCGCGCCACTAGTCGGAGGAGAAGCTCGGCCAAACACTAACATATATGTTAGCGCCAATCTATTATTATTATTATTATTATTATTATTATTATTAGTATTATTATTATATTCATGTATGTTCATCAGTTATCAAGGTCCCAGTTAAAATGATTTCAGTATTTTTTCAAATTTTCGCCTTGCTTTTTTATCAAAATAGACTACTAAACCTATGCCTAAAACCATCTACGAATATCAAA
>NW_023458557.1:14009087-14011817 GCF_013731165.1 Rhagoletis pomonella | reverse complement strand
TAATACAAGCAATGTATTCTTTTGTGGATTTTATGTTACTTGAGAATTTAGACAACGTGCGAGCTGCCAGGTTCTGTTATCAATATAATTAACACAAGCTTTTTCGCGTAGTTGCCTTTCAACAAATAGAATAAACAAATATTCGCAAATAAATTGGATTTATTTTATAACTGACAACTAACGTACGCTTTTTGTTCTTTTCTCCATTTTGATTTTGACTCTATTACCGCCAACAACTTTATGTGTATAAAGCTGTCAAAATTTTGCGTAGTCCCACGAGCTAGGTAAAAACTATGGCACTCTTATTCACAAGGAGAAATCTCAAAATTTTTGTTTGGTATTTCCAAATTTTCTCTTTTTTATCAGTTGGCAAAAGCCCTCAGTGGCAGCGCTCCGCGCGTTGAGATAGTAATTTCATGTCAATTAGTAGAAAAGTTCCATGTTGAAAAAACTTTTTTATTATGGCGAGAAAATTTTACATTGCTCTGCCAATTCGTAACTTTTTACTGCTGGAAATTTTTGACAGTTGCTCTGGTGCAAAAGAAGTTGAGCAATTAAAATCAGAAATTATACAAAAAAGACTTGTCTTTACTGACTTTTATTCTTCTAGAACTAAAAGCCACGCATTTATTAGACGCCTTAGTAATAAACTTAGAACAAAAAAATTCTTCAAAACCGTCAGGCCGGGTTGAAAATTTTCATTCACCTCATAGTTAACAAAAATTTACAATCCGTAGTACTTTTCTATCAATTCGCAAAAGCCGTTTGCACAAAAAAAGTTATGAAATGCGTTTTATTTAAATCGTTTAGAAAATTAGTCATTTATGAATACCATTTTATGTGGAATTATTCAATAAATTTCGTTTTACACTATACTTTTTGAAACTATTTGGAGGTAATTATTTTTTGTTTCTTAAAAGCAACCCTGCGTGCTTGGAAGGCGTGTGTACCAATAATTTCATCCCTAGCATATTCATCCCCGAGGAAGGCAGTCGCCAAATTCACCGAAGGTTGTTTACTGGTTATATTGTGGTTACAAGTCAGCAAGCTACAAGTAAAGTGATCAGAGAAGTGAGTTGCGAATAAGCAAGCTATAAGTTTAATTGTGTTAACAAGTTTAGTAAAGCGTTGTTATTGCTTTAACAAGTATTGTAAAGTGTTTTTACTGCATTAGCAAGTATTTTAAATTGTTTGTTGTACAATAAAGTTAATTGTACTACAATTTGGTCATCGTTAGCATTTATTTAACAATCCAGCGATACGAGCCGTAGGATATTTGGGAAATCCCTCAAGGTTTCAAGGATAATCGTAACAATACATAGGTACAAAGCCGTATGCATGTGCGGAGTTTAAATAATCGGAATTGTAGCGCATTTCCTCTTACTATGCATATGCCTACGGTGACCATCCGTCCTTTATTTTAAAGGACAGTCCTTTATTTTAACCCCCTGTCCTTTATCATTTTTTTCAAAATAAAGGACGCCTTTTGTCCTTTATTTCTTAAACTGGCCTTTAAATCGGCTCTGCATTTTTCTGAGGTATTTTTTTTAACGGAGAATATAAAAAATAAAAATGTCCTTATCAAATATAATGAAAACCTTCCCCAGTTTGTTTCGCACCTCACTTAAGGGTTTCTATTTAATCGGTTATCTTTGTACAATCTATAAAGCACAGGGAAAGTTGTGCCCAGGATGGTGTTGCACGCTGAGTTTCCAGTTCCACTGAAAGAGAACAATAAACCCCCTGCTGCTTAGTGGTTCAAAACTGGCATTTAGTGTTCGTAATTCACTGGAGCCTTCATTTTTCATTTCATTTGATTAATTTTTATTTTTTTTATGAAAGCTTACAATATTTGCAAGAGACCATTTAAGCCTGATTTCTGAATTTTTATTTGATTATATTAATTTTTTTTTTGCAAAATGCAGAAGAAGTAACAATTTTGAAGAAAATGTACTCTCCTGTTCCAGTTAATAAATGTTTCATAACAAAAACTAGTTGAAAACAATTGTACGGTTCTTCCAAAACAAAAAAAAATACACAAAAAAAATTTAAAATGTTATAAAAAATGTTCACCAAGCTAAATAGTTTTTAGTTTGCTTTTTAGTAAACATTGGTTGAAAAATGAAGGCTCCGGTGGGTTATGAACATTAAATTCCAAATTTTGAACCACTGTGTGCTGGCTTCGTCGTGCAGTATGAATTATCGTAAACGCATTTTGATAGCAAGGGATGGCGAAGTCCTTGAAAGGGATTTGGCTTCATTTTTTCGCTACAGCAGGGGAACTTGTACAATTAAATAATACAATTAACTGTAAATATTTAAATTAAGATATGGGTAAGGTACTTTTATCATACGAGTTGTATGTACGTATTCCCAAATCATTTTGAAAAAAATGTCCTTTATTTTACGTTGGTTAATATGGTCACCGTACATATGCCCAAATGTATGCAACCATTTACAATAGCAAGCAAACACAAGGTGCTTCTAATGAAAATAAAAATGTTATGCTGCAATACACATGCTAAGCCCTTCGAAATTTTGTGCTGGGATATGCATTACAGCTTCGCAAATTTTACCCGTACCGAAACCAATGTATGTATACACATCAAAAAAAATGTTAATGCATTGATCGCAATTTTATAGAAAGGTTGTAACATAAACATTTTTTAACAAAATAAATAGCATACATAAAACACAGGTTTTAGTTCTTTAAATTTTAATATCGATATT
>NW_023458557.1:14007555-14008987 GCF_013731165.1 Rhagoletis pomonella | reverse complement strand
TTTTTTTTTTGCAAAATGCAGAAGAAGTAACAATTTTGAAGAAAATGTACTCTCCTGTTCCAGTTAATAAATGTTTCATAACAAAAACTAGTTGAAAACAATTGTACGGTTCTTCCAAAACAAAAAAAAAAAACACAAAAAAAATTTAAAATGTTATAAAAAATGTTCACCAAGCTAAATAGTTTTTAGTTTGCTTTTTAGTAAACATTGGTTGAAAAATGAAGGCTCCGGTGGGTTATGAACATTAAATTCCAAATTTTGAACCACTGTGTGCTGGCTTCGTCGTGCAGTATGAATTATCGTAAACGCATTTTGATAGCAAGGGATGGCGAAGTCCTTGAAAGGGATTTGGCTTCATTTTTTCGCTACAGCAGGGGAACTTGTACAATTAAATAATACAATTAACTGTAAATATTTAAATTAAGATATGGGTAAGGTACTTTTATCATACGAGTTGTATGTACGTATTCCCAAATCATTTTGAAAAAAATGTCCTTTATTTTACGTTGGTTAATATGGTCACCGTACATATGCCCAAATGTATGCAACCATTTACAATAGCAAGCAAACACAAGGTGCTTCTAATGAAAATAAAAATGTTATGCTGCAATACACATGCTAAGCCCTTCGAAATTTTGTGCTGGGATATGCATTACAGCTTCGCAAATTTTACCCGTACCGAAACCAATGTATGTATACACATCAAAAAAATGTTAATGCATTGATCGCAATTTTATAGAAAGGTTGTAACATAAACATTTTTTTAACAAAATAAATAGCATACATAAAACACAGGTTTTAGTTCTTTAAATTTTAATATCGATATTTCGACCTCAATCTAAAGGCCATCTTCAGGAACTCTTAGTTGTGCCCGGTCGACCGACAACTAAGAGTTCCCGAAGATGACCTCAGATTAAGGTCGAAATATCGATATTAAAAATCAAAGAACTAAAACCTGTGTTTTATGTATTTTCTGAACCTCGAGTTTATAAAATAAAAATTCATGAGTTTACAATTTAAAGGCCAATAAACAAAAACAATCATGTTCAAACCAGTGTTGCCAGAGAAAAATTTCGTTTGGAGCTAAAACGGTCGTAAAAAAGAGCTAAATATTACTAGTAGTAGCTAAAATGAAGAGCTACATATTCTTGTTAAGGTTGAACATTTTTTGACGTAAGATTGTTTTTACACCTTCGGCAATTTTAATAAAAACAACAAATGTTATAAGTTTAAGTGTTGAAAAAAATCTTTTAAAACCAATATAAGGTGCATACTTATATTTCGTATTCGTTGTTATGGCACTTATAACAGTGAACTAAAAATACTTTACAAACTGTTAGAGTCTGTAATTTCAGATATTTGAATTGAGTAATTTTTTCGCAAAATTTTTTGGAAAGTTTTACTTCCAGCTCTCCTTAAAAGTAAAATTAGT
>NW_023458557.1:14006397-14007455 GCF_013731165.1 Rhagoletis pomonella | reverse complement strand
ATTAATTTCCGAATTAGCAGAGCGAGGCGGTAGTTTAGCACTCCCCGCGCCAGTGACGGAGTCTGAGTTATGAGCAGAAGTAGTGGGCGAAGCAATAGCACCAGCAGGCAAAGAGCATGAAGATGACGAACTCAATTGTTTGTTTTCATCAGTTGCCAAATTTGAATTTTGAGCAAGGCAGCTAATAACAACAACACGCAAACCTTTGATTTCCGATAGCAAGCGAGACAAAGTAGCATCTTTAGCAACAAGATTAGTGTGCGATTCACGAATCTCCGCTTGAAGAGAGTCAGACTTTTGCAATAAACACTTATTTTCCTCATGAAGGGCACTAACAGCAGACAAGAGGCGAGCATTAACCGCTTTAATTTCGGCAAGCTCATCGGCCACAGTAGGTAAACTTTGTTGTGTAATTACGTTTCCATGAGTGTTTTTATTTTGGCACTCAGCACTCATATCCACTGCAGCAGGTGGAGGAGGAGAACGAAATGACTTACGGCGCACATCCAAACAAACATTACAAAAAAATGGCTTATCCACGCTCCGCATGTACTCAAGATCAGCCTGTTGGATGCCTACGCATTTGAGATGAAAAAACTCAATGCACTTCGAGCACTGCACTTTAGATTCAAGGCGCTCAACTTTATGCCCACAAACACAAGGCATATTAAATGGATTCACCAAAAGTTTATTCACTTAAATAAATCCAATTCTAATAAAAGAGTCACTGTCTCAGATTGATTAATATGCACCATGCCAATAAATTGCAAATAAGAACTATGGATTTTAATCAAAGAAATTTGGAGAGCGAAGAGAAACACAACTGCTCAGCGCGAACTCAGATTGCTTTTTTTGTAGCAAACTATCTACAAATATGAATATTAGGGTGAGCCCAAAAACTATAGAACAAATCACTCAATATTCAAAGGCAACCAAAGGTACTATAATGATAAAACAAACTGTAATAAGAGTCAAAACTTTTAAAACAAAACCTTGTTTGTTGGTGCACCCGAGGTTAGGTCCAACCAAAAGGTTACGAACCTACTAGCACTACCGCC
>NW_023458557.1:13994469-14006297 GCF_013731165.1 Rhagoletis pomonella | reverse complement strand
GAGGTTAGGTCCAACCAAAAGGTTACGAACCTACTAGCACTACCGCCCGTGCTGCCGGGATACCTTTAACCCGCCAAGTGACTGGGCTCTATGTGCGGGATGCTAAAAGGAAGGGATAAGGAAAACAACTGGGTAAAACTACCGACAACTCTACTGGCCAAATACAGGCAACAACACGGATGATACTTATGCTGTGGTCGGGGTGTGCGTCGACCAGTGGGTGCTCCTGCGGTGCAAAGCCGCCCAAATCCGGTACCCACACTGCCAAAGGCTTGATTTAACGCCTCGACTGGCGCTATTTCCTGCTTTGCCTACTCACCTGCAGTCTAAGTGCCTCTCCTGGCACTTATACAAAACCGCAGAAAAAACACTATACCGCGTCTGGCATTAGATCACTCGAAAAATTATTAATCACTTTAAAAAAACAAATTCGCACACAATAGAGATGTTTCCCTGATCAATGCTCACTTGGTTCTGCCTCGGCGCGCAGTTACAAGTTGGGCCGCAACCTACGCGGCGGTCCGCAAAGTCATCGGGCCTCAGTGCTGGTGTTGTTGTTGCCCAATCAATTGGCGACGGCCCGTTAACTCTTAAAATGAATTGGGCGCTTCGGCGGTCACCACCACGGCGCACACAAACAAACACCATGGACTTTGCCATTGCCATCATCCGGCGGACAACAAAAGTGCCGCGATAAGAGAAAAAGGCGACGCCCCTATTGTGTTTTTTTTCGCGTCAACTCTTCCTCCTATCCTTTTATTTATTGCGGCCAGTATGCGACAATATTTTAAGCTTAATTAACTAATTTTTGGGAAATTAGTTTGATAGTTAAGTTACTCATATTTATTTCTATGGTATATGTTTATTTTAACACAAAAAAAGGAAAAACGCGGTCAAATTTTTCAAAGTTATAACGGTTTTTAATTGCGAGTATATATCAGAAGAAGAGTAATACGCATACCTTTGCTTTGATTATAATACCGTAAAAATCGCTTAACTACACATTTTGCAACTTTTGTAAACATCTATATATAAGCCGCAAAACGCAATCAAAGTTTGCAAAATTGTAAGGAAAGTGAATCTTTGTGAACCACAATAAATGATGTTAAACCTTCAATATATATCAAAAGAAAGGAAAATCGATTACCTTTCTTTTGATTATAAAACCGTTAAAATAACTGTACTTTTTTAGAAAAATTTTGCAACTTTTGAAATCATCTATATGTAAGCAGTGAAAAAGTCTTCAAATCTTACAATGTTGTAAGAAAAGTGTATTTTTGTTAACCACTATAAATATTTTTTAACTCTCAATGTATTTCAAAAGAAATGTAAATCGACTACCTTTCTTTTGATTATAAAATCGTTAAAATAGCTCTACTTTTTAGAAAAATGTTGCAACTTTTGAAATCATCTATATGTAAGCAGTGAAAAAGTCGTCGAATTTTGCAAATTTGTAAGAGAAGTGAATATCTGTAAATCACTACAAATACATATTTTATAACTGTTTATATATCAACAGAAAAGTAACTTGATTACCTTCCTTTTGATTATAATAGGCTTAAAATTGCCTAACTTTTTATAGAAATTTTCTAACTTTTGAAAACATCTATATATAAGCCGAAAAAAGACAATAAAATTTTGCAAAGTTGTAAGAAAACTGAATTTTTGTAAACCACTATAAATGATGTTAAACTGTTTTTATATATCAAAATAAAGGTAAATCGATTACCTTCCTCTTGATTATAATACCGTAAAAATCGCTATGCCTTTTTATAAAAATTTTGCAACATTTGAAAACCTCTATATGCAAAGGAATAATACTAATAATAAGAAATTAAGCAACCACATATGGAGGTAAAAACATCTACCAACAATAATAATAATAATCGATTGGCGGTTACACATATGTTAGTGTTTGGCCGAGCTTCTCCTCCGACTTGTGGCATGCGCCACACACAAAGAGGAGTGACCTACAGTTTTACGCCGACTCCGAACGGCGATTGTATTTTTATGAGAAGCTGTTTTTCATGGCAGAAATACACTCGGAGGTTTGCCATTGCCTGCCGAGGGACGACCGCTGTTAAGAAAAAACCTTTTTTCTATATTTTTTGCGATATTGCTTTGACCAGGGCTCAACCCAGTTACTGATGAGTGAAAGCGCGCACTGCTTACCAAAACACCACAGCGGCCGACAATATTAATTATAATTTTTAATCATAATATTGATTATTAGTTATGTACATTAGGTGAACAATGAATTCTGAAGAATAAATTTTGAAAAAAGAAATTTAGATTTTTTATTTAAAGTTTCTAAGAGTATGTTGAATTCGCTCGGAAATGCGGGTACCCCGGCTGACGTAGGAAATATTAGAGGAGTTCAACTATATGTTTTATTTATAAAGTACCTGAATGAGTGCGACAGTGTTGCAAGGCTCAAACGTACAAGGGGAAACTGGTGAAAAACCGCACACCGGCTATACAAAATTCACCAGATTTTTCACCGGTTTTGAAGGAATAAAACGTGCGATTTTACCAGATTTTTCATCACTTTTGGCTGGCAGGGTTGCAAAATTCACACATACACACCGGCACCTCTTTTCATTATTTGGTATTTCCATTCGAAGTAGTGGGTACGAAATTTTAAAAAATCTAAATTAGCCATGGGTAATTACGCAATTTTTTTTGGCGCTAGCTCAATAACGCCAGCGCTACCTTTGGTGTCAGCGCACTAGCGCAGTGTACTGAATTGAACACGGCGCCATCTGAGTGTCACCACAGTACCCATCGTCATACAGTGCAGTACACCATACAGTGGTGTCATGTCTATTATTTCTATAATTTTCGGCGCTGAGCAACGCTTGTACCGCTAACTGAATTTAATTGCTAGGAATGTAGTAAATGCCACGATATTCTATCATTCTTGAGTAAAAGCTTTAAATTTGCGTTCTCAACACTCAAAAGCAAAAACATAGTACGTGTAAATTTTCAAAGAGTTAAGGCGAATTGTGTGTGTGCCTCATGTGTTGCTTGGTATTAATGGCGCTGGCGCTTTCCTATACTGGTGTTGGCTTGCCAAATCCGGCTTGCGCCGTGCAGCGCAGTGTTACCCATGCCTAATCTAAATGTGATGAACTGCATTCGAATCGAACAAAGCGGCATTAAAACTTCTAACGAAAGTTTTTTTCAGAGTACCAATCGTTCGTATTCGAACAAATTGTCAATCGAGTCGAAATACAGAGTAAAGACCCAGAAACTCATCCCTCACTTTTTCTTTTACCAGCTCATTCCCACTAACAAAATTCACAGACTGTAGAAAACAAGATGAACAATTATTACGTCAATTATAAAAATGCACAATATTTTGAACTTTCGATTTTTTCTCTATATTGGAATACTGAAAAATTTCCATTGAGTCGCAATTGTTTATACGGCAAGTTTTCCATTGTATTGGAGTACTAATACAGTGGTGAAAATTTGGCAAACCTAATTATAAGATGAATGAGTCAGTTAAAATATAGTATAACAGTAATATTTTTCCTTTGATTTACTTTCAGAAAAAAACGTTTAATAAGTTTGGGCACCAGCACTACGAACTCCATAATTGAAAGACACGTTTATACCCTACAGGAGGGTCCGTTTGGGTCAATGTTATGAAAGAAAATTATTATGTATTGAAAAAACTTTTTATTTACATTTTTTGATGGTTTTTTTGTGACTCAAACTAAAAAGTGGACTAAATTTTGCTGTCGTCACCTTGTGAATACTTATATCTAGGGATGCTTCGATACAAGTAAATACAAGTATGTACTCGATACTTTTGTTTCAATACCAACTACTTTTTTTACTCGAATCGTTGTTTCGATACCTACTTGGTATCGAAAGAAAAGTACTTGTATCGAATCGATTTGAGCAGGTGCCATATCTTGTCGACAATATTTGTTCTATGGAAAATGATTGCTTCGTTTTTATGAAAAATAATTTCTTTAAGCAATGACACCGCCAAAATCTAACTGCCCGTCTCCACAGGATAAAGTTTATATCGTGATACATATGTTAGAATATAAATAGCCAATGGAGACCGCTCATTGCTATTCAAGAGCAATATATATCAGAGCTTATATCTTGCCATCTATTGCCGGCAATTTGGTAGTTTGACAGCTTCCTTTTTCTTTTGCACGAAAACTTCGTGTCGGCAACATTATTGATATTTTAATATAAAAGCAAAAATTGAGCTGTTTTCTGTCAAAATATTTGTTATTATGTACTTGGGTGTAAAATAATATCTTTTTTTTTAATTTTATAAGTGACTAAATCCGGAAAAAATACGTTTCTTACAAATGCTTATATCAAGATATAAAAAGCCTACACAAATATTGCCACTGATATAACTTATATCTAGTGACCAAAATTACAGCTGGACAGCAATAAGTTTTATCCTGTGGAGACGCCCATTAAAGTGTGGATATAATTTTACAAAGTTAGTGATACCACAATAAAGTGCAAGCAATGCATTGTAGCCGTAAAGTTTTGTGAGAACCTTTCAAAGGTTGAATTTTTTGTCTAAGTAATCGTATTACCTCTAGTGCTACTAATGAAGAAATATACATATCGATACCTCAACAGAAAACATATTGAAAATTTCGAACTCTCTGCGGAGATAGGTCGATCTACCACTCAGGTGCCGCTCAAGGTATGTCACAGATAACGTCTGTATGTAAAAGGATGAAAAATTATCGATATTAATAGGTATCGATACATTCGGTTGACTCATATAAGTAGTATCGAAATAGCGATTTGAGTAAACTCATTTGAGTAGGTATCGATACTTTGATGGTATCGGAACGTCCCTACTTATATCTTGATAAAACTGAATTCCTCAGCAGGAGTTTTTAATATAAAAATAAACTCAAATATTTTTATATCAGCTGTAATAGTAGGGGAGCCCAAGAGGGGATTCGGGGATTTACTCAAGCGCGTCAGATTAACATATCCCCCATATGCATCCTGTGGAGTACCTCTGCCAAATCTAAGCCATCTGTGTAGAGCCGCGCCCATAGGACAGCTGATCAGAATAGTAAACAAAAATTGATAGGTGGATTTACTCGAGCGCGTCAGATTAAGAAATGGTGGGTTAATTACATGCTGAAAAGTGTGCATTTAAACAATCTGATGATTTGAGCGCGACGCAAGGGATTGGGAGGGTCGCAAACTTGCAAAAAAACGTTACCTTGACATTCTCGAGCGCGGTCAATTTTTTTTTTATTATGAAGCAAACAGATGAAGGATAACGGAAAGTATATAATCTGACGATTTCCACAAGCCGAAGTAACGAAGACCGTCAACAAAGATTGTCGCGTGCACTTGCTGTTTTTCAAAACTACTACAGTCTTTTCTACGAAATTTTTTATGCTCGCAAATGATACCAGTTGCGAGTGAAATGTGAAAATTAACCCAAACAATTGCTCGCTAAAGGCTCGTGTATTGTTCCGCTGAATATGTACATAAGTATGCGCATTTGCGATTCAAAACCGTTATACAAATTTGAGCGATGAAATTACATGTGTGATTAAGTGCGTCTACGATTACGATTACTTTAATCCCGGTTTCAAAATAGTTTGAATTAGGATTGAAATAATCGCAAATCGAAAGAGTATTAGATTAAAATTATATTAAAAAATATTAGTAGCACATGATGTAACTTTTAGCTCAAAAAAGATCAGTTAAAAGTTACTTTTTTAACTTAAGTATGTGAATTTTACTCATTTCTTAACTAAAATCACTAGACATAAGAATTTATATGTAAGCAAAAACACGGACGGAAAAAATGTAGAAGAAATTGACGACCAAGTCGAACCGGCTTGCTGTATGATAGTTGCACGGATAAAATAATAAGTGTTTACAATAATATACATATGTTTGGTTGACTGTGCATCTCAGAAACGAAATTATCTTTTTAAACCGTCAGATTAAGAAAACCCCTCCACATAGTCGTCAGATTATGGAACAGCACGACAAGGGCATCGAGATGAACCTTCTGTATGAAAATCTGATGCGCTCGAGTAAATCCAAAGGGCGATTTTTTTTGCACCTTAAAAAGACGCCACGAGCTTGCGTCACTTCTGAATCGTCAGATTATTGAGTGGGAGGTTCATTCGGGCCCATTTAACATCCCTTGTGAATATCTGACGCGCTCGAGTAAACTTTTTTGTCACCCATTATTGACACTTCCGTACGCCCACGCCCACCATGCAAACCGGCATATTAGCATATCTTCGTCATCAGAAACACCTTTGATTTATTCAATATCAATATCTGACGCGCTCGAGTAAATCCATGTAACTGTTTTTTTTTACATTTTTAGAAGCCTGTAGATCCTCCACACACCGCTGTAAGGAAAACTTCACATGACCTTTTTCCTTCCCATCACATAATCTTCAAAATCCAATAGGTCAAAACGACGCTCGAGTAAATCCCGATTTGGCATCGTGGGCTCCCCTACTATAAGATGTTCGAATTATATTGCTTTTGTTTCAATATATGTATGTAGTTACATATGAATATTTATATGTATAAACTTGTACTAATGTAATGAAACGTATAAAATTGTACTTGTACTAATATGATATTAATTTCACTATAAGTACAATAAAGAAGCATTTGCATATACTGACACTTTTTCTGGTTTATTTCATAACCAGGGTTGCCACCGACGAAAAAAATACTTTCCATCCACTTAAAAAAAATCTACCAAATCCGGAAAATATCTACCAATCATTTTTTTAGTTTATTTTAATAAAAACCACAGTTTTGTTCTACCTTTTTAGTTATTTCAATAAAAACTTTAATTTTTTATTAAGGAACTTTTTTTTAACTAATGGTATGCTATCTGAGATCATATTAATGGCATCTTATCGGTTTTCTTCAACCAAAACCGAGAGTGACGAAACTAAAGGCAACAACGAAACTTTATTATTTAAAAAGAACTCCAACTGCGTTTTTATAGACTCAAAAAACCACTTGGTATTTTTTTAATATTCACAATGATTTTAAAATTTTTTTTCTTTTTTTTGTACACTGCTGAATATAACTATAGACGCTTTTTTATGTTTACGGCGCATTAAAGAAATTTAGGAAAAAATTGCTAATGCCAGTTAACGACCCTTTACATTCATTAACTAAAATGTCCGAATCTATTTTTTAAAACCTTTGAATAAAACACGGCAATCAAAATTATTTTTAAACGTGCATGCCAAGTTTGTTAATCACGTTGCTTTTAAAATAACGATTTATCTTTGACATTTCCTTAGTTTATTTCACAATGCTGTTCCGTTGGCAGGAATCAGACACTGAAAAGGATAAGACATAGCATTTCGCGAAGATAACACCCAAATTCGCGAAATAAATCGAAGACTGGCGCGACCGGACAAATTAGTACGAGATTTTTGAAAGATTTACAGCCTCATTCCGTTTCACAATATCGTGTCCAAAACGATTGTCGTTCGTGTGTTCGTAGCATTATTAGCAATGCGATAAGCAAAACGATATCCAAAACGACAACAGCTGACTCCTCCGTGACAGCGTGTACTAAGCAATCTCTATCACGAATAGCTGCTCTGGACGCGAAAACAAATTGTCAAAAATAAACAAAAGGTTAGCTGCCTCGTTTTGGTGGGGAATATGGAGAATACAAACAAAAAAAGTAAATAAAATTTTAAAATATTACCATAACGCATGATAAGAATTTATATTTATATTTAAAGATGCAAAAAAAAGACCACGAGCACCCAATTTCAAATGCTTGTAAACGAACTGGAGGCGAGTGGAGCACCTGTATTTGGAGCAAACAAGACGACGTTTGAAGAGCAGTGGCGTAAAATCGCTGAAAAGGTGAATTCGACCGGTCCATATATTAGGTATTATATATTTTTTCGTTCTTTGCAAGTCTTACCTTTAATTTATTGCACGGATATTTGTCGACCTCAAATGCCGCACAAAAAAAAAACTTTTAGAAAATGCTCAAAACATAAGTGCTACAGGCGGCGGTCCGTTCCGGCAGTCTCCGCTCACCGAAGTGGAAGAAGCTATCGACCGCATACTTATTATGGCCAAGGGAGCAGCTGCAAGCGGGATTATGCTTGGTGTGTCAACTGCCTCATCCACAACATCATTGACATCAGCAGTAACAAATTCAATTACAAATTCAATTCAAAATACTATTCAAACAGCAAGTCCAGAAACAAATGCAATAAGAGCTGTAGAAAGTGCAACACCGTCAATGACATCATCTATTCAAATAGCATTCAATTCAACTATTCAAATAGCAGGTCCAGAGAGAAGTACAATCAGCCCTATTCTGCACTTCGACTCGAATCGAAATCATAAATGAATTTTCTCGATTTCTGTGTTTTCGCGAGCGGTAATATGGGCATTACGAAAAATTGGCTCAAATAATGGCAACCAAAAGGGGCATTGTGCGAGGTTTTCAAAGAGGAAGTCCCGGCGTTTTGTTTTCATTATCTTTAATAAGACTGTGAAATGCACTGAATGCAATTTATTCTTTTTATTTAAAATTAATATATGTATGTACATACATACATAAAATGTGAAATTACATAAAAAAAGATTATTTTATTATTGCACTCGTTTTTACTAACTTTTTAAAATGAGGTGCGTATGTTGTCTCGAATTCGATTTGGAATGATAAGCTTTGTTCTTCCCCTCCTCCTGACGGCTTTCATTTGCGTTCAAATCTTCCACTCTGTAGTAAATGCAAATGTTGTGGAGGGCTCAAACAACGTTTATAATTTCACTGGATTTGAGCGATGAGTAATGCAGTTTAAGATGAATTTCTTATGACTCTTCACTAATCTGAAAAAGATCAAACATGTCCCTAAGTCTCCGCCTTTCAACTTCCTCATCAGCAATCTGGGACTCGTTCTCCTCTTCAAGCAATAACGCCGCGGCTATGGATTTCATTCTTATAATTATGTTTCCACTTAAATTAAGAGCAAACGAAATTTTATTTTTAAATTACAGTGATGCTATATATATTTAGTTATTTTAAAATATTTACAAACTTTATCTTCATAAGCTGCTATAGTTTCGTGGCAAATATTTCTTTGTTTTGTTTCGATTTCACACATTCCTAGGCAAACAGCTGATTTCGAAAGATGTTTTCTCTCTTCCTCTTCTTCTTTCGATTCGATCGTAACTCAGAATACCTAAGTTCGATTCTGGCGAAGCGGAATGCAGTACTGCACCGCCAATGCCATCATCGAAAGCAGCTTATCCCAGAACAGTCTCTCAAATAAGTGTAGTGACGCCAAACAGAAGGCAACGTCAAACGGCAACAAGTCGTAGCTTTCATCATCGCATTGCGGAATCGGCTAAAATTCAGGCCGACGCCGCCAAAGCACAAGCCAAGGCTAGTAAAAAGTTAATTGATGCAGCAATGCTCCAAGCAGAGGCGGCAAAATCTATTGCCCAAGCCATGAAGGACCTAGTTACTATTTCAACGCGACAGATTGAGGTCTTAGAGGCTATAATGAGAAGTCTGACTAGGTGACTTTTTGTGGTCTAATTGTAAATAAGTGAATGAAGTGTTTTTTTTTATTAATTTATCTGTATGTGAACTCGTAGCCAGAAAGTGCTATTCTGTTTTTTAATAACACGGTTCAACAAAAATTTTTCCTCAAAAACGGGACCTACCTTATCTTTTTGTGGTTTTGTGATGCTGATCAAGTGCATTTACAAAAATTTTTTACCACGTCCAGTTTTTGAAAAGAAAAATCTGTTGAAGTGTCGAAAAATTGCAAACATGCCAAATTTGAAAAATTAAAAAAGTTGAATTGGGACGTATGTATGGAGTTTTTCCGAAGGAAAAAAAGCTTATTAAAGAAAATTCAATTCCTTTGGTGAATTCAACCTCGTGTCGATGAGTTAAATAGAAATGAGTAAAAATAAAAAAAAAATAGCTCAGTTGGTTTTTAAAATAATTGCATTAATATGTTTCATATTTGTGGAAAAAAATATTGAGGGACTGATTTTTTTCCAATTATACAGCCATTTCTATTGAACTCATTGACCTGAGGTACAGCCCGCGACAAAAAATGGCACATCAAAATTTTTACCAGTTTTGGCTACTTTTCTTTTACCTTCTTAAGGTTCATTATTATAGTTCAGTTCCTTATCTAATAAAAAACTATATAATCCCAAATTTCAAACTTTGTACAAAAATTTAAAAAATTTCACAAACTTTTCATTCCAATTCCAAGTATTTTAGTTCGAATTTCTAAGTTAATTTTTGGTATGTATGTATTTTATAGCTTATTAGTATAATAAAGTGACAGTTTGAAGTTGCTGAAAAATCGCATTGATTTTTACCAATTTTTTTTTCAGACGGTGATATGCTCTTTTTTCCATATAAAAAATTACTTTGATACCGTCAGCAAAAAATATCAAAAGTCAACGCGATTTTTTAGCAAGTTCAAACTTGCACTTTATTGTACTATAATTTAATAAGCTACTAAACTGCATACTAAAAATTATTCTAAAAATTAAAATTTTTGGTATTGGGATGAAAAGTTTGTGAAATTTGTAAAAATTTTCTACAAAGTTTGAAATTTGGGCTTATATGGTTTTCTGTTAGATAAGGAGCTGAACTTTAATAAAAAATTAATGAACCTTAAAAAAGGCAAAAGAAAGGTAGTCCAAACTGTTCAAAATGTTGAGATGCTATCGTTTTGTCGCGGGCTGTAGACTCCATTAGACGAGTTGGATTTTCAATAATACGCGGTTGTTTTAGTTGGAAAACCTACATACGTCCGAATTGTATTTTTTTTTATTTGCTATTTTTCGACACTTCAATAGTTTTGCCTCAAAAACAAGACGTGTTGGATAAATTTTGTAAAGGCACTCTAACTCAGCATCAAAAAATCTATAAAGTGAAGTCGATACCGTTTTTGAGATAGAATACAAGATTTTTTTTTTTGAACCGAGTTATTTATGTTTTTATGAATGCGAGTGTATAATGCAAATAAGTGCTGTTTTGTTTTTTGATTAATTCATTTATTGCTAAGAAATTTTTAAATATAAGTTACGCTACTCACAGACAAACTGAGACACCCAAAAATTTGTTAAGTTGTAAATATTCACAAAGTTTTTCATGTTAAATAATTACATACATTATCTACTATATATTTGTGAAAGTATGTATGTATGTATGTGCCAGGTTGCAGTCTAAACGGACGGACCGAATCGAACAAAATTTTGACAGAGTATTGCCATGACACCTAGGCCTATAATAGGGTGAACAAATTGGGATCCGACAAGGGGGCGTGGCACCTCCCATGGGCGTGAAAAATTTAATCAGCCATAACTTCCAGACCATAAGTCACATGAACATGAAATTTGGTATGCAGACATACAAATGGTAGGTGCTTATAGGAGGGTATATATACACGAGTTTGCAAAAGGGGACGTGGCACATCCCATAGGCGTGGAATTTTTTATCAGCTATAACTTCGGAACCATAAGTTCCACGAACTTGAAATTTGGTATGCAGACATTTCAATGATAGGTGCTTATAGGAGGGAATGTATAAACGAGTTAATAGTTATAAGGAATTTTTTATCAGCTATAACTTCGGAACCATAAGTGCCACGAACTTGAAATTTGGTATGCAGACATATGGTAGGTGCTTATAGGAGGGAATGTATAAACGAGTTTGTAAAAGGGAGTGTGGCACATCCCATAGGCGCGGAGTTTTTATCAGCTATATCTTCGGAACCATAAGTCACACGAACTTGAAATTTGGTATGCAGACATAT
>NW_023458557.1:13992562-13994369 GCF_013731165.1 Rhagoletis pomonella | reverse complement strand
TGGTATGCAGACATATCAATGGTAGGTGCTTATACGAATGTATATATAAGCGTGTTTGTAAAAGGGGGCGTGGCACATCCCATAGGCGCGGAATTTTTTATCAGCTATAACTTCGAAACAATAAGTCTCACGAACTTGAAATTTGGTATGCAGACATATCAATGATAGGCGCTTATAGGAGCGAATATAAAAACGAGTTTGCAAAAAGGGGCGTGGCACATCGCACATCGGAATTTTTTATAAGCTATAACCTCGGAACCATAAGTCACACGAACTTGAAATTTGGTATGCAGACATATCAATGGTAGGTGCTTATACGAATGTATATATAAACGTGTTTCTAAAAGGGGGCGTGGCACATCCCATAGGCGCGGAATTTTTTATCAGCTATAACTTCGGAACCATAAGTCTCACGAACTTGAAATTTGGTATGCAGATATACAATGGTAGGTGCTTATACGAGGGTATATATAAACATGTTTGTAAAAGGGGGCGTGGCACATCCCATAGGCGCGGAATCATTTATCAGCTACAACTTCGGAACCATTCTTATTTATATATACCTTACTATGAGCACCTACCGTAGATATCTCTGCACTCCAAATTTCAAGTTTATGTGACTTATAGTTCCGAAGTTATATGTACTTGGTAAAATATTCCACGCCTATGGGATGTAGCGTGCCCCCTTTTATAAACTCATTTATATATACCTTACTAAAAGCGCTTACTATAGATATGCCCGCATACCAAATTTCAAGTTCTTGGGCCTTATGTTTCCGAAGTTATAGCTGATAAAAAGCTCCACGCCTATGGGATGTGCCACGCCCCTTTTTACAAACTCATTTATATATACCTTACTATAAGCACCTACCATAGATATGTCTGCATACCAAATTTCAAGTGCTTGTGACTTATGGTCCCGAAGTTATAGCTGATAAAAAAATGCATGCCTACGGGAGGTGCCACGCGCCCTTGTCGAATCCCAATTTTTTTCTTCCTGTTATAAGCCCATGTGTCATGGCAATACTCTGCCAAAATTTCATATGATCCTGTCCATCCATTTAGGCTGCAACCTGGCACATGCATACATACACATGTACATACATATGTACATACTTCTACAAATATATAGTAGCTATCTATCATTATCCCAGTGTATAAGAATTTTAGGAATATCTCGTCCACAATACCACCTATCGTGTACATTTTTTGTCCCAATATTTATTTTCAATTGGTTCACATATGTTCCAAATATGAGCCAAATCGGAAAGTAAATGCAATTTTTATAAATATCCTGACCTCAGCGCCACCTAGCAAACATATTTTTGGTACGAATATTTCCTTTCCAGGTACAGATATATGTTCCAAATATGAACCAAATCGGTCTAGCCGTTTGGTAGTTTAGTGCCATACAATATACCGAAAAATGAATTGTGAAATTGTGCCGTCTCAGCTTTTCTCATTTTTTGGCAACAACAAAAAGTTTTGAATTTTTTTTAAATCGAAAAACCTTCCACACAGAAGGTCCAAAAAAGTACTTTTTACAGAATTGAAATCGGTTCAGCCGTTTGGTCAGGCATCGCCGTCATACGAAAAACATTTCATTTTTATATATATAGATACAGTATTGACCAATACAATAGCACCCCCATTTCAAATTGATATTGTTTGTCACTAATTTTTGGTTTTTTACTTTTAGGAATTTTCAATTAAAATGCAGGTTATTCTATAACAATACTCATATAAACCCAGGGTTTAAAGTTTTTTAATAATAATAATAATAGATTGGCGCTTACACATATGTTAG
>NW_023458557.1:13991091-13992462 GCF_013731165.1 Rhagoletis pomonella | reverse complement strand
AGGGCCGTTTTCTGAAGTAACCTTTAACTTGAAAGCTCACTATATATTTAAAGGTTGGATTAAAAATAAAGCTATGTCTAAAGTTAAGCATTTCTATTATCGGTTTTTGACGTATGTATGTTTCCTGGTTGTAAATCAATTTAAAACCGACAAAAAAATGATTTACTTTAGACACTATCATAAACTTTAATGCAACCTTTAAATATAAAGTGAGCTTTAAAGTTACAGGCTACTTGAGAAAACGGCCATAACAGTTCAAAAAAATTAAAGCTTAGAATCAAATATTTATAAGTACATACTTTATTAAAAATGTAAATATCACACGGTATTTTTGCCTTAATGGTATATTAAAATTAATCACACTAGATCATAAGCTTTCTTCTTATTTCTTATGTTAAATTTTCCCCTGAATCCAAACATGCAGTCAGAGATTTAGAAAGTAAATCCGTTTCGAGGTATATATAAATTTCGGTTTTTTGAGAACTGAAACAAGTTCACTCATTGAATTTAAATTTCTTTTTATACCAGTAAAGCTTTTACATTTGCTATCATTTATTTCAACATTATTGATTTATTGCCAAATTTGAATATGCATGTTGGCATAGATGATAGCAAATTTAACAAGCTTCACTAGTAAAAAAAGAAATTTACATTCAAATTTATATATACCTCGACAACGGATTTACTTTCTAAATCTCTGACTGCATATTTGTATTCAAGGACAAATTTTACATAAAAAAAAGATGTTAAAACGCCACAGGTCAGATTTCTTGTAAACTGTTATTATCAATTAAATTTAATAATTTATTTTTGAGCTTTAGGTCGTATGTTAAATAAAACATTAAAGGTTTTCTGTTTTATTAGTTTTTTATTTTTATTTTGGTCGATATTTCAGTCTCAAGGCATCTTCAGGCGAAATATCGACCAAAATAAAAATAAAAAGTTAATAAAGCAGAAAACCTTTAATGTTTTATTTAGCATACGGCCTATAGCTCAAAAATCAATTATTAAATTATTTTCAACGGTCAATAATCAACGCAATCATTATCAATTAAAGGAAAACTTTTTAAATGATTTTTTAAAATAAAAAGGAAAATGAAAACTCAAGCAAAAATGTATTAATCCATTCAAAAACATAAGTATATAAGTTAAATAAACGCAATTACAATATTCATATGTATTCAATCATTTAAGTTAGTGACATTTTGACCATTTTGTGTATACAGTTTGAAATGTGGGCTTATATGCTGCTTGTGATATCATGAGATAGACTTTTATAAAAAATTAGTTTCTCCGCGGCCACAGCGACTGTATATGTATGTATGTATGTATATCGAGAGCTTATATTCAATACCCTCCATCAGCATTTTT
>NW_023458557.1:13985895-13991081 GCF_013731165.1 Rhagoletis pomonella | reverse complement strand
TTTTTTTTACCCTATTATAGGCCTAGGTGTCATGGCAATAATCTGTCAAAATTTTGTTCGATTCTGTCCGCCCGTTTAGACTGCAACCTGGCACATACATACATACATACTTTCACAAATATATAGTAGATGATATCCTTCTCTTAGCGTAAAATAATTCTTGGGAATGTCTCGGCCACAGGGCCACCTATCGTGTAAGTTTCTAGTCCAAATATTTCTTTTAAATTGGCTAAATTGTTTCTAAATATGAGCCAAATCAGCAAGTAAATGCAATTTTTATGATTATCCCGACCCCAGCGACATCTAGCGATTAAATTTTTAGTCGAAATATTTCCCTTCAAGGTGCTGAAATATGTTCTAAATATGAACGAAATCGGTCCAGCCGTTTAGTAGTTTAGTGACTTTCAATATACGGAAAACTCTATGAAATTGTGAAATCGTGACGTCTCAGCTTTCTTCATTTTTCGGCAACAACAGCAATAAATTTCAAATTTTTTTAAATCAAAGAACCTTCCATACAGAAGGTGCAAAAATGTGCTTTTTACAGGATTGAAATCGGTTCAGCCGTTTGGTCAGGCATCGCCGTCATACGGAAAACTTTTCATTTTTATATATATAGATAAATGGAACTTAGTGAGGATAAGATTGTCTAATGAGAAAAGTGGGCGTCTGGTGAAGACTGGGAGTAAAGAAAAGCAGGAAAAACAATACATATAAAATTTTTATTTCTTTTAAATGTTTCGATTCACCATTATAAGGATATTAATAAGAAACCAAAAATATACACACGTAAATAGAATAATAATATGTATGGATGTATGTATTACTTAGAAGAAAACTCAATAAAACGAAGGTCTGCATTTCATATCCATGCACACATACATATTAGCGTGGGCCGAAAATCCGCTTTTTTAGAATTTTGTTTGGTAATAGTAAAAATATGGTTCATTATGCTTTAAAAAAAATCTGTGTGTAATTTGGAATTTTTTGGTCAATATCCTAGGCTCGCCCAAGTAATTAATAAATTTTTTTTACTAAAATTGCAATAATCTTCGAAAGTATTAGTCCCACATAATTTGGTATATGGACTTTTTTTGTAGAGAATCGCAGTTAGCTAAGGAAAATAAATACGAAATTTGTTTTTTCCGGATCCGGAAATTCCGAGTGGTTCCGGGTTGATCATTTTGATTTTTTAAAAGGAAATGTGTTGAAATTGAAATTATTATTTTGAATTTTCAGCTTTAACGACCATGAAACCCAATTTTTAATTGCTGAACTCTTTTTTATTGAAAACGGAATACATTTACTTTTCAAAGTGCTCACAAAGTCTGACATTGATTGAAAAACCATGGTACACGATAATATTAAAGCTGAGAAAAATATGAAATCATCATTTATATCAATATATCATTTAATATCTAATAACAAGAATAATAATATAATAAAAATAGATTGGCGCTTACACATAGGTTAGTGTTTGGCCGAGCTTCTCCTCCGATTTGTGGCGTGCGCCTTGATGTTGTCACACAAAGAGGAGGGACCTACAGTTTTACGCCGACTCCGAACGGCGATTGTATTTTTATGAGAAGCTGTTTTTCATGGCAGAAATACACTCGGAGGTTTGCCGTTGCCTGCCGAGGGACGACCGCTGTTAAGAAAAAACCCTTTTTCTATATTTTTTTTTTGCGATGTTGCTTTGACCAGGGCTTGAACCGAGGTGCTGTGGAGTGGAAGCGCGCACTGCTTACCACTACACCACAGCGGCCGAATAATAATAATAATAACATTTAATATCATTTTAAATAAAGCATAATAGAGAATTTTTCTAGTATATACTTAAAAAAAAAGAAATGCAAAATAAAAGAAATTGGTGTAATTTCGAAATTTTTGGTCCAAAAAGCTCAACCCGGAACCTCTAGGAATCACCTGAAGGCTTTTAAACTAATTACGTATTTATTTATATCCCCAACCTCGCATTATTCTGTGTGAAAACTTTTGGATTCATGCATTTCAAATTTTTCATACAACAAAAGGGCCACTCAAGTACATATGTAGATACAAAATTGTAGCAGCTTTCTACCTACCTTTGTTTATTTTCCACTAATTATTAGTATGCTTTAGAAATATTTACGGAAATAGAGCATGATTTCGTTCATTTTAGAGTTGTAACAGGTAGTGAATTTTTCTCCAAACTGCATTTCGCTAAGTGCAGAGTTGTGTGGTTTAGTTGGGATTTCCCTCAATACCAGATATTTCGTAAATACGTACGTTTTTCATAAAATTTTATTTTGTAAGAGTTTTGGGTGTGCACCTACATAAATGAGATAAACAATGCGGGTGCTCCAATCGCGATCACTCACAACAGCTAATCCTGAAAACTTTTTAGGACGTTGTATGGAAGATGTTTTTTCGCTTTTCTAAGAAATTACGCTATAATTGCACGTATATATATACATATGCATTGTCGTAAGAAGTAGAAGTAATAGAAAAGTTGTCCCATCCTGCAGGGAAACCGCGGACTAGTGAATCAAATTTCTTGTTCTGTACTAGGTCTTTATCGCGAAAAACCAACTAGTCCGCTAGTAACTACATCCTCACCAATCCAAAATCGGCAAAAAGTGGTACTTTAAAAAAACTATTTTTTTTTTTTCAGTTTTTTCACTAGAAATCTATGTATATTTAAAGTAACGAACTCAGAAATTTGCGTCCATTCTGCGCTACTGTTCAGTAAATAACTATGCACTTATATAAGTACATTCATATACCCAGTAGAAATCTTATACATACAACATCGCTGTTGGTGGCATGAGCTTGCTGCTGTGTATACATGCCAGTATAAATGAACCTTCATTTCCATTTAACACGCGTGGTTTCTCAGAGCGTATGCGTACCTTAATCATACACTTGTACTACTGCTGTATGCATATGGCTGTATTAATGTTTCAAACATACAAAAATGCATTAATGGAACAGTATTAAAGCATTCTTACAAGATATGTGTCCCCATATGTAAATGCTACTTTTCTGATACATTTTAATATACGGGGACATACAAACAAGTAGCATTTACATATGCAAATGCATATCTTGTAAAAGCCCGTTTGTGCTGAAAATAGTATCGCACAACACGTCCGTTCACTAAAATTTTTGTACAAGACTGAAAATATTACAAAAATTCCACTTCAAATTTATAAAGAAATGTACCTAAAATAACGACAACGTACATTCGCTTGCAATTTGCTAAAATTGGATTTTAATCGTGGAAATTCATGACTACGCATTAAATGTTCACACTAATTCACTTATATAGCAAAGGATGCAAGATATAGCAAGAATGCATACAACCGATTTCTACTGGGTAGATACACACATATATACATACATATGTATGTGTGCATGGATACCCAGTAGCAAAAAGTAATAGCTAGGAAATGAATCTGTAATAGCAAAAGTGAGGGCCTAACTACTGAATTCTTTGATGAATTTTAACACGGCCAATGTCCTACGAAATTCATATCTTACAAAATTGCAAACCTGGGAATATCAGTTTATCAGTTGTTTGCATATCTGACTCGTGTATGCAGGAAAATGAAATGATCAGTTGAGCATCTGTCTAGGAAGTTTAGAAATCAGCAACTCGCATATGCAGGGATATGATTCCATCAGTTGAGCGCTACACTGGTTCATATGAATTTAGTATTAAAATTTCTTGAAAAGGACAAAAACAAAAAATATTTTTCTCTTACAACGAAATGACCTCGTTCCCTGCCCCGCGACATGTTACTAACTCGCTTACTTTTTTCAGAAATGAAACTTTTTGCTGGTGGGTATGAAAGGCAGACCTTCGTTTTATTGAGTATTCGTCTAAGTAATACATACATCCATACATATTCTTATCCTATTTACGTGTGTACATTTTTGGTTTCTAATTAATATCCTTATAATGGCGGATCGAAACATTTAAAAGAAATAAAAAATTTATATGTATTGTTATTTCTGCTTTTCTGTACTCTCAGTCTTCACCAGACGCCCACTTTTCTTATTAGTCAATCTTATCCCCACTAAGTTCCGTTTATTAGATATAATAAATAAACGCAATCATTATAATAAAATAACATGCAGATATACCATTATACTGAAGAGTGTACGCTTGGAATGTACTTTAACTACACGTATGCATGTATGTAATTTACATTTACCCAATTTGCCAAACGACGTCGTAACGACTTGCCGGCGAACTCGCCGTCGGATGAAAAGCACACTTCGCCGGCGGGCCGCAAAAACGACTTACCGGCGGGTCGCAAAAACGACTTACCGGCGGGTCTCAAAAACGACTCGCCGGCAGGTCGCAAAAACGACTCGCCGGCGGGTCGCAAAAACGACTCCCCTGCAGCCCGCAAGAACGATTTACCAGCGAACTGCAAAACGACGCTCAAAGTTGTTAGAAAATTAAAAACAATTTTTTTAGTTTAAAATAGTTTAATTTAATTCATTGAATTTTTTTCAAAGTTTTTTAAATATACATAAATACCTAAATTGTAATAAAAAAGAAAAATAAGGTAAACATTCAGTAATATAATATAAGTTTTAACAATTAATTTTTTTGTTCCTTCATTTTAGTTATCTTTAAAATTAATTAAAATTGGGTTTATTTTTTAACAAGGACCATGTAGTTCAAAATTAAAGCAATGTGCAGTATACATACATACATATATATGTATATATAAAAAAAATTCAACAAGCTTTCATAAAAATTTAAAGCTTTTTAATCTGCATTTAAGAAACACATAGGAAGCAGTTTTATAGTCCATAAAATGTTAGTATAATAGAACACAGGTTTGAAGTAAAACAAAACTCACATTGATTTTTGGTTTTATTTTTTGTGGTACTGCGCATTTTCATCCATATGAATTTTATGACAGAAAATGCATGCTTTAAGGCACTTCAACCTTGTATTCTATTATACATACCAAACTTCAATGGACTTTAAAACTGCTTCATATGTGTTTCTTTAATGCAGAATAAAAATCTTAAAATTTTTATAAAAGCTTGTTAACTTTTTTTATATGCACATACATGCATATGTATATTGCGCAATTTTTGAATTTTGAACTATATGGTCCTTGTTAAAAAATAAACCCAATTTTTATAAAGATAACTAAAATTAAGTAACAAAAAAATAAATT
>NW_023458557.1:13983334-13985795 GCF_013731165.1 Rhagoletis pomonella | reverse complement strand
CAAACGATAATTTACTAGGCGTACTTAGCACGGTGCATAGGCAACTGGCTGAGTCAGTGGGATCGTCGGTTCGAATCCTACTGAAAGAAGTCTGATGAGGAAATGTGGTGATTTCCGAAATAGCTATCACTTCTACCATTTTTTCAAATTATTGTTGCTTTTCCACAATAAATTTTCTTTAAAAAAAAACGGCCACGAGCTCAATAAAAATTGTTGAATATAATTAAAAAAATATCAAAATGTTCGCCATAAAAAGGCGTTCGCATTGTTCAACTTTGCATTCTACTTTTGGTTGAACAGCCTTCCAACTAATCGCTTTCAGCAAAGTTGTTCGCCAGCCAACATTTAGCCATTCAACTTTTTTTTCGTGCAACCCTGCGTGAGTTGAAAGCACAAGTTGAACGCAAAATCGCCTCGTGCGAACACATTTTAATGCGACACGGTTCAAAAGTAGCGATGCCAAAATTACTTGGTATCGAACGAAAAGTATCGAGTAGGCACTTGTATTTACTCGTACCGTTTCATACCTAGCTGCATGTAGTATAACTTGTTTTTTTTTTATAAAATAAATTTGGGTTATACTAACAAATTTATCCCATAGCGCTTGGTGAAACGCGACGAGTTAAAGCAACAAGGCGTACCCCAACTAGGACAAGCCCTACAAAACTACGGCTGCGGGCTTACGTCCGATATAACTGCTGCGCCTCCACTTTACTGACACATCGTACATCTGTTTTACTGGCTTACACCTGTGGAAGTTTGGCGGCCACATCCTAGGCGTTTTCCACGAACAAGCAGTACAAGCTAATCTTAGACTATCGGCTGCTACAAGAAGAAAACACCAAACCAAGAATGAAAGCATTTCCTCGCTTCAACCCAAAACCAGTTTTCAATGAATGAGCGCATTTCTACGTGAGAAACAGCGCTTGGTCGCAACGCTCCCATGACAGGCCAACCTAATATTCACGCACGCCGGCGATTTGCTGTAAAAAAATTCTCATGCACATAAAACTTTTATGCCACCATGATACAATTATTACAGGTATTGTCTTCCCAGAGTTTTGCTTCACATCGAAATTCGTGCTCCCTTATTTTAATTTGGACGCAGTTCAATGTTGATCCTTTTACTTTTATTTGACTTTGTTTTTATAATTTTTCTAAACAACCGAAAAAACCTTTGAAATGAAGTGAGCCATACAAATTTTGAATTTATTTACTAAGCAAATGTTTTTTTTTTAGCCATGAGACAAAAATTTGAAGGTAACCGCTAAGAGCATGACAAAAACATTAGACGGTAAGGTGGCGTTTCTGCCACCCTATTAACAATCTGTAGGTGGAGGGCTAATATTATTAACCATTTAAAAGTTATAAACAAAAAACTTTTGTTAAATTTCGTTGTTTTCTGTGAGCAATTACCACGTCAAAAATGCACTAAATCACCAGTTTCCACTTTTAAAACACTATTAAAACGTCTCCGGTTATTATTTTATGCAAACCAAATCATTTATTCACTTTTATATATTTCGTTAATAAAACATAGTAAACAAATTTTGCGCCTGCCAAAATTATTATAACCTCAAATCGCTGGTACTGCCACTTTATTTCACATTTCATTTGCGCTATTATACTCAGTTTACACTATACACTTCTTTTTTTACTTTCACCTAAATAAGATATTCTAACCAAAATATAATAGCAAATTTCGCTATACCATGGCAGCGCTACTTTTATGCCTTACAGTTATTATAGCTGTAATTAAAACTAAGCATCATGGAGTGCCAAAAGTGCGATTTTTTATAAAAAATTTTCTTGCGATTTTTTATAAAAAATTTTCATTATTTATATGTAATTGTGACGAATACTGCGGCAACGCGAAGCGAACAACGAGAAATAGGCCGAATGTTCGAGGAATGACGTAGAATGTTCCACAAAGAGAAACGTCAAGTTGGATGAACACTGCGAACAGCGAGAGAAAGAGAATGAGCGATAACTTCAGAATGTTCTAGATTTGCCATAAGTGCCAGCGCAGGTATATAAGGGCGCCGCCACAGCGAGGTGAGTTAGTTACAAGTCAGCAAGCTACAAGTAAAGTGAGCAGAGAAGTGAGTTGCGAATAAGCAAGCTATAAGTTTAATTGTGTTAATAAGTTCAGTAAAGCGTTGTATTTGCTTTAACATGTATTGTAGTGTTTTTACTGTATTAGGAAGTATTGTAAAATTGTTTGTTGTACAATAAAGTTAATTGTACTACCATTTGGTCATCGTTAGCCTTTATTTAACAATCCAGCGATACGAGAGGACGACTTCCAGGGTAAACTTGACGATGCATCCGCAAAGGATGAACAGAAGGATGAGGCCGCTTGTTCGTCGAAGGATATGCAG
Organism: Rhagoletis pomonella; assembly: GCF_013731165.1. Classification (NCBI taxonomy): domain Eukaryota; kingdom Metazoa; phylum Arthropoda; class Insecta; order Diptera; family Tephritidae; genus Rhagoletis; species Rhagoletis pomonella. The sequence goes on along the minus strand of NW_023458557.1, from coordinate 13,983,414 downwards.
CAGACATCCGGGAAGGTTGAAGAACAGCAAAAGGCTCCGTCGTCATCACCAGCTATGGACATGAACACGTTATTGGCTGC
>NW_023458557.1:13982005-13983234 GCF_013731165.1 Rhagoletis pomonella | reverse complement strand
TAAGCAAAAGGTGATAGAACCTTCCACGTAGGCTTAAATTAAAGCTAGAACTACGGACTATCACCCCTGAAAGTACTATTCCTGCACCTTGCTCTAATGGTCACCTATACACATTTACTTTTTATCGTCAAAAATGGTGTAAAAATCAGTGTTAGCTGTTAAATGACTATAGGTGACCTTAGGGTCACGGTGCAAGAATGGTATTTTCAGGGATTGAAGCCAGAAGTCCAAGCCTTAATTTAAGCCTAAGTGGAAGGTTCTATCACCTTTTATTTCATTCCTAGAGCTTCTCAAATAATGCAAAAAACGCGATTTTTTGACACTTTCACCACATTTTTCTCAAAATCTGGAGCTGATGGAAACTTTATACTTACGTATTCTTAATCAGCAAAAAAAAAGCCTATTAAAACTAGCTTTAACATTTGCCGCATCAAAATCGGTGTTGCCCTATGTTACCTACACTAATTATATAAAGAGAAGCTCCTTCTTTTTATAAGAGGTGATCTCGCGAACGGATGTACCGATTTTTTGAAATTTTGGACACCTACTGTAGACTTTGGATATATTAAGGGAGCGTGGCATCACTCATACACATCGAATTTTTCATACCGTATATCTCTGAAAGTATTTGTGGTAATGTCCTGGAAGTTGGTATAGAGATTTTTGGGCTACTGGAAAAGGGACGTGGTGCTTTCCAAACATATTGAAAATTGTACCTATATGTAAATATATACACCCAGAATACAGAGTTTTCTCTTTTTCATAATAAATTGTTTTTGTTAATTCTTTTTAGAAATATACATAATTCATTTTGCTTCAAATGGCACCAAATTTTGAGTATGCAGTTTTTTAGTTCGCTCAATTTCAGTATCATAAAATGCAAGTTTTTAATGGTTATAAGATACCGTTGATTTTTGAGAATTTTTTTCGCTGATGATGTTGCGCGTTTTCTCCGTATAACGAATGCGTGAGCCTACGTGGAAGGTTCTATCACCTCTTGCTTAATTGCGGTAGGAACTCAAACTTCCCGAAATCAGATATTCCTGTTCAATAAATGGCTATAAGGGCTGGTTTCCCCAACTCAACTTAACCTAGTTAAGCCAATTTTCTCGATTTAGTCAAGAATAAGCTGTGTAAAACGTAGGCTAACTTTTGACATAAGTCCAAAAAGTGGCTAAACTGAGTTAAGTTGAGTTGGAGAAACCAGCCTTAAGTGACCATCAAGCAAA
>NW_023458557.1:13979872-13981905 GCF_013731165.1 Rhagoletis pomonella | reverse complement strand
TAACGCTAGGCGTCAGAAACCGTTCCGCCCAACGCTTTTGTTTAGGTATGGCAGTAACTCATCAACTGAGAACGGTTGGGCCGATTTGGCTAAAATTTTTTGTCAGTTGTTCGTAATTGCCAGGAGGAGGTTTTTACGAAAGAAAATTTTGGGAAAACCCTCCGGGAAAGTCGGAAAATTGGAAAAATCGTAAATTGATCTTTTTGTATGGAATTTTGTGTGCAATTCTTTCGGAATGGCATGCGAATGGAAAAATAGAAAATTCTAAGTGGAAAACTCGGAAAAATCCGAAAGAACGCGAGAAATTTGAATTTTTTCGACGAAAGCTTGGAAAATTTGGGATAATTGTGAAATTAATTGGGAGCTTGAATCAATTGGGAACAATTTTTTCCTATGTTTCGTAACCGATTCGAATGGGTGCTGCTGTTTTGGAAAGGTGTTTAGAAAAAGGAGTGCACAAAGTTTTAATTTCCGATAGTTGGCGCAGGGGTCGAGCTACGCTTAAAGAAATGCAATTGGTTCGTTGGTAGCCTTTTGCCTAGATTAGCATATAGGATTCATTTTTTCCGTTAAGTGGGTCAGAGACCGAACTATTCGAAACAGTTTTATTAATGGTCCGATTTGCTTGAAATTTAGCACGTAGGTAGCTTATTGGCTGGGTTAACATATAGGATATTTTTTCTGATAGGTGGACCAGATACCGATCAATTCCAAAAAATCTTATTTATGGTCCGATTTGCTTGAAATTCGATACCCGTATTAAAGATATGTATAGTATCGAGTCATTGTTTTACAGTTCGAAAGGTATTTGAAGGCACCGCAAACATGCGGGTATTGGCTATTTAACAATACTTATTACACAGGCCAACAAAAATGGAAAAAAATTGTATGCAGCAAATGTTAACACTATTTTTGACAGATTTTTTTGTACTGATTACGAATCAGTAAGCAAAAAGTTACCATCAGCTCCAGATCTTACGAAAAACGAGTTCAAAGTGTCAAAAAATCGCGTTTTTTGCAATATTTGAGAAGCTCTAGCAAAGAAACAAAGGATGGTAGAACCTTTCACTTAGGCTTTGATTAAAGCAAGTTCCCGCACTTTTGCTTGATGGTCACTTAAGGCTGGTTTCTCCAACTCAACTTAACTCAGTTTAGCCACTTTTTGGACTTATGTCAAAAGTTAGCCTACGTTGTACACAGCTTATTCTTGACTAAATCGAGAAAATTGGCTTAACTAAGTTAAGTTGAGTTGGGGAAACCAGCCCTTATAGCCATTTATTGAACAGGAAGTTTGAGTTCCTACCGCAATTAAGCAAGAGGTGATAGAACCTTCCACGTAGGCTCACGCATTCGTTATACGGAGAAAACGCGCAACATCATCAGCGAAAAAAATTCTCAAAAATCAACGGTATCTTATAACCATTAAAAACTTGCATTTTATGATACTGAAATTGAGCGAACTAAAAAACTGCATACTCAAAATTTGGTGCCATTTGAAGCAAAATGAATTATGTATATTTCTAAAAAGAATTAACAAAAACAATTTATTATGAAAAAGAGAAAACTCTGTATTCTGGGTGTATATATTTACATATAGGTACAATTTTCAATATGTTTGGAAAGCACCACCTCCCTTTTCCAGTAGCCCAAAAATCTCTATACCAACTTCCAGGACATTACCACAAATACTTTCAGAGATATACGGTATGAAAAATTCGATGTGTATGAGTGATGCCACGCTCCCTTAATATATCCAAAGTCTACAGTAGGTGTCCAAAATTTCAAAAAATCGGTACATCCGTTCGCGAGATCACCTCTTATAAAAAGAAGGAGCTTCTCTTTATATAATTAATGTAGGTAACATAGGGCAACACCGATTTTGATGCGGCAAATGTTAAAGCTAGTTTTAATAGGCTTTTTTTTTGCTGATTAAGAATACGTAAGTATAAAGTTTCCATCAGCTCCAGATTTTGAGAAAAATGTGGTGAAAGTGTCAAAAAATCGCGTTTTTTGCATTATTTGAGAAGCTCTAG
>NW_023458557.1:13972173-13979772 GCF_013731165.1 Rhagoletis pomonella | reverse complement strand
GAATAGTTATTAAAATTTAGCAGTATAATGCTCAGTTCCCAATTGTTCATGAAAAGGCTTTCTTAAATATGTGTTATTATTTATTGCTAAAATGAAATGAGAATAGTTATCAAGTCAATAAAAAAACTTTAAATAAAAAGAAAAGCACTGGCCACGTTACACTTATTTATGTATGATATCGACAATACTAAGAAAAATGTTATATATCCTTTTGGAAAGGGTACTTAATTATCCAGAAACCACGTTTTTAGTTTTTCACTGGCTACGTTACACTTAACAATTGCGGTACATTTCATTGCGACTTAATAGGAGTTCTAAACAACTTTTTCGCTAACTAGGAACGTATCCTGTTAAACTTATTTATTTTCTATCGTTCAGAACTTAATCGGCCAAAATATATCAAGGAAAACCTATATTTTTGTAATTTTCCTTGTTGAAGTATCGAAAACTGTATTTAGGCTCGTGAAAAATCCTTCGACAATGGGAGCAAAATATTAAACACAAAATGCTTGGACATGATAAGAATTAGTATCAGAAGCAGCTGACAGATAGAGTGAATACCAATAATCACTAATATGTTCAATATTTGAAAGAAAAAAAAATCGGGCTGGTTTACTTTCCTGTAGAATTGGCCATATGTCGTGTAAAGAAATGCCTAACGCTTTGCTTCCACTTATGTACGCCATTTATATTTTTCAGTCTTACAATAACCCACAAATTAAGACACTTAAAAATAAAAGTACCTGCCAAAGATTTGCCTAAGGGAAATTTTAGCAGTTGATGAATGAGGTTGAGCATTTATTGACGTAAGGTTGTTTTTACATTTTCAGCAATTTTAGTAAAAACAACGAATTTTATAAGTTTAAGTGCTGAAAAAATCTTTTAAAACCAAAATAAGGTGCATGTATTTCGAATTCATTGCTATAGCACTTATAACAGTGAACTAAAAATACTTTACAACCTGTTAGAATCTGTAATTGCAGATATTTGAATTGAATAATGTTTTCGCAAAAATTTTCTAGAAAGTTTTACTTCGAGCTCTCCTTAAAGGTAAAATTAGTAAGGTAAAACAAACTCCGCGCTATCAGAAAAAGGATTTTCTTTTAATTAATTTTTGAATTCTTTAACCTAGATCCAAGAGCTTGTGGTGGATGCACGGCATCTCGAAATTTTCCATTTCATCAATGCTTAAGTTTTGGGTCATATATACCATATAGAACTGAAACTTCCTGGAGCTAAAAAAGTGCTACGTAAATTTGAAAAGAGCTAAAAGAGAGCTAGGAGCTAAAACCCGGTTTTCGGAGCTAAATAGAAAAATAAAGAGCTAAATCTAGCTCCAAAAGACCCAAAATGGCAACACTGATTATAATAGTAAAATTAGTTTGCTCTCAAAACAAGCAGAAAGACTAGCAAAAAATTTGCGTAACATAGTTATTGCTGATTTCTACTGGCTAGGCGTGTCTCTGTTCATCTTTATAAAATACGCTCTTATAATATAAATTTATAAAAACGGTAAAGAACGGCTATGAAAAGGTTTTGAATTTTTATTATATTTTTCAAGTATTAATATTTTTATGCGCATACAAATGTCTGGTTACACAGTTGAAAGTGAAATTTCCTACATACCTGCACCGCGGAAATAGACAAAAAGTAGTATCAGAAAGTTCGATTTGACATACATACATACATTCACAGTATCTACATACCCATTGTTTTAATTTTTCACGTTGACGAAGAGTTTTACAGGATTTCGTATTCCATAAATAATCTTGTGCAAGCCTGAAAAATGGTTAAGATTGAAGATTAAAATAAAAAAACTTATTTTTTTTTCAAATTTCTCGTTTGAGGTAATATATTTTATTATATTTGGTTTTTTGTAGGCTTTGTGGATCTAATATTCGCAAGTGCAAGTAAAACTAAATTTTCTTCACTTCCTGCCCAACGTTTCGCTAAATTTCCTTATCTTCTTCAGGGCGGAAATCTTTATTAAAAACAACAACAAACAAAAACATGTAAACAATTAAAAATATGGTACATACATACATACAAGAAACTAACCAAAACTTACATATTTATGTATACGTGCATAAAACAAAAACTTAAGATTATACATCAGTACCAGTCACTTTTGGACACTTGTCATACTGATTTGTGTTCATAAACATAACAAGTAACTAGCCGCAATGTCGTTCGTGTCTTCTTTTTTGTTCACTGTCCTTTCTCTGATTTGCATAATACGAAGGCTTTCAATCGTGTATCTCACTATTTCTTTCTTTTCAATGTCTACGATTTTTGCATTGGTTAGATCAGCTGTGTGGTTGCTCGCTAGTATATGTTGTGCTAGCGCAGTATTGCCTTTTCCCCTTCTTATGTCCGCCTCGTGTTCTGATAAGCGAAAGCCTAAAGCTCGTTTAGTAGTCCCGATGTAGATTTTGTTGCAGTCCTCATTTTCTTTAACTTTGCATAGGATTTCGTATACGACGTTGTTTTGTTGTTGCGGTTCGATCGGGCTTTTCGTTTTTGTAAAAATTGTGGACAGTGTGAAATTTGATTTGTAAGCAAGGGCTATGTTTTTCTTGTTGTTACTTGTGTCATGCACGAATTTTTCCGTCAATTTGGGGATGTATGTTATACTGCTAGTCCATCTGCTATTAGATTTCTTATTAGTTGCCTAGGGTAATTATTACTTTTTAAGATTTCATGTATTTTCTTTATGTTTGCGTCTCTAAATTGATCGTGGCTTATGGTTCATATTTTATGTATTAGATTTTTTGCAGTGTTAAGTTTATACTTAAGGGGTTGAGCAGATAAAAAATTTCTTATACGACCAGATGAGATGGGTTTTGAGTACCAGTTCAATAGTATCTGGTTATTTTTCCTGCTTATTAGGACATCTAGAAAGGTATGCTGAAGTTTTTCTCTCTTTCTATTGTAAACTGAAGCTTGTGATATATTTTTCAGTTCTGAAATTGTTTTATCTAGTAAGTCCTCCATAATTATGTCTCCGATTGTCGGAGACAGGGGGCGAAATATGAATATAAAATCAACAAGAGGTTATTTAAATCACACGGAGAGAAAACTAAGTGGCGATCTTTGTGAAGCAGAGTACAACTCTTTCATTTCCCATCAAACCTTTCTTTTCTATCGACATAAATTTCATAGTGAAGTACGTAGATATCATTGTAAGTGCACTGAATAAATATCACAACAAGGTCCAGTTTACAATAGAAAGAGAGAAAAACTTCAGCATACCTTTTTAGATGTCCTAATAAGCAGGAAAAATAACCAGATACTATTGAACTGGTACTCAAAACCCATCTCATCTGGTCGTATAAGACATTTTTTATCTGCTCAACCCCTTAATTATAAACTTAACACTGCAAAAAATCTAATACATAAAATATTAACCATAAGCCACGATCAATTTAGAGAGGCAAACATAAAGAATATACATAAAATCTTAAAAAGTAATAATTATTCTAGGCAACTAATAAGAAATCTAATAGTACAGGCGCTCATGACCATAAACAACAAACGAAATAACAAAACTACAGAAACATAACGAAACAAAGCAATTCCACAGAATAACATACATCCCCAAATTGACGGAAAAATTCATGCATGACAGAAGGAACAACAAGCAAAACACAGCCCTTGCTTACAAATCAAATTTCACACTGTCCACAATTTTTACAAAAACGAAAAGCCCGATCGAACCGCAACAACAAAACAACGTCGTATACGAAATCCTATGCAAAGGTAAAGAAAATGAGGACTGCAACAAAATCTACATCGGGACTACTAAACGAGCTTTAGACTTTGGCTTATCAGAACACGAGGCGGACATAAGAAGGGGAAAAGACAATACTGCGCTAGCACAACATATACTAGCGAGCAACCACACAGCTGATCTAACTAATGCAAAAATCGTAGACATTGAAAAGGGAGAAAAAGTAAGATACACGGTTGAAAGCCTTCGTATTATGCAAATCAGAGAAAGGACAGTGAACAAAAAAGAAAACACGAGCGACATTGCGGCTAGTTACTTGTTATGTTTATGAACACAAATCAGTATGACAAGTGTACCAAAAGCGACTGGTACTGATGTATAATCTTAAGTTTTTGTTTTATGCACGTATACATAAATATGTAAGTTTTGGTTAGTTTCTTTTATGTATGTATGTACCATATTTTTAATTGTTTACATGTTTTTGTTTGTTGTTGTTTTTAATAAAGATTTCCGCCCCTGATGAAGGAAATTTGGCGAAACGTTGTGCATGATGCGAAAAAAATTTAGTTTTACTTGCACCTGCGAACATTAGATCTACAAAGCCTATACAAAAACAAAATATTTAAAAACAAGGGATCAGCACAAATAAAGGATTATATGTTTTATTAGAATTTTTGGTTTTTCGAGCAAGGGGTGGAGGGGCGATGGGGGAGATCGCCACTGCATCGTACGCTACTTTGGAGTCCAAAAAAAACCGATTCCGATGCATTATAGGCTCGAAGGGACCTCATTATTCGTCTGAGAAAGCAATACAGATTGTAAATGCTTGTAACGCAATTCATACACCCCTATTCTGCAACTCTGTCGTATTGGGACTTTGCTACGAATCGTAGAAATAGTATGCTGCAATCCGAATCGAATTTTCGAACTTTCGAAATTCGTAACAATGGCATGCCTAAAAACGAACGAGTACGCTATTTTGCGCAATTTTGTACGAAAACAATTCTGTGTTGGAGGCGAGATAAAAGATGTAAATCGATGAGTGTTTGCAGGAAATATTAGTGGTGTATATTTAAACAGATAAATTTGCCCTTCGCATATACGTATATTTTTATCCACTACTTTATATAAACGAGTAAACCAGAATCTTTGTTGCCCCTTATCGAGAAATGTGGGTCCGGTTTAGTTATTTGTACAATGATTTTCGGTTGTTGTGTCCAAACGCATAATACGAATCCAAAAACTTTAACATCACGTGTAATCAAAGAATTAAAATTTTATTTAGAAAAAAAGGTTTAAAATTTTCGTGCACTATCATATTAATAAATTCGGTTTGCACTATGCACTTTTTGCAAATTTCGACGTGGGGTCTGCGCAAAAATACTGTGGATGGCGTAGCCGGAGTGATGTGCACAAGAAGTGTTGTATTCTAACTCTACATATGTATTGGAAATATTCGATGAGCAGGATCGCCAATATGTAGAGTTAGAATATGTTATTCCAATTTTAAATGTTTATTTGAATGAGGAAAATTTTTGAATGAAAGCAAATTCTAATATTGATATTTTCAACCATAGTCTTGAACAAAATTAAAGTAAATAAAACAAATAAACAGCTAAATAAAGCTTAAACCCTACAGTAACCTAACAAAGTACATGTCTTCAATGGCTTTGAAGAAGCTGTTATTGCATTAACTGGATTGAGAACCAGTTCTTCAAGCATAGGAGTAGTTCTGGCTTGTGGTTCAACAATTCAACCAGAAGCTGACATAGACGCGCCCATGGTTACTATGCCCGACAGCTCCGTGTATCTTTGTGAAATCATTCCTATAGCGCGCTCTTACTCCGCTGCTATAATTGCAAATGCAATAGAATTCACAGTTTCCTTCAAAATCAAATAATTTTACTATAAATAAGCACTTCAGGAGTATTTTTTTAATACCTTTCCACTTTGTTTTCCTTCATTCAGCTATCTTCGAAAAAAAAACTGATAGCTGGCAATGCTGCATATGTTTCCGCAAGGGTTGCAGCATGTGGATTTTTCATTTTTCGTAGCGTAGCTACGAATTACGAATTACGAAAATTCGGGTTCTAGAATAAAGGGGATAATGTATGCATTTCATCTCTAACGGGTACTATTAACGATTTAATGATATGTACGCACTTAGTCAATGCAATTTCATGTGCGGCGTTGGCACGCAGAGAGAGTATTCGCCTAACAAAACTGAGCACCCCGGTTCGAATCTCAGCTAGCGCAAATTTTTATATTTTAAAAGTGACTAGTCGCTTTTTATACCCGTTCGGGTATAAATGTGAACAATTAGTCTCTTCATAGGACATGCTCGAACAAAAGCGAACAGTTCATTCCATATAAAGAGATCAAAAGTGGTATTAGTCGCATGCTCCTTTGCGATTGCTCCTGGAGTCATCCCAGATTAGTCCCATTTTTTGCAGGGATATTAAGGGCTAGGTATGTATGTGCGAGTATGTATACTTAGCGCCTAAATGCTACTACATACGTTCATACGCAAGGTAATTTGAGTGACCCACGAAATATTATTTGGAAATAGAATCTACAATGCTAAAAACCAAAGAGCAAGGGAATATGTGTTTGGGGTTTCTCTACTGATTATTATTATGTATGTTTGGATGCATCAACATAGGTATGTGCAGATTCGCTCTTTTTGAGAACCGCTGTAGTTTGGCGCGAGTGCCAAGGCGAATTTATATAAGGTGGTGTTACTATATCAGCTGATGAGATGTTTTTATTCGCCTCCCGGCTTAAAATTTCAAATACAAAGTTGTTTACAAGGCGAATTCACCTAGCTTGTTTACATTCTGGGGCCTATTTCATAAAAGTGACTGGTGCGACAATTGCCGATTTTTCTATAAAATTTCACTGCCAGAATTGTCGGCGACCTTTTTTCTGTTTCATATACGCTTGTAGGCAACTGTGAAAATTTTTGGAAAACGACAGTGATAATATGGGAAATTGTCGACAGTTGTGCTGACGATTGTCACTCTGACAAAATTGTCGCGATAATGGCGACAACACCAAATAGCTCAGTCGTAAAGCTTTCCCAGGAGAGGTTTGTAAATTTGTTTATATGGTAATTGCGTGCATTTCATTACTAAACTAAAATAATGCAAATGCATAATTACATATGATTAACATATAAATTTCATATGACTGGCGACAATTTTGTCAACGACAATTTTAAACGCCGACAATGACAATTTGTAATTTTTTCAATGAAATTTCTCATGGAATTCAGTTGAATTGTTTTTATGAAACTTAAAACCCACCAAACTGTCGACACATGGAAATTGCCTGTCGTTACAAAATTATCACTGTCGCTTTATGAATTAGGCCCCTGATTGTTTTCTTTAACGTGAGCTGACTTGAGTTTTCAAAATAATTGTGAAGTTTTGTGAATTATTTGTGAAAAAGTTTGAAAAATAAGAAACATGAGTAATGTTAAAATATGTGGTTAAAATTTCATTACTTACAAATGTATGTACATATATATATTATCATAACATTTATTTCTTAGCTGCCGTAGTCTTGGTGGTGGCGTTACGCTCGAGCTGGGTCTCTATGCGCTGTGGATGCTTTTTTTTATTCCTCAATCACATGGTTTTTTAAATATAATTTAAAAATGTATTAGATAAATACTTTAAGATTTGTCTGTATTAATAAATATGTGATTTTTAAAATCACTTTTTCGTAAATTTTAAATGGTCTTATTTCATGGTATGTTACTATGCTTTCAGTTATTCATAAAGTTATATCTCAAGGTGAATCCCGGGATGAATATCGGGTTCCCAGGATTACTTTAAAAATATTCCGAAATCCCGGGGTCACAATAC
>NW_023458557.1:13967702-13972073 GCF_013731165.1 Rhagoletis pomonella | reverse complement strand
AATTTTGAACCGAAATCCTTGTAGTTTAAGCGACCAGCGTGCAAGTCGGTTAGATAAATCGGTTTGTCGCATCAGCCATTGCAGACTTGCGTGATCAGTGACTATAGTGAAGTCTTGGCCCTCCACATATGCACGAAATTTTTTTAAACTCAAAATCGCGGCTAAACATTCGAGCGCGGTTACACTATAATTGCCCTGCGCTTTGTTTAGTTTCTGTGAGAAATATGCTATTGGTACTTCAATATTATCGTCGGTCCTCTGGGACAACACCGCACCAACACCGAGCTTGCTAGCGTCGCACTGTATTACGAATGGCTTGTTGTAGTTTGGGCTTGCAAGTACAGGGGCTGAGCTTAGTTTACTTTTCAGTGTATCAAACGCTTGTTGAGCTTCTTTGTTCCACTTAAAACTTTTGCTTTTTTTCAACAAGTTAGTGAGTGGGGTTGTTATCGCGGCGAAGTTGTCCACGAATCGACGATACCAACCCGCCATTCCTAGGAAACGCCTAAGTTGCTTAATCGTAGTGGGTGCCGGATATTGAGTCACAGCCGAGATTTTATCGGGATCAGTTCGCAGAGTCCCGTCACCAACAATGTATCCCAGATGTTTCACTTCTTTAATGCAAAATTTGCTTTTTTCTACGTTTATAGTTAAACCTGCTTTTCTCAAATGGAAAGCAACTTCAGCGAGCACGGACATATGCGTATCGAAATCTTCTGATACAATCAACAGGTCGTCTAAATAAACGAAAACTTGGTTTTTTAGATTGGGCGGTATTACGCGGTCCATCAAGCGGCAAAGTGCTTGTGGGGCGTTGCAAAGACCAAAAGGCATAACGCGGTATCTGTAAAGCGGACGATTAGGGACAGTGAAGCAGGTTTAATCTCTAGACTGTTCAGCAAGGGGAATTTGCCAAAAAGCGCGACGCAAGTCTAGTGAACTTATAAATTTAGCCTTGGGTATTCTGCTAAGAATCCCATCAATATGAGGAAGGGGATAGGCGTCCTTAACGGTAACGCTATTAACTTTTCTCGAGTCAAGACACTGACGGACCTTGTTTGGCTTTTTCACTAGAACAACCGGACTGGACCATGGACTGTTTGGAGCTTCTTCAATCACACCTAGTTTTAACATTTCATCAATTTCGCCATGTACGAGTTTCTCGACAGCTGGTGAAATTGGGAAGTAACGCTGCTTAATCGGACGGACATTAGGTTCGAGTTGAATTTCATATTCTAATAAAGAGGTTTTCCCTAAACCTTCCCTCTCAAAACTGGGAAATCTATTCTTAACTAAACTTAATTGCTGCTGCTGCTCAACATTTAAAGAAAGCGAGTTTTCGTTAAAATTCTCGTGTAGTGAAATCTCTGAAATTATATTGGGCGCTATCTGGAACTGTATCCAAAAATCTACCCCTAGAATGACTTCCTGGGACATTCCCGGTACAACAAAAAATTTTATGGTTTTAGTGTCACCTTTGTATTTGACATTTAAGTCTATAGTCCCGAAAACTATTTGGTTTGTACCATCAGCTGTGCAAAGGGAGGTTTTGTGCTGTCGCAACTGGTTTCGTTCGCGAACATTGTTCGCCAATAAGCCACCTAAGCACGACACTTGTGCGCCGCTATCAAGCAAGCCTAGATGGTTTTCTCCCAGTAGTTCAATTTGAGCATAGGGTCTTAAATCATTTTCTTTATGCGGCAAGGCGCAAATGACTTTCCTTAAGTTAGTTCGATTTATCTTAACATTTTTCCAAAAATTCTTAATGCGGACAGACGAACGTTTTGAGTTTAAGGTATTTAGGTTTTTGCAACCAAAAAGCTTACTTCTAATTTCGTTGTACTTCTGCAACCGAACATCGTAAGGCACAATTTCTTTGAGTAATGGACTAGGTACAGTGAAACCACCACAACGTCTACATGGTGTTATATCATCGTCTTGGTTAAATTCATCAGGGCGTACGAGCAACTTAGTTGGGTTTAGTATTTGCTGTCTTTGCGAGGAATCTGTCGAGACTCCTCGCTCTGTTTGGAGTTTCCCGGATTACAACCAGAGCATTTCGGACGGTAAATATTTGGTGTACCGCAACCATAGCAAAATACTGTACGCTCTTCGAGACAGTCGAAATACCTGTGCCCGTTTTTTCCGCAGTTCCAGCAGGCAGGCTTTGATTTCGCTGCTCGCTTTGCAATCTCTTCTACTTCTACAAAATCACTTTCAGTGGCAAAATCTTCATTTAAATCTACATCTAGTTGCACTTCGTTTAACTGGCGCCTGGGTAATTGTCGGGGGGTGGAATTTGGTACGGAATAAGCTGACTTGGCGATTTCGCTAGCGAGGCTTTCACCTCGCAAGCAGTGTCTCCGTAGATTTGCAATAGAGCTTATTGGCACGAATAGTAGTTGGTGTCGGACACGAGGCCGCAAGTTGTGTTGCATTATTTCGACCAATTCCGTCTCAGATAGAGGCGATTGCAGAGGCTCGGCAATTTTCAGTATAGCATTGCGGAAATCATCAAAACACTTATTTTGTCCTTGTTTTCTGGCTCGGATAATTTCCTTGACCTCAAAATCGCTTTTGTGTTGCTCGAAGTTTGTTCGCAAGGCTTGGCAAAGAGAAGGCCAGGTGACACGTGGAACTGACCGTCGGTACCGCCAATACCAATCTTTGGCCTCCTTGACGAACAAACTTTGCGCATGTTCACAAAGAAGGTTAAAGTTTCCACCTAGCACGTCAATCACCTGCAATTATATTCGGGAAAAGAAGCTATCTACGGATAAACGCGTTGTACCGTCGAACTTTACGTCCTAACTGGAGATGAGCTGTGCAACTCTACTGGAATTTGGAACGCTAGAAAGATCACTAAATCTCAACTGGTCAATTTGGTTATTAAAATTTAAATGACTTTGGCTGGGCAGTGGTGGACAATCTCTCGGCCACCTAGGCGTAGACGCGTTTGGTGGGGAATGGTTCGCTGCCATGTTAGCAGGTCGGCTTATATCATTAGCATCTGGTTGCGAAGGATTCAGATTTAATCGCTCTAAGGCACTTTCTATCTTTTGCTCAATAATTTGGGTGACACGATTTTCCACGGTGACAACGATAGATGCTTGTCTAGCAGCTATTACTGCCGAAAATAAGTTTCGAACACGTACTTCTTCTTCATTTCTATTAGGTAACTCAACTCTAATCGTTGTTTCAGTATTTTCGGCTGGCAAACTTATGGCACCTTCTGTTTGCTGCGGTAGTTGTGCTTCTTTCACATTTCCTTCTGAAATGCTACTCGCATGGTTTCCATGCAATGTCGTGTGCGATCTAGTGCGAGCACCAGTATTTTTATGAAAGTCCCTACTACTGCACGTCGCTCTGCACTGTGGACAGGAGGCATTTCTTTTCAACCAATACGTTAAACAATTTTTGTGAAAGCGATGAGCACAAGCTGTAACGAGCACCTCGTCACGTTCAGCGAAAATTTCTCTACAAATTGTGCAGACAGTCTGTGAAGGCGCATGCTCATTACTCTGGCGTAACATTATGTTTATTTAAAAAAAAAACTTCAAATAGAAAAAAAGGTAAACGAAGAAAAATAAATCCAAAGAAATATTTTCAAAAAAAAAGACTGGTCTGATTCCATGAGGGCTTATGTAGCCGTTTCGCTTAGAGCATATAAAAGGCATAAGGTACAAAAGAAAACGCACTGCTCGGCGGCATAATTAAACTCTTAATAAAATCGGTTATAGTTCACTTTATATGAAACTAAAAAATTCCGAAAACCTTTATCAAGAGTGCAAAAATAAAATCAAATAAAATAAAACCGATAGGGATAATATCTCGAAATGGGAAAAGCGAGGATACTTTATTTTTATTTGGTAGGGTTAAGTACGCTACTGGTTAGCCAATGGGCATTTAGCCTGATTGCGTCTACATTCCGAATAGCGAAGCACCAAGCCACACAAATAAAAATAAAAATGTTATGTATAACTAAACAAATCTCTGGATGCGAATTTATCAAGTGGTACATTTTTGGGGCATTCAGCCCTTAGAATGGTAATTTCCAGCGAAACTTGTTCGAATCCACCGAAAATCTTTAAACATAACGAAAGCATAACACAAAAAGCAATTATATACGTATATGTGGTCAGATGTAAAAGCATTTAACTTAGTTTATCTGCAATTCCAAAACTCATACGTGCTACTTATTTCCTACGAATCGGACGGACATATCGATTCCAAGGGGGGAATCTTAACAATGGAGCCACGAATTAATGAGGCGCCAAAAGGCAATCTTCAATCGTGTCAGGCCCCACGTTGGGCGCCATTTTTTTGTTATGGGCTCTGGTTGACTGGCCGCTATTAATCCACACTCCTAGT
>NW_023458557.1:13961902-13967602 GCF_013731165.1 Rhagoletis pomonella | reverse complement strand
TCTATCTTTTGTCTTTGACGTTTCTCCTTTATTTGCCAAAAATAATAAATAAATCCGGATTGCAGGCGGAGAATTTATCTTTTTAATACAGGATTATTCCATATCTTGGATTTCAGAAGATAAATTTTGTATTCTTTATTACGTATTGGATATTTTAGCTCGAAAAGGCAGATCATCTGGTCATAGGTCAGGTTAGGTTAATCTGGCTGGCGTTGAGCCGCACATAGACCGGTAGGTCCTTAGCGTTGCCAGTTGAAGCTAGTTTTTACTCGTTAGAGTAGACATAACAAAGGATGTCAACGCTTTTTGAGAATTTAAGTAGAAATTTCGGCTCTAATTTTGAGATGTCCCCAAACTTCTCAAATTGCTCCACCTGCCCACGCTAGTGATACTCATTTTTTGTGCATGAGCAGCCACCAGGATATGTCCCGTAAGCAATCCGGTAATAACTCTGCAATCTTTCTTTGGTAGCCGTAATAACAAGCGAGTATAGTTGCTTCCGCCGTTTTCGCACATAATATTTGCAGTTATGTAAGTGGTTAACTCATTCTATCAAGCCGTGAACTGCCTAATCATTTTATAGTCTATTTCATTGCACAAGTGTTTAAGTGGTCTACGAATGCAGTTTGTCTGTTGGAAAGTCAGACTGGTGGCGTTCCTGGCAGTCTCATCTGCTATTTCTGTCGGCGGCTAGCCTTTCAATGGCTTCCCGTCTGCAATGGACGTTTATGGATTAAATACTATATGAGGTAACTGCCTTTATTTCTACCTGACTCTCTACGTATAGGTTTACTTTTGAATTGATTGTCGTTTCGGTGTAGGATAGCTCTGCTGTTATCCTCATTGAGAAAAGCTCTGCTTCAAATATGCTGCAATCGTCAGGTAACCTTACTGTCCGCCTGACGTTCAGTTCCCGGCAGTAAATCCCGGCATCAACTCCCGCTACCTTTTTCGAACTGTCCGTGAAAAAGTTTAGGGGTCTGCGGCTGGGTTTCTTTGCCTTGCGCCATCGCTCCTCCTGAACCGTTGTGCGAAACCTTCGATCCCACTTAAAGCTAGGTGTCATGTAGTTCGTGCTGACTGAATTCCTCAGCAGGAGTTTTTAATATAAAAGTAAATTCAAACATTTTTATATCTGCTTTAATAGTAGGAGAGCCCAAGAGGGGATTCGGGGATTTACTCGAGCACGTCTGATTAACTTATTTCATATGTGAATTTTACTCATTTCTTAGCTAAAATCACTAGAAATAAGAATTTGTATGTAAGCAAAAACGCGCATATTTCAGATAATTTTGAACTCAGCAATACTTATACATGAAGAAATTTGAAACTCCGCTCCCTTCTTGCTCACTCTTTATAAAGTATCAACGGACTGAGTGTCCCTTTACTCCTTTACGTCCGTCATCAAGCAATCATGGGCGATCAAAGCACTCATGGTGTTACATGAAATATAGCCTTTGAAGTTTTACTAACTAAGTTTTGTGATTCATGATCAGCGGAAATGGTTATTGTGTGTTGTGTGGATCAAATTCTTGGCAAAAAGCTTGTTGGACTAATCTGGGGAATTTAGGTATAATACCTTGTGAATTCTATAATAACACACTTTTCATTTAATATGTAAAAAAATATTGTCAATTAATTTTTGTTACAGATGGGAAAATGTAATTGACGACCAAGTCGAACCAGACTTGCTGTATGATAGTTGCACGGATAAAATAAAAAGTGTTTACAATAATATACATATCTTTGGTTGGCTGTGCATCTCAGAAACGAAATTTTCTTTTCAAACCGTCAGATTAAGAAAACCCCTCCACATAATCGTCAGATTATTGAACAGCACGACCAGGGCATCGAGATGAACCCTCTGTATGAAAATCTCTCGAGTAAATCCAAAGGGCGATTTTTTTGCACCTTCAAAAAGACGCCACGAGCTTGCGTCACTTCTGAATCGTCAGATTATTCAATGGGAGGTTCATTCGGGTCCATTTAACATCCCTTGTGAATATCTGACGCGCTCGAGTAAATTTTTTTGTCACCCATTATTGACACTTCCGTACGCCCACACCCACCATGCAAACCGGCAGATTAGCATATCTCCGTCATCAGAAACACCTTTGATGTATTCACTATCAATAGGTTTGTTCGTCGAAAATCCAGCAAGAGTTATCCAACACTCAAAATATCAGAGAGTAAGAAAAAATTCTCTCAAATTCTCTCTCATGTTGAGAAACTTGCAAATTTCTGCACGAACGCAAATTTGCAGGAATTTGCAAGTTTCGCTGCCAGCTGGCGTCCACGGTTGCATTTCAAACATAAAAAATTTTTATAGAATTTTTAAAATTCTTTCGGATGGCCAAAAACAGGATATACATGTATATTTCTTGTTGTTCTGACTTTCTTTAACATACATTTCAATTTCTTCATCGTACTAGCTGTCGGGTTTCTTAAATCGACTCTGGTTGCATTTGCATTTCGATTGCGAATACCATTTTTTTCAGCCGAATTAAGTTCAAATCATTGGAATTAACTAAATTAATTATATCAACAATTATTTACTTCCTTTTTTCATAAAAAAATCGCTCGTGTTTATAAATTTTTAAATTTAACGAACTAATTTATTCAAATTATTGTAGACAAAAATGCAACCATGCGCCACAACCACATGTTTTTCGTGTTTGCAAATTCTTGCTGGCAAAATTTTTTCCAGCAAGAATTTGCAACTTCTCTCCAAGAGAACTGTCACTTTGCTCTCACAATTTTTGAGTGTTGGATAATTTTTTGGTCTGCACGAACGCGATTTGGGCAAAAATCGTGATAATTCGTCCAAATTCGTACAAATTTTTTGCTCGACGAACAAACCTAATATCTGAGGCGCTCGAGTAAATCCATGTAACTGTTTTTTTTACATTTTTGGAAGCCTGTAGATCCTCCACCCACCGCTGTAAGGTAAACTTCACATGACCTTTTTTCTTCCCATCACATAATCTTCAAAATCCGCTCCGCAAAATGACGCTCGAGCAAATCCCGATTTAGCATCGTGGGCTCCCCTACTATAAGATGTTCGAATTATATTTCTTTTGTTTCAATATATGTATGTACATATGAATATTTATGTGTATAAACTTGTACTAATGTAATGTAACATATAAAATTGTACTTGCACTAATATGATATTGATTTCACAATAAGTACAATAAGAAGCATTTGCATATACTGACACTTTCTCTTGTTTATTATTACTTAAAAAGTGTTGTCATAACCAGGGTTGCCACCAACGAAAAAAATACTATCCATCCACTTAAAAAAATCTACCAAATCCGGAAAATATCTACCAATAACTTTTTTAGTTTATTTTAATAAAAACCATAGTTTTGTTCTATCTTTTTAGTTATTTCAATAAAAATTTTAAGTTCTTATTAACGAACTTTTTTTTTAACTAATGGTTTGCTATCTGAGATCATATTAGTGGCATCTTATCGGTTTTCTTCCGAGAGTGACGAAACTAAAGGCAACAACGAAACTTTATTATTTAAAAAGAACTTCAACTGCGTTATTATAGACTCAGAAAACCACTTGGTATTTTTTTAATATTCACAATGTTTTTCAAGTAAATTTGTTTCTTTTTTTTTGTACACTGCTGAATATAACTACAGACGCTTTTTTATGTTTACGGCGCATTAAAGAAATTTAGGAAAAAATTGCTAATGCCATTTAACGACCCTTTACATTCATTAACTAAAATGTCCGAATCTATTTTTAAAAAAAAATAAAACACGGCAATCAAAATTATTTTTAAACGTGCATGCCAAGTTTGTTAATCACGTTGCTTTTAAAATAACGATTTATTTTTGACATTTCCTTAGTTTATTTCACAATGCTGTTCCGGGTGCAGGAATCAGACACTGAAAAGGATAAGACATAGCATTTCGCGAAGATAACACCCAAATTTGCGAAATAAATCGAAAATTGGCACGATCGGACAAATTAGTACGAGATTTTTGAAAGATTTACAGCCTCATTCCGTTTAACAATATCGTGTCCAAAACGATTGTCGTTCGTGTGTTCGTAGCATTATTAGCAATGCGATAAGCAAAACGATATCCAAAGCGATAACAGCTGACTCTTACGTGTCAGCGTGTAATAAGCAATCTCTATCACGAACAGCTGCCGCGGAAGCGAAAACAAATTGTCAAAAATAAACAAAAGGTTAGCTTCCTCATTTTGGTGGGGAATATGGAGAATACAAACAAAAATGTAAATGAATTTTTAAAATATTACCATAACGCATGATAAGAGTTTACAATTATATTTAAAGATGCAAAAAAAAGACCACGAGCACCCAATTTCAAATGTTTGTAAACGAACTGGAGGCGAATGTAGAACTCGCGAGAGGAGCACCTGTATATGGAGCAAACAAGACGACGTTTGAAGAGCAGTGGCGCAAAATCGCTGAAAAGGTGAATTCGACCGGTCCATATATTAGGTATTATATATATTTTCGTTCTTTGCAAGTCTTACCTTTATTTTATTGCACAGATATTTGTCGACCTCAAATGCCGCACAAAAAAAAACTTGCAGAAAATGCTCAAAATATAAGTGCTAAAGGCGGCGGTGCTTTCCGGCAGTCTCCGTTCACCGAAGTGGAAGAAGCTATCGACCGCATACTTGCTATGGCCAAGGGAGCAGCTCCAAGCGGGATTATACTTGGTGTGTCAACTGCCTCATCCACAACATTATTGACATCAGCAGCAACAAATAATACTATTCAAACAGCAAGTCCAGAAACAAATGCAATAAGAGCTGTAGAAAGTGCAACACCGTCAATGACATCATCGACACCAGCAGCAACAACTATTTAAACAGCATGTCCAGAGAGAAGTACATACATACATACATAAAATGTGAAGTTACATAAAAAAAAGATGCTTTTATTATTGCACTCGTTTTTACCAACTTTTTAAAAAAAGGTGCATATGTCGTCTCGAATTCGAATTGCTATGGAATGATAAGCTTTGTTCTTCCCCTCCTCCTGGCGGCTTTCATTTGCGTTCAAATCTTCCACTCTGCAGCAAATGCAAATGTTGTGGAGTGATCAAACAACGTTTATAATTTCACTGGCTTTGAGCGATGAGTAACACAGGTCAAGGTGAATTTCTTATGACTCTTCACTAATCAGGAAAAGATCAAACATGTCCCTAAATCTCCGCCTTTCAATTACCGCATCAGCATCAGACTCGTTCTCCTCTTCAAGCAATAACGCCGCGGCTATGGAATTCATTTTTATAATTATGTTTCCACTTAAATTAAGAGCAAACGAAATTTTATTTTTAAATTACAGTGATGCTATATATATTTAGTTATTTTAAAATATTTACAAGCTTTAACTTCATAAGCTGCTATAGTTTGGAGGCAAATATTTCTTTGTTTTGTTTCGATTTCACACATTAATTGGCAAACAGCTGATTTCGAAAGATGTTTTCTCTCTTCCTTTTCTTCTTTCGATTCGATCGTTACTCAGAATATCTAAGTTCGATTCTTGCGGAGCGGAATGCGGGAACGTAATCGAAATGCAGAATAAGGCTGATTAAGAACAGAAATTACTACACCGCCAATGCCATCATCGAAGGTAGCTTATCCCAGAACAGCCTCTCAAATAAGTGTAGTGACGCCAAACAGAAGGCAACGTCAAACGGCAACAAG
>NW_023458557.1:13958307-13961802 GCF_013731165.1 Rhagoletis pomonella | reverse complement strand
AGCACTTTTTGGCTACGAAAAGTCACCTAGTCAGACTTCTCATTATAGCCTCTAAGACCTCAATCTGTCGCGTTGAAATAGTAACAAGGTCCTTCATGCCTTGGACAATAGATTTTGCCGCCTCTGCTTGGAGCATTGCTGCATCAACTAACTTTTCACTAACCTTAGCTTGTGCTTTGGAGGCGTCGGCCCGAATTTTAGCCGATTCCGCAATGCGATGATGAAAGCTATGACTTGTTGCCGTTTGACGTTGCCTTCTGTTTGGCGTCACTGCACTTATTTCAGAGGCTGTTCTGGGATAAGCTACCTTCGATGATGGCATTGGCGGTGTAGTACTTTCTGTTCTTAATCAGCTCTATTCTGCATTTCGATTACGTTCCCGCATTCCGCTCCGCAAGAATCGAACATAGATATTCTGAGTAACGATCGAATCGAAAGAAGAAAAGGAAGAGAAAAAACATCTTTCGAAATCAGCTGTTTGCCAAGGAATGTGTGAAATCGAAACAAAACAAAGAAATATTTGCCTCCAAACTATAGCAGCTTATGAACTGTCGAATATTCAATGACAACATGGAAATTGCCTGTCGTTACAAAATTATCACTGTCGCTTTATGAAATAGGCCCCTGATTGTTTTCTTTAACGTGAGCTGACTTGAGTTTCGAAATAATTGTGAAGTTTTGTGAATTATTTGTGAAAAAGTTTTAAAAATAAGAAACATGAGCAATGTTAAAATATGTGGTTAAAATTTCATTACTTGCAAATGTATGTACATATATACTTATACTATCATAACATTTATTACTTAGCTGCCGTAGTCTCGGTGGTGGCGTTACGCTCGAGCTGGGTGTCTATGCGCTGTGGATGCTTTTTTTATTCCTCAATCACATGGTTTTTTAAATATAATTTAAAAATGTATTAGATAAATACTTTAAGATTTGTCTGTATTAATAAATATGTGATTTTTAAAATCACTTTGTCGTAAATTTTAAATGGTCTTATTTCATGGTTTGTTACTATGCTTTCAGTTATTCATAAAAGTTATAGCTCAAGGTGAATACCGGGATTAATATCGGGATCCCAGGATTACTTTAAAAATATTCCGAAATCCCGGGGTCACAATACTCCGCTAGTATTGGCATCCCTACTATGCCCTAGTTTGCATTATGGGTTTTTGGACACGCACCGCACAATTTAAGAGGCGCATATTGAAATTGATTCCGGTTCGGGTGATGAGGCGGAAATAATGATTAGCAGCACAAAAAGATTCAACAACGTCTTAAAATTTAACATAAACCATGATAAAAACAAAATATTTTTATCATGGCAAAAACTACATTCATTTATAATAAAACTGTTCATTTAAAATAAAACTACAAAAATTTATGTTTAACAATACATATGCGTGCATGTATTTTTTAATGCTTTTTATATTCAAACTCTTCTTCAGTGGCTCATCGGGATCCATTTTTAGGGAACGCGGCTTAAACAATCCCAGTCTTTCGAGGAAATAACAGCGATTTTGACAATGCGTTTGATTTTGTAATCTCAGGCACTTCAACCTGCATTACATCCTTAAGGTCCGCCGGGCTGCTTCAATAAATTCGGACATGCCATTAGCGAATTCCAAATTTCAAGTAACTCATCTGCTTGCGCAGACGCAGCTCATTGGACACATCCAAAGACTGCATATTTCGTTAAGAGTAGAAACATTAATTTCTCACTGAATTGTCAGCTGTGCCAATGTTCCATTGCATCAATTAGATGTTTAGTGGGGCATGAAAGCTTTTGTGTGCACGTTGCCAGTGGGTAGCAGGAATTTTAGCCAACAGATTCAACTGCACGGCCTCCTGAACATGTGCTTGTTCCAAGAGGGTGTCGTTGGCTTGTTATGCATGCTTGGTGGTGGCTCCAAATCCACTTTGACAAATTTTTTCATATATAAAATATTTAAAATACTCTCTAAAACAAATTAAATTTTTCTAATAGAACCAAAATATAATCAAGCGAATAATAGAACTGTCAGATATAAATTCGCCTTGGCGAGTAGTGTCAAATGATTTCGCCTTGATTTTGACAGTTTACGCCGCCAAAGCAAAAACAAAATACATGTAATTTTTTTTTGTACAACTGCTATCACCTTATATTAATTCGCCTTGGCGAGTGCATACGTATGTATATATGTATGTATTTATGTATACAGCGCAGTATTAGTACATATGTGTGTATATAGGTAAATGCCCTGACCAAGGCGCATCAATTACAAGTGATAGCGGTAGAAGCTATGCTTCTTCTTATGAGCACGCTTGTGTCAAATTATCGTCTGTTTTGCTTTGTTTACATATCTGCGTATACATACACATATACGTAAATATATACCCTGCAAACAAATGCTCCCGAAATCTTTAAGAGTATCGGAAATTTGTTACGATTCTTTTAGGAATGTTTAAAGAAAAACATATGAAGCGGTTGACAAGAACTAGTAAAGAAATTTCTGTACGATTTCCTAAAGAAAATTCTTAAACCTTTCAGAATTCTATGAAATCCTGGTATGCAGGGTATACATATACATACGAATATGAATAGATAAGGAACATGTTGATGACACAAGGAGTTCATACCAACGGTAACTGTTGTTTAAGTACGATTGCTACAACCTGTAGTTATTGAATCATGTGCCCTGACTGACGAAATATTATTCAAAACTGAGTTGGCGTTGCGCGTTAAGTGCTGCCAATTCTTTTTGATGACGCGTAAGGACCATATGGTGCTCGTAAAAGGGTGTTTGGGTATATGTAAGTGAATAAGTAAAGCAAATTTTAACATGATCCAACTACACAAGATCTGACAACATGAAGCAAAAGAAAAAAGTAATTTTCTGGCTGACGTTTGTAATTTCGGCGCCATGTTATTTTCTTTGAAAAGTAAACAAAGAACATGAAAACAAAGCATAAAGAAAAAAAATGCAAGCAATTTTGTAGCACATATTTGTGCTAACCAATTTATTATTTTTGTAAATGTTTTAGCAACTAATCACCGGGCACTTCATTTTAATTACATTTGCACAAAAAATTTATTGAAAATCGCTTAAAAATCACTGAAATAAACCACCGACAAAATACACATAAAGAAAGAAGCAAAACAGAAATATCAAACTTCAACATTACGAACGTTACACACTTTTTTCTCAATTGCTATTACAAATGGCTGCTTCTCAACCGGTCAGATCTGTTCTAATTGGTTCATGAAATTTTAAGGTAATACAAATTATTCCGAGTTTATTCAAAAATGAGAAAATATAGTGGGCTGTAGATTAAATGGAAAATAATAACTGGTCTAGTCGACGATTCGAGGCTCACATTCGGAAAAAATACATATTTTACAATTCAGTACGTTCAAAAGAAATTCTAGTACAATTTTAAATATATATATATAAGGATAGTGAGTATGTTCAGTTTCGAATTAAGTAATTCTATTACATTTCAAATATGTATATA
>NW_023458557.1:13955637-13958207 GCF_013731165.1 Rhagoletis pomonella | reverse complement strand
TGTTATGGGCTCTGGTTGACTGGCCGCTATTAATCCACACTCCTAGTCGATAGGAACAGACTGCTTGTGGCTATGTCCGGTGGTCACGGCGTGTGTACTGGCTTTTTATCCCGGAGCTTCAGTTAGGCGTGGTTCATGTACGTGATCACCGGCCAAACAGTTGCCCTTGTCAGTCAACAGCCCTAACAATAATATCTTTACACACTGGATACAATGAACCGAAAAACAACAAAATTACCTGCCACAACGTCATCCGTGTGATCCCCTTGCTCTCATAGCTCTTCTATGCCCAGCAGCTCGTCCATAGCTTTAGTGGCTGCTTCTTTACCCGACCCAACCGTTGGCTTAAATATGTTGTTAAAAGCCCCATTTATTCAGCTACACTTACCCCAGAATCAGACCAAACTATAACCACTTATCCTTTCATTCTACAATACTTCACATTTTTTTTCCAAAAATAACCTTAAAACTAAGTACAAAGGTACTAAATATGTAATATATATTAGGAATCCAATAAATACTTCAAGAAAGCTCTCAATAATCTGTTTCAGCTTTACTAGTATCTAATATAGGAGAAAAAAATTTTATTATCAAGCTATGTAAATTAACTTGGACAAGATCAAAATTCGAATCGACTAATACTAACCGTTTTCGAGTGAGTGTATGAAAACAAAAAAACCTCGACCTACGTCAACATCAGACGTGTTGTGTGGTCATTGATCTAGTGGTGGTTATATACTATAAATCAAGTGATCAACCTAAGCAAAAAGTAAATGACTTAACTAGCAACAACTTAAATAGCGAGGGAGAAGGAAAGCAGGTATGGAATAACAAAATATAGCAACAATAACTTACTTGGCAGGTTGTTTTATATGGTTCTCCCACGATGCGTCGAAGGCCTCCTCCGCATTGCTGTGTCCATGCGTCGCCGCTCTATCTAAAAAATATATGCTGCTCTAAAATTTGCTTTCATTTTCCCTATTTTAACGTGCTTGATCGCCTACGCGGTTGTTCATGCTCCTTAAGTATTTTTCATGGAAATATTAACAATGTGCTTCTTGCCAATGAAAAGAAAACCAAAAAAAATTGGTGCAAGGCTGCGGTGATTTCATATATTCGTACAGTAGCTGTACTTGTAAAGCAACAGAGGACAGATGCAGTAATTAGTGAAGCTAAAGAGAGCGCACTAAATGGAAATGAAAATATGTTAATAAGGTGAAACTAGGGTACTGCTCTTTTTTTTTCTCTTAATATCATTTAGGTATAACAAATATTTGTCTGTAAATTAAGTTGCTCTTATTTAGTCGTCATTATCATTCGCTTGGAATAAACTAAGGCTGAGACAGAAATCCATGTGATTTCACTTCAAGGTGCACATGGTCATTATGCAGTTTTACACATACTTCTAGGTTTCCTTCTTTTTCTACTTATACGTACATATGTATCGCATAAATTTAGATTAAAGTAAATTCTAAAGTTGATTTTTCGGGTTTACATTTTTTTCCTTAGTTTCACTTAATAATTTGTAACAATATATACCGAATTTTCGCGACAAAACTATTGATCTGGGTTATACTGCTGTGCTATCAGTTTTTACATGATCCAGATTCAGATTACCAATTATATGCGAATTTTACTCTCGGATATAATATTATTTTACAGGGTGCTCGTACTTTATAATTGGGCTCGAATTGTTGTCTTTCAATCAAATGATTAACCTCTGAGTAAGCGGTAAGCGTCTTTGGAGCGAGGTAATCTTTACGATTAAGTGATACTTAGGTTTTCATAAAAGTTTTGAATCTAAGGCGGGACGCTGACTAACAGCAAACCAGTGAGGACCCTGAGGTGTTGGCGATAGAATTTCTGGAGCGGATTGTCTCTGAACCGCCTGGTGGATACTGCGATTAAGTGAATAGCTTTTCCTGGTGAAGGTTACAGCGGACTCGAAGATGGTCTCGAAGATGCGGGTGGATAGGTGCACTCGAGCTACCAGCAAAGCTCCAAGGCGTTTTCCCGCGGCACCCGTATTAAAGGTTTCGAAGTCGTTTTATTCTTTTGGTGTACGCGCACTGATTTTATTCTCAAAAATATGCTTAAAGCCGAGTTGGCGGCAAATTATTACTCGTTTTAACAATAAAGTAAAACTTTACGCTATGTCTAAATGTAGATAAACAATACTAAGCGCGGCGCAATCTGGACTGGTTGATGTCATCAGGAAAAAGAAGAAAGATTTTGACCGGAACTCACCCTTTTAAAGGGTCAGTAAGAGCATGTGGTCAGTTGACAATCTATCGATAGTAGCTTTCAAAGTTTTTTTTGACACTTATCGCAGCTGTGTTTAATCAAAGACAAAAATAAAATAAAGTCTGTTTTAAGGGTTAAGGGTTTGGTTAACAAATCTATGATAGGAATCAGCCGGAAATGAATGTAGTAAGAAATGGAACAGCAAAGTTGAAAGCTATATCAGGACGAAATTACCAGGCATGAGAGAATGTCATTTTATATGCGTAAAAAAATGTGAGCTACAGGGGTAGTGCATATTTGTGAGCCTGTGCAGGTGCAACAGTACA
>NW_023458557.1:13954078-13955537 GCF_013731165.1 Rhagoletis pomonella | reverse complement strand
TACAGGGGTAGTGCATATTTGTGAGCCTGTGCAGGTGCAACAGTACACACCCCCCCACCTAGAGTGTTGGTACGGTGTTCATTTATTAGCGGCTTTCCTGCATGTCCTTCCGGTGGTAGATTCCTTGCTTGCCTGTACTGATATCTTCGAGCTCGTACATGCAATTACCCTTCAAAGAAATGACTCTGGCTTTGATGAATTTCGGAGCTAGCTTCGCGCAGAACTTTTTAGAGGCATCGCTTAATATAAAATTTCTCCTCCAGACAATATCACCAATCCTAAATCCCTTAGTAGTACTGCGCAGATTATATCGTTTTGATGAATTTTCGAAAGCTCGCCTGATGTTATCAAAAATAGATTTTCGAATTAATTTAAGACGGTCGACCCTCTCAAGTACGTTATCATCCAAAGTTGTAAGTTTTCTAAGTAGTTCATACTCATCTGCATGGGTTAGCATTTGCTGCCCAAACAAAGCAAAGTAAGGCGAACAACCAATGGTTTGATGGTATGCGCTCCTAAGTGCCTCAGCAATTTCAGATAAGTTCTTGTCCCACTGTGATTGATCGTTTTTAAGAAAAGACCTAATTCCTGCAACTATAGACCGGTTCACTCTTTCGCTTGCATTGGCTTGCGGACTATATAAAGCTGTATAGACGTGTTTTATACCGCGCGTTGAAAGCAAGGTGTTAAACTTCGAGGATTTGAATTGTTTGCCGTTGTCGCTCATTATTATTTCGGGGGTTCCAAAAACATTAAAAACGTGTTCATGCAGAAATTCGCAAATAGCTGTAGTGTTAAAATTTCTGACAGTCTTCAAAAGCGGGAATTTTGTTAAGTGATCCAGTACTATGAAAATTCCTATATTTCCATTTTTGGATCTTGGATAAGGGCCAAGGAAATCAACATATAATTTTTGGAAGGGTCCCTGTACTGTGCGGTCATTGGTGGCCTTGACGTGAAATTCGGCGATTTGCTTTGTCGGCATGTTTCGCATTGCCCGACGTAGTTTTTGACGTCCACTGTCATATTTGGCCAATACAAATTATTTCTCAGTCGCTCCAAAGTTTTAGCAATGCCACCGTGACACTTGGCGGACAGTGGGCATTTTCAATTACATATTGGACGAGAGATTTAGGAATCCACAGCTTCCAGTTAAACGCTTCTCTTTCTGGATTTCCGTTAGGGTGTTCTGTTCTTTTATAAACATGGTTGTCGATTACTTGCAGATCAGGTAAACGATTTTCGTTTTCTCGGACTTGACTTATCAATTTCTGATAATCTTCCGACAAAAACTCGGACGACTGTAAATCTACTAACGGACGGACTTCCACTTCGCGAACTTCGGATACTTCCTCGAAATTCTGGCGTGACAGGCAGTCAGGTACAATGTTAAGAGACCCCTTTCGATGCTCAATTTTGAACCGAAATCCTTGTAGTTTAAGCGACCAGCGTGCAAGTC
>NW_023458557.1:13952706-13953978 GCF_013731165.1 Rhagoletis pomonella | reverse complement strand
ACACATGTGGACATATGGCGCCACATAGTGTTGGAAAACAAATATAAATTTACTTATTTATTACAACAGATAGTGGTCGAGATTTTTTGCTTTAATCTACGCCTAAGTGGGAGGTTCTACCGCCCTTTGTTTCTTTGCTAGAGCTTCTCAAATATTGCAAAAACGCGATTTTTTGACAGTATGACCTCATTTTTCTTAAAATATGAAGCTGATGGAAACTTTATGCTTACGTCAAAAATAGCGATAACATTTGCTGCATCATTTTTTTTCTATTTTTGTTGGCCTGTGTAATAAGTATTGTTAAATAGCCAATACCCGCATATTTGCGGCGCCTTCAAGCACCTTTCGAGCTGTAAAATAATATCTCAATTCTATTGTACGCATATCAATAATACAGGTATCGAATTTCAAGCAAATCGGACCATATATAAGCTTTTTTGGAATAGATCGGTCTCTGGTCCACCTTTCAGAAAAAAGTATCCCTACCTACGTGCCAAATTTCAAGCAAATCGGACCATGAGTAAGACTTTTTCGAATAGATCGGTCCCTGGCCAAATTAACGGAAAAAATGGATCCTCTATACTAATCGAGGCAAAAGGCTACCTACGTACCAAATACATTTCTTTAGCTCGACCCCTGCGCCACCTATCGGAAAAATTAAAACTTTGTGCACTCCTCCTACTAAACACCTTTCCAAAAAAGCAGCAACCATTCGAATCGGTTATGAAACATGGGAGAAAATTGTTCCCAATTGATTCATGCTCACAATGAATTTCACAATTATTCGAAAGAGCTTTTCTCAAGGAGGATAACAGCAGAGCTATCCTACACCGAAACGACCAATTTGAGAAGTTTGGCGACATCTCAAAATTAGAGCCGAAATTTCTACTTAAATTCGCAAAAAGCGTTGACATCCTTTGTTATGTCTACTTTAACGAGTAAAAACTAGGTTCAACTGGCAACGCTAAGGACCTACCGGTCTGTGTGACGCTCAACGCCGGCCAGATTAACCTAACCTGACCTATGACCAGATGATCTGCCTTTTCGAGCTAAAATATCCAATACGTAATAAATAATACAAAATTTATCTTCTGAAATCCAAGTTATGAAATATGAAATAATCCGCCTGCAATCCGGATTTATCTGTTACTTTTGGTAAATAAAGGAGAAACGTCAAAGACAAAAGGTAGACAACAATAAGCGCCGCTAAGAAAAACCGAGCGGTTGATTTATTTTTAATTTTCAATGTGATGATAATCGAACTATTATGCA
>NW_023458557.1:13949788-13952606 GCF_013731165.1 Rhagoletis pomonella | reverse complement strand
AGTTACTATGCATTTTTCACACCATTTTTATATATATAGATTATGAAAAGAAGCTTTTCCGCGTTACCGGTCATTTCTATTTTCAACATACACGCTACCCGATGCACTAAACACTCTTTTTGAATTCACTGAGGAAGGTGGTTCGCAGAGATAGTTCATTGCCAGTGTAAACAAATTTGGAAATTCTTTGCGAATAAGCTTAGACAAAATTAAAGGATTTTCCTGTCTGGGAATAAGGGGTAGCTGTAAATATTTCTCCATCGTTTAGCTATCCACATCACTACAAAAACTGGTATCGAGCCGTTGGCGATTTTCTCAAAACATTGCCAAATATCCTGGCCTCGCTCTTCAATAGAAGCTTTCACTAGAGTTTGGCCTTTACCATATGATTTAACTGGTTTCTCCATGCTAACTGATTTATATTTTGAAATAGTTCACCATCTACCCGGTTTTTAAATTTACTGATGTCAGAAAAAAACGGGTTTTGAAACGTGGGTCACAAAGTAATGCAACAATGAAGCATTACGGGGCGATACGAGAAGCCGGACGATACGCAAGCATGCATAATAGTTCGATTATCATCACATTGAAAATTAAAAATAAATCAGCCGCGCGGTTTTCTTAGCGGCGCTTATTGTTGTCTATCTTTTGTCTTTGACGTTTCTCCTTTATTTGCCAAAAATAATAGATAAATCCGGATTGCAGGCGGAGAATTTATCTTTTTAATACAGGATTATTCCATATCTTGGATTTCAGAAGATAAATTTTGTATTCTTTATTACGTATTGGATATTTTAGCTCGAAAAGGCAGATCATCTGGTCATAGGTCAGGTTAGGTTAATCTGGCTGGCGTTGAGCCGCACATAGACCGGTAGGTCCTTAGCGTTGCCAGTTGAAGCTAGTTTTTACTCGTTAGAGTAGACATAACAAAGGATGTCAACGCTTTTTGAGAATTTAAGTAGAAATTTCGGCTCTAATTTTGAGATGTCCCCAAACTTCTCAAATTGCTCCACCTGCCCACGCTAGTGATACTAATTTTTTGTGCATGAGCAGCCACCAGGATATGTCCCGTAAGCAATCCGGTAATAACTCTGCAATCTTTCTTTGGTAGCCGTAATAACAAGCGAGTATAGTTGCTTCCGCCGTTTTCGCACATAATATTTGCAGTTATGTAAGTGGTTAACTCATTCCATCAAGCCGTGAACTGCCTAATCATTTTATAGTCTATTTCATTGCACAAGTGTTTAAGTGGTCTACGAATGTAGTTTGTCTGTTGGAAAGTCAGACTGGTGGCGTTCCTGGCAGTCTCATCTGCTTTTTCTGTCGGCGGCTAGCCTTTCAATGGCTTCCCGTCTGCAATGGACGTTTATGGATTAAATACTATATGAGGTAACTGCCTTTATTTCTACCTGACTCTCTACGTATAGGTTTACTTTTGAATTGATTGTCGTTTCGGTGTAGGATAGCTCTGCTGTTATCCTCATTGAGAAAAGCTCTGCTTGAAATATGCTGCAATCGTCAGGTAACCTTACTGTCCGCCTGACGTTCAGTTCCCGGCAGTAAATCCCGGCATCAACTCCCGCTACCTTTTTCGAACTGTCCGTGAAAAAGTTTAGGGGTCTGCGGCTGGGTTTCTTTGCCTTGCGCCATCGCTCCTCCTGAACCGTTGTGCGAAACCTTCGATCCCACTTAAAGCTAGGTGTCATGTAGTTCGTGCTGACTGAATTCCTCAGCAGGAGTTTTTAATATAAAAGTAAATTCAAACATTTTTATATCTGCTTTAATAGTAGGAGAGCCCAAGAGGGGATTCGGGGATTTACTCGAGCACGTCTGATTAACTTATTTCATATGTGAATTTTACTCATTTCTTAGCTAAAATCACTAGAAATAAGAATTTGTATGTAAGCAAAAACGCGCATATTTCAGATAATTTTGAACTCAGCAATACTTATACATGAAGAAATTTGAAACTCCGCTCCCTTCTTGCTCACTCTTTATAAAGTATCAACAGACTGAGTGTCCCTTTACTCCTTTACGTCCGTCATCAATCAATCATGGGCGATCAAAGCACTCATGGTGTTACATGAAATATAGCCTTTGAAGTTTTACTAACTAAGTTTTGTGATTCATGATCAGCGGAAATGGTTATTGTGTGTTGTGTGGATCAAATTCTTGTCAAAAAGCTTGTTGGACTAATCTGGGGAATTTAGGTATAATACCTTGTGAATTCTATAATAACACACTTTTCATTTAATATGTAAAAAAATATTGTCAATTAATTTTTGTTACAGATGGGAAAAATGTAATTGACGACCAAGTCGAACCGGACTTGCTGTATGATAGTTGCACGGATAAAATAAAAAGTGTTTACAATAATATACATATCTTTGGTTGGCTGTGCATCTCAGAAACGAAGTTTTCTTTTCAAACCGTCAGATTAAGAAAACCCCTCCACATAATCGTCAGATTATTGAACAGCACGACCAGGGCATCGAGATGAACCCTCTGTATGAAAATCTCTCGAGTAAATCCAAAGGGCGATATTTTTGCACCTTCAAAAAGACGCCACGAGCTTGCGTCACTTCTGAATCGTCAGATTATTCAATGGAAGGTTCATTCGGGTCCATTTAACATCCCTTGTGAATATCTGACGCGCTCGAGTAAATTTTTTTGTCACCCATTATTGACACTTCCGTACGCCCACACCCACCATGCAAACCGGCAGATTAGCATATCTCCGTCATCAGAAACACCTTTGATGTATTCACTATCAATAGGTTTGTTCGTCGAAAATCCAGCAAGAATTATCCAACACTCA
>NW_023458557.1:13948115-13949688 GCF_013731165.1 Rhagoletis pomonella | reverse complement strand
TTCTCGTATCGCCCCGTAATGCTTCATTGTTGCATTACTTTGTGACCCACGTTTCAAATCCCGTTTTTTTCTGACATCAGTAAATTTAAAAACCGGGTAGATGGTGAACTATTTCAAAACATAAATCAGTTAGCATGGAGAAACCAGTTAAATCATATGGTAAAGGCCAAACTCTAGTGAAAGCTTCTATTGAAGAGCGAGGCCAGGATATTTGGCAATGTTTTGAGAAAATCGCCAACGGCTCGATACCAGTTTTTGTAGTGATGTGGATAGCTAAACGATGGAGAAATATTTACAGCTACCCCTTATTCCCAGACAGGAAAATCCTTTAATTTTGTCTAAGCTTATTCGCAAAGAATTTCCAAATTTGTTTATACTGGCAATGAACTATCTCTGCGAACCACTTTCCTCAGTGAATTCAAAAAGAGTGTTTAGTGCATCGGGTAGCGTGTATGTTGAAAATAGAAATGACCGGTAACGCGGAAAAGCTTCTTTTCATAATCTATATATATAAAAATGGTGTGAAAAATGCATAGTAACTGCCATACCTAAACAAAAGCGTCAGCGTTGTCTGGCTGTCAAAAAATTCTCATGCCCATACAATTTGTATGAAGCATACCGAAACAACGCGGCGTCAACGCTGAGCGGTTGGAAATTCCGATTTTGACAGGGCGTTAGGTATTAAAGTTGGCTGCAGAAAACGGCGAAACTGTCATTTTTGTGTTACACGCAAACAAACCTATGCTTATTGTTGGTGTTATTTCTGCATTTAACGTAGCGTTGACGCTTTTGTTTAGGTATGGCACTTCGGCGCTAACGCTAGGCGTCAGAAACCGTTCCGCCCAACGCTTTTGTTTAGGTATGGCAGTAACTCATCAACTGAGAACGGTTGGGCCGATTTGGCTAAAATTTTTTGTCAGTTGTTCGTAATTGCCAGGAGGAGGTTTTTACGAAAGAAAATTTTGGGAAAACCCTCCGGGAAAGTCGGAAAATTGGAAAAATCGTAAATTGATCTTTTTGTATGGAATTTTGTGTGCAATTCTTTCGGAATGGCATGCGAATGGAAAAATAGAAAATTCTAAGTGGAAAACTCGGAAAAATCCGAAAGAACGCGAGAAATTTGAATTTTTTCGACGAAAGCTTGGAAAATTTGGGATAATTGTGAAATTAATTGGGAGCTTGAATAAATTGGGAACAATTTTTTCCTATGTTTCGTAACCGATTCGAATGGGTGCTGCTGTTTTGGAAAGGTGTTTAGAAAAAGGAGTGCACAAAGTTTTAATTTCCGATAGTTGGCGCAGGGGTTGAGCTACGCTTAAAAAAATGCACTTGGTTCGTTGGTAGCCTTTTGCCTAGATTAGCATATAGGATTCATTTTTTCCGTTAAGTGGGTCAGAGACCGAACTATTCGAAACAGTTTTATTAATGGTCCGATTTGCTTGAAATTTAGCACGTAGGTAGCTTATTGGCTGGGTTAACATATAGGATATTTTTTCTGATAGGTGGACCAGATACCGATCAATTCCAAAAAATCTTATTTATGGTCCGATTTGCTTGAAATTCGATACCCGTA
>NW_023458557.1:13946396-13948015 GCF_013731165.1 Rhagoletis pomonella | reverse complement strand
AGATTTATTTGGGAAGAGCATTCTTTAGAATTAGATTTTTAAATCGCAAGATTGCATTCAAAATAAGAAAATGAAAAAATAACAACATAATGCTCTCGTGATTTTTATTATAAAATAAAAAGAACAATTTCAATGAAGTCTCCTTTAACATTACATATTTTATATATTTTTAACAAAAAAAATGTGCGAACCACGTAAGTAAAAAAATTACCAAGCACTGATAATGATTTTTGATTTGAAATGTTATTAAATTGGTATAAATGTGGGAAAGAAAATACTCCGATTTATTGCTTTAATATTATCAAAGTGGCAAGGCCGTTGAGGATACTCACAATTTATGAAGCTTCAAAAAATTGTATTATCCGTCAAAAGTTGTTTATTGAAACTACCTTCTTTTTTGTATCATGCGGAATCCGGCTTATCTGGCACTTTTTCTGTTATCACACTATCCGGTCGGATACTGGCCAAAATCCGGCCCGATTACCGGATTTCTATTATAGAAGATTCAATTTAAAAATATAGTTCAGATTTTTTTTAAATTGTTATAATCAAATTTAATATTATCTAATTAGTAGCTGGAGTTAAAAATTTATATATATACTAGCAGACCCGGCGAACTTCGTCCCGCCCAAAATTAATTTTTTTAATGAAATATTTGGACCAACGTTCGCCAGCAATTCACTTTCACGTTTGGTTTTGTGGTCGATAGAAGGCATATCCTCCATTGCCGTCTTAAATAATCTGACGAAAGCATTATACTGGGAAGAAGTACTTGCGGCTCGATGGTGAATCGTCCTTGAATCTGTATAGTATAGTTGGTGGCAATTTCCAAACTGGTGAGTATCATTGGTCCACATTCTGTTTATTCAACGTAAGCAAGGACCGCAATAGTTCTGATGGTTGATTTAACGGGGGTATTTGATCTCTGATACTCCGAATTGACGATTTTTAGCAATAACTCGGCTCCAGCGCCACCTTGCGCATCTTTCTTTGCACTAGTATTGCCCCTATCGTTACCAATACATATATGTCTCGAATATGAGTCAAATCGGATCACAAATAGGATTTTGAGTAATAACTCGACTCCAGCGCCACCTGCCGTTTTGAGTTGTGAACTTAAACTATACGCGGACCTACTCAAACAAATATTTCCGAGATATACGCTATGAAAAATTCGATATGTATGGGTGATAACACTCTCCCTTAATATATAGAAAGTCTGCAGTATGTGTCCAAATTTCGGTACAGACTCTGACGACATCAGCTCTTATAAAAAGGAGCAGCTGCTCTTTATTTAATTAGTGTCGGTAACACAGGGCAACACCGAGTTCGACGCGCAAATGTTAAAGCTGTATTTGATAAACTTTTTTGTGCTGATTACGAATTCGTAAGTATAAAGTTTCCATCAGCTCCAGATTTTGACAAAAACGTGGTCGAAGTGAAAAAAATCGCGTTTTTTCAAAATTTGAGAAGATCAAGCAAGGAAACAAAAGGTGCTATAACCATCCACTTAGACTTAAATTTAAGCAAGAACTGCTGACTACTATCCCTGAAACCTTGCCCTTATAGTCACCTGTACTCATTTACTTTTTATTGCCCAACAATCACCGTTAGCTGTT
>NW_023458557.1:13939698-13946296 GCF_013731165.1 Rhagoletis pomonella | reverse complement strand
TTGATAGTAGTTGGTTGAATAAGGAAAATGAATTAGCAACAAGAGTTTACGGGATGTACATAGCTCAGTGGTTAACGCTTCTGACTTTGAACATCGATTACGCAGGTTCGATCCCTGCTGAACTCTAGAAAAAAGAAGTCTGATGAAGAGATGTGGTGATCTCTGAAATAGCTGCTACAACTTCTACCGCTTAGGCTTTTTTGCTTTTCAATTTTTCCAAATAAACAATCGTGGTACAAAGCTCAATAAATATATTACAAATAAAATGTTGATAAGCCACAATAACATTGACAAAAAATTATTTTTGTTTTTCTTTATAATTTTGGGAATATTCGTTCACATGAAATAAGTGATTCGTGATGAAATTCGTGAAAATTTACTTTTAAATTTCCCAACAGGTTTTGCACAAAATTAGGCTTTGTGGTTAGCGTATCACCATTAACTTTAACAAATTTCGAATTTAAAATTTCCAATGTATGCAAAAAACTTGAATTCGGCTTGCGCAGATCGCCCTCGGATAAGCAATTAGCATAAGTATAATTTTGATCACTTTCTTCATCCGTTCTGAAACCTAGTTTCGTCAACCCCATTTTTGAGATTATTCATTAATTTTCCAGTTCATCATGTTCGACATCTTTGGATGGACTGATGAAATCTTCTGCTAAAAAAAAAAATATATTACTGCCCGTAATCAGGTAGCATGAATTTGATGAAATGTCGTAATTTTATTAAAAGTAAAATGGTTAACAACAACAACGAATGTCATTAAATGAAACTACCTTCTTTTTTGTATCACCTGGCGTTTTAAGTTGTGAACTTAAACTATACATGGACCTACTCAAACACATAAAAGATGTAAATAAAATCGTTTCGGTCGTTTAGGAGGAGTCCACCCACCAGAATAAGGATTTATCATACTGACACTCTTCGGCATTTTTCTCATACAAAAAAACTCTTACGCATTCATTATACGGAGAAAATGCGCAACATCATCAGCGAAAAAAATCTCAAAAATTAACGGTAACTTATATCCATTTAAAACTTGCACTTTATACAAAATTGACTGAAATACCAAACTGCATACCCAAAATGCAAATTATGCAAAATTAACTATATTTCTATAAAAAATAAACAAACAAATATATTACGAAAAAGAAAAAAACACTGTATTCTGGGTGTATACATATATTTACGGATAGATAAAAGTTTCAATATGTTTGGGAAGCGCCGCGCCCCCTTTTCCAATAGCCCCAAAATCTCTATAGCAATTTCCAGGACACTATTACAAATATTTCCAAGATATACGCTATGAAAAATTCGATATGTATGGGTGATAACACTCTACCTTATTATATAGAAAGTCTGCAGTAGGTGTCCAAATTTCGGTACAGCCTTTGAGGACATCACCTCTTATAAAAAGAAGGAGGTTCTCTTTATTTAATTAGTGTCGGTAACACAGGGCAACACCGATTTCGACGCGCAAATGTTAAAGCTGTTTTTGATAGACTTTTTTGTGCTGATTACGAGTTCGTAGTTTCCATCAGCTCCAGATTTTGAGAAAAACGTGGTGAAAGTGAAAAAAATCGCGTTTTTTGCAATATTTGAGAAGGTCTAGCAAGGAAACAAAAGGTGATAGAACCATCCACTTAGGCTTAAATTTAAGCTAGAACTGCTGACTACTATCCCTGAAACCTTGCCCTGATAGTCACCTATGCTCATTTACTTTTTATCGCCCACCAATCACTGTTAGCTGTTCAACAAATGACTATAGGTGACTGTAGGGTTTGAATTTGTGTTATTGTCTTTTATTGTACTATGTTAATTTCAACTTTGTAATTTTAAAAATTTTATACTTAAGTGATTTTTGTATATCTTTGGAATCAATTACATTTCTGGCGACCCTGCCAGGAGCACCTCGAGCCATTATACGTTTACGTATATCTTTGCGAACCACAATTGTGCCTGTGCCGATTTGAAAACATCACGAGAGGCTTGCGTGCCATGCAAGTATTCAGTTTTGGCAAATTCCCGGAACTACAACAGAGGTTGCTTAATCCAGTATCCAAGTTAGCGTAGCATGCAAGGATTGCAAACGCCACTACAATCAGCATCAATTAAAACTAATGGGTGATTTTTTAAGAGCTTGATAACTTTTTTTTTAAAAAAAACGCATAAAATTTGCAAAATCTCATCGGTTCTTTATTTGAAACGTTAGATTGGTCCATGACATTTACTTTTTGAAGATAATTTCATTTAAATGTTGACCGCGGCTGCGTCTTAGGTGGTCCATTCGGAAAGTCCAATTTTGGGCAACTTTTTCGAGCATTTCGGCCGGAATAGCCCGAATTTCTTCGGAAATGTTGTCTTCCAAAGCTGGAATAGTTGCTGGCTTATTTCTGTAGACTTTAGACTTGACGTAGCCCCACAAAAAATAGTCTAAAGGCGTCAAATCGCATGATCTTGGTGGCCAACTTACCGGTCCATTTCTTGAGATGAATTGTTCTCCGAAGTTTTCCCTCAAAATGGCCATAGAATCGCGAGCTGTGTGGCATGTAGCGCCATCTTGTTGAAACCACATGTCAACCAAGTTCAGTTCTTCCATTTTTGGCACATTTGGTCGAATTTTTGGTCGAATAACACAAACCCAATTGCTGCGAACGGCGACGAATCGACATTTCACGGTCTTCAGCAACACTCTCAGAAACAGAGGCAATATTCTCTTCTGTACGCACTGTACGCATTCGTGTGGTTGGTTTAATGTCCAATAAAGTAAACTGAGTGCGAAACTTGGTCACAATCGCATTAATTGTTTGCTCACTTGGTCGATTATGTAGACCATAAATCGGACGTAAAGCGCGAAACACATTTCGAACCGAACACTGATTTTGGTAATAAAATTCAATGATTTGCAAGCGTTGCTCGTTAGTAAGTCTATTCATGATGAAATTTCAAAGCATACTGAGCATCTTTCTCTTTGACACCATGTCTGAAATCCCACGTGATCTGTCAAATACTAATGCATGAAAATCCTAACCTCAAAAAAATCACCCGTTAACAGCGTCAGCATTAACATCTACTTCAGCTTCAGCTAGTCACAGAAGCTGTTTCAACTACAGGTTAAAACAATTCCGATAGACGGACTAAAACCAGAAACAAACACTAATATAATGAATAACACAACATCAAATAAGAAACGAGTTACTTTTAATTTATATAACATTAATTCTCTAGAAGGGGGAGTATGGTAGGGTTTCTATTTGTGTTATTGTCTTTTATTGTATTGTGTTAATTTGAACTTTGTAATTTTAAAAAATTTGTATTTAAGTGATTTTTGTAGTTCAAACATCAAATAGAAAATGATTATTATTCAAACTTTTCTCGAATTGCTAACAACATAAAAATAAATTAAGTTTTGTTAACTTTTAATACAAATATTTAAAATAAAATATCTTTGGAATCAACTACAGTGACCTTACAGTCAAGGTGCAGGAATGGTATTTTCAGGGATTGAAGTCAGAGGTCCAAGTCTTAATTTGAGCCTAAGTGGAAGGTTCTAACACCTTTTGCTTAACTGCGGTAGGTACTCAAACTTCCAAAAATCAGTTTGTTCTGTTCAACAAATGACGATAAGTGACCATCAAGCAAAGGTGCAGGAATTTGCAGGGATAGTGGTCGAGATTTTTTGCTTTAATCTACGCCTAAGTGGGAGGTTCTACCACCCTTTGTTTCTTTGCTAGAGCTTCTCAAATATTGCAAAAAAACGCGATTTTTCGATACTTTGACCTCGTTTTTTTTTAAATATGTAGCTGATGGAAACTTTATGCTAACGTCAAAAATAGCGTTAACATTTGCTGCATCAATTTTTTTTCTATTTTTGTTGGCCTGTGTAATAAGTATTGTTAAATAGCCAATACCCGCATGTTTGCGGCGCCTTCAAGCACCTTTCGAGCTGTAAAACATTGACTCAGTTCTATTGTACGCATATCTATAATACAGGTAACGAATTTCAAGAAAATCGGACCATAAATAAGATTTTTTGGAATAGACCGGTCTCTGGTCCACCTTTCTGTAGAAAGTATCCTATATGTTAATCTTGGCAATAAGCTACCTACGTGCCAAATTTCAAGCAAATCGGACCATAAATAAGACTTTTTCGAATAGATCGGTCCTTGGCCAAATTAACGGAAAAAATGGTTCCTATATACTAATCTAAGCAAAAAGCTACCTACGTACCAAATACATTTCTTTAGCTCGACCCCTGCGCCACCTATCGGAAAAATTAAAACTTTGTGCACTCCTCCTACTAAACACCTTTCCAAAAAAGCAGCAGCCATTATCGAATCGGTTATGAAACATGGGAGAACATTGTTCCCAATTGATTCATGCTCACAATGAATTTCACAATTATTCGAAATTTCCCAAGCTTAACAATGAATTTTCCACCTTTACGTCGTCCAAAATCATCAAATCATGCGATAAGATGCAAAATTCCGTGGAAAAAAGTTCAAATTTTTCGCGTTGGTCCGGATTTATCCGAGTTTTCCACTTAGAATTTTCTATTTTTCCATTCGAAAGCCATTCCGAGGGATTGCACAAAAAATTCCATACAAAAAAAAATCAATTTTCGATTTTTCCAACTTCCAGACTTTCCCGGAAGGTTTTCCCAAAATTTTCTTTCGTAAAAACCTTCTCCTGGCAATTGCGAACAACTAAAAAAAATGTTGTCAAATCGGCCGACCGTTCTCAATTGATGAATTACTATACATTTTTCACACCATTTTTATATATATAGATAACTCATCACTTCATTTTTAATATACATATACGTATTTAATACATACATTCTTGCCACTGCTAATCGCATGAATAAAAATCCTAAAAACGAAAATGTGAATGCAATATTTTAGGGATGTCGATTTAAGAGCAAACATCGATGTTTTTGTAAAAACGATGCATCGAAGAGTCGCATCGATGTCCCTCGATGCATCGGAACAAATACATCGATACATCGAGTGGTTCCTTATCAGTAGGGCAACCCAAAATATGCTCCTAAAAACAAATTTTAAGCGCCTAAAATGTGCCAATAAATTCTAAATATATGCTTCACAAAATGCTTTTAAAATCATTATAAGCCATAAGATATGCTTTTAAATTTCATTTATGTAGTATGTGCATGCCCAAAAATACCTTTAACTTTATTTGCAACACCCAAAATGTTCTAAATTTCATAAAAGTGTATATACATAGATATTTATGTTTAATAATTCATATTTATTCCATTTTTTTTTAAACGTGCTTTGTATAAAAGTACAGGGAATCTAGTCGAATACCGGCACCTCGCAAATCTACCACCAATGCTTCCTGCTGTCGCATTTAACATGGAGTTGTCCTAGGAGGTGAAATTGCCTCCCTCTACGTAACTATGCCCTGGTACTTATAGTAGTAACACGTAGCCTGTAACCGAACCACGTTTTGTATCTCGCTGCGTAACCTGGTACTACACCATTTCCAGTTGGATTTTGGAAGGCGTCAATTGGATTTTAGAATAGTCAATTGTATTTTAGAAAGCGTAAATTGGATTTTAGAATAGTCAACTGGATTTTAGAAAGGGCCATATGGATTTTAGAATAGTCAACTGGATTTTAGAAACGATCAATTGGATTTTAGAATAGTCAACTGGATTTTAGAAAGAGTCAATTGGATTTAAGAATAGTCAATTGGATTTAAGAAAGTGTAAATTGGATTTTAGAAAGCGTTAATAGGATGTTTTAATGATTCATACACTATGCTATGCATATGATTACGTAGTTTCAAATATTGCTGAAGTATCAGGTTATAACTACTTTTTATTAAGTTTTAACAATATAATGTATATTAAAGTTAAGCAACAGGTTACCTTTAGGAATAAACGATCTGTATTAAGTATAAAAGAAAGCGGATAATGAAGACGTGAGCGGAATATTAAAATTATGTAGAATAATGTATATAAAAAGAATATAGGGGCACTGGAGTGAAATATAATTTAATAGTAATGTAATAGTAAATAGTAATGTAATAGTAAATAAGTAATGTAAATTGGAAGAGCAAGACAATAGTATATGTAACAAAATTCCAAGTTTTACATACTTGGAAGAAATAAAATGCCATTTAAAAAAATTTTATTCAGCAACTTTCATATCTCGTTTGGCAATTGCATCCGCATAGAAAGTAGTACTGTGCTGCACTGCTCTTGCGCAATCCCCTCCAGTAACTGTAACTTTTGCGTTATCTATTAACCTTTCTAAAAATTACAACCTTTGCTCGCATACCCCGGAGCCTTCTGTTTGAGGCATGCCCATATGGCTTCTGTTTGAGGCATTTCATTTTTGCCCATATATTTTCGATTGGGTTCAACATTGGACTATACGGACCTAATCTTAATATTTGTGACCTTCCACCCCAATATTCTTGGATGTGAGTTTCCAAGTTTGTATGACATGGAGCGTTGTCACATATAATAATTAAATCACTAAGGCTATTGCCCTGCTCTTCCCATTTGTCAAACAATTTGTGTATCCATAACGAACAGGCTGATGCATTAAACGATCCTCTTTGTTTG
>NW_023458557.1:13937916-13939598 GCF_013731165.1 Rhagoletis pomonella | reverse complement strand
GCGATTTAAAAATCTAATTCTAAAGAATGCTCTTCCCAAATAAATCTCTTTATAATCGCGAATTCTATGCGAATAAATTGTTCTCAGAACTTAAGCTGCAAAACAAAAACAAATCAGGAAAAATTATTTTTGTTTTTCTTTATAATTTTGAGAATATTTGTTCACATGAAATTCGTGATTCGTGATGAAATTCGTGAAAAATTACTTTTAAATTTCCCAACAGATTTTGCCCAAAATTAGGCTTTGTGGTTAGCGTATCACCATTAACTTTAACAAATTTCGAATTTAAAATTTTCAGTGTACGCAAAAAACTGAAATTCGCCCTCGGATAAGCAATTA
Organism: Rhagoletis pomonella; assembly: GCF_013731165.1. Taxonomy (NCBI): domain Eukaryota; kingdom Metazoa; phylum Arthropoda; class Insecta; order Diptera; family Tephritidae; genus Rhagoletis; species Rhagoletis pomonella. The sequence continues at coordinate 13,939,259 of NW_023458557.1, read as the reverse complement.
GCATAAGTATAATTTTGATCACTTTCTTCATCCGTTCTGAAACCTAGTTTCGGCAACCCCATTTTTGAGATTATTCATTAATTTTCAAGTACATCATGTTCGACATCTGTGGGTGGACTGATGAAATCTTCTGCTTAAAGAAAAAATATTACTGCCGTTATCAGGTAGCATGAATTTGATGAAATGTCATAATTTTATTAAAAGTCAAATGGTTAACAACAACAACGAATGTCATTAAATGAAACTACCTTCTTTTTTGTATCATGGAAACGCTCAAGTTCTGACTTTTTTTTAAATCACAAAATAACAAATTTTTATTGACGTTGATGCAACTTGATAATATGTTTGGCGCTTTTAACGTGGTCTTGAATGCTTGCCTTACCGCCATTAGCAAATTGCCACATATCCTACAATGAACTTCATGATCATTTTTGCCATTTTCTATATGCATAACCTAAAGATAATTTATGTAGTTAGGCTGTCTGAAGTGAAGCTTTCCAAAAAAATACTTATCCAATAAGGACTGAAGAAAGTGCTTCCCTGCATGCTTCCTAGAAAGGGGTTTCCTATTTACAATTTACGTGAATGTACTTAAGTATATGTTTATATTATTTAGCACTACAAATAGGATTCAATAAGCATTTTACGTCTCAATAAAAACTTATTTGATCTAAACCTTAAATATTTCAATTCCTTAAATAAATATGATTTTTATGGGGTTGGCTTTCCAAAACGGAACCAATCGAGATTTCAGCGAAAGTATATGGAATTTAGACATGAAACTTGGTCAGGATGTTGGGGAAGACTTTCTCTACATGAATGTATCACTCGCGATAAATCTCTTTTGGCATGCAAACAACTGGCGAATTTAACACAGCGATGTCATAGGAATTGGAAATTGTCCCCCGCTGCATTACCTTTTCTATAGTTCAGAACCAGTCCTAAATTCGACATATGGGATCTAGTTCGCTTTACACCCCATTTTCTATAGTTTCGAACCAGTTGTAAACGAAAAAAGTAAAAAGATTTTTTCTTTTTGGGTTACCATTGTAACAATTTTTAATTATTTGCAGAGAAATGTATTTTCAATCTGAAATAAAATTTGTTTGAATGAATGTAAATTAAATTGGTCATTTGAAAACACGATTACATACCTTTGGCTGTAGCTGAATATGCAGATGTGCTGACAGTTATTGGTTATATTCCAGAAGGTCCCAAAATGTTAAGATGTTAACACAAATAATAGTTTTGTATTACCAAACTATGAAAAAGCATCTGCGACGTGCAGACTGAAAGCGTATTTGAACGAAAAAACCCGCCAAGCAAAAGTCTATTTAAAGTAA
>NW_023458557.1:13930797-13937816 GCF_013731165.1 Rhagoletis pomonella | reverse complement strand
TCTAATATGGCACATTAAATTCGACGTGTTACCCGCCGTTTTAATAACTTTTTTGCAAAGTTTGCAGATCGCATTGCCTTCACTCGCTTTCTCAAAGAAAAAAAGAATCTTATATGCTAATCTAGGCAAAGAGCTAACTACGTACCAAAATTTAAGCAAATCGGACCATAACTACGATTTTTTAGAATAGATCGGTCCCTGGTCCACTTCCCGGAAAAAAGCTTCCTATGTGCTAATCTAGGCAAAAAGCTACCTATGTACCAAATTTTAAGCAAATCGGACCATAAATACGATTTTTTCGAATAGATCAGTCCCTGGTCCACTTCCCGGAAAAAAGGATCTCATATCCTAACATAGGCAAAAAGCTACCTACATACCAAATTTTAAGCAAATCGGACCATAAATACGATTTTTTCGAATAGATCTGTTCCTGGTCCACCGGAGGGATTTCCCAAAATTTTGTTTCGTAAAAACCTTTTCCTGGCAATTACGAACAACTGAAAAAAAAAAATTAGCCAAATCGGCCCAACCGTTCTCAATTGTTGAATTACTATCCATTTTTCACACCATTTTTATATATCGAGCCATAACCGCCACAATAACGTAAGCGACATTTTTTTCAAAATTCTCTTTTTGATGCAGAAATATTCCTAGAGCATCTAGATGCATTTCTGCATCAAAAATAAAATTTTGAAAAAAATGTCGCTTACGTTATTTTGGCGGTTAGGGCTCGATATATAGATGTAGTTTTGTGGCACCATATATGTAATACTCCTATATTGGCAGTAAGAGCTAGTACCGTCCGAAAACACTACAGTACAGATATATCAATAAACACGTACGAAAGAAAAGGAACACATACGTTTATAAATAAACATGTACACAACACATATACAAAAACGGCACTCAAGTACACAATACATTGACAAACACGGTACTAGACTGTCTCGCTTTGATTTCGGAATGCTTACACATTGAGAAGTTAGCTTACTGCCAATATAGAAGTATTACATATATGTGTGGCACAATCCGTAGAACTGAATGATTGATGATGATGAAACGCTCATGATACAAAAAAGAAGGTAGTTTCAATAAACAACTTTTGGCGGATAATACAATTTTTTGAAGTTTCATAAATTGTGAGTATCCTCAACGGCCTTGCCACTTTGATAATATTAAAGCAATAAATCGGAGTATTTTCTTTCCCACATTTATACCAATTTAATAATATTTCAAATCAAAAATCACTATCAGTGCTTGGTAATTTTTTTACTTACGTGGTTCGCACCTTTTTTTATTAAAAATATATAAAATATGTAATGTTAAAGGAGACTTCATTGAAATTTTTCTTTTTATTTTATAATAAAAATCACGAGAGCATTATGTTGTTATTTTTTCATTTTCTTATTTTGAATGCAATCTTGCGATTTAAAAATCTAATTCTAAAGAATGCTCTTCCCAAATAAATCTCTTTATAATCGCGAATTCTATGCGAATAAATTGTTCTCAGAACTTAAGCTGCAAAACAAAAACAAATTAGGAAAAATTATTTTTGTTTTTCTTTATAATTTTGAGAATATTTGTTCACATGAAATTCGTGATTCGTGATGAAATTCGTGAAAAATTACTTTTAAATTTCCCAACAGATTTTGCCCAAAATTAGGCTTTGTGGTTAGCGTATCACCATTAACTTTAACAAATTTCGAATTTAAAATTTTCAGTGTACGCAAAAAACTGAAATTCGCCCTCGGATAAGCAATTAGCATAAGTATAATTTTGATCACTTTCTTCATCCGTTCTGAAACCTAGTTTCGTCAACCCCATTTTTGAGATTATTCATTAATTTTCAAGTACATCATGTTCGACATCTGTGGGTGGACTGATGAAATCTTCTGCTTAAAGAAAAAATATTACTGCCGTTATCAGGTAGCATGAATTTGATGAAATGTCATAATTTTATTAAAAGTCAAATGGTTAACAACAACAACGAATGTCATTAAATGAAACTACCTTCTTTTTTGTATCATGGAAACGCTCAAGTTCTGACTTTTTTTTAAATCACAAAATAACAAATTTTTATTGACGTTGATGCAACTTGATAATATGTTTGGCGCTTTTAACGTGGTCTTGAATGCTTGCCTTACCGCCATTAGCAAATTGCCACATATCCTACAATGCACTTCATGATCATTTTTGCCATTTTCTAAATGCATAACCTAAAGATAATTTATGTAGTTAGGCTGTCTGAAGTGAAGCTTTCCAAAAAAATAATTATCCAATAAGGACTGAAGAAAGTGCTTCCCTGCATGCTTCCTAGAAAGGGGTTTCCTATTTACAATTTACGTGAATGTACTTAAGTATATGTTTATATTATTTAGCACTACAAGTAGGATTCAATAAGCATTTTACGTCTCAATAAAAACTTATTTGATCTAAACCTTAAATATTTCAATTCCTTAAATAAATATGATTTTTATGGGGTTGGCTTTCCAAAACGGAACCAATCGAGATTTCAGCGAAAGTATATGGAATTTAGACATGAAACTTGGTCAGGATGTTGGGGAAGACTTTCTCACATGAATGTATCACTCTCACAAAGTAGTTGCTAATAGTATTTAAGCAGATTGTTGTTAAATAATCTTCACTACTATCCCCAAATTTTTGTACAAAATGCCACTCATCAATTGTATTTTGCTTGATATACAATATCTTCAATGTTCACGTGCGTATTTTATACTTTTAATATATATATATTCATCAATTAACTAAAACGCGTTTATAAATCCGTTCACTCGTTTTTGCTCTTTTCTAATCAAACAGAAATAACAATCCCTGTAGGGAAACGCCGAACTGGTGAACCAAATTTGTAGTTCCGTACTAGATCTTTATCGCCAAAAACGAACCAGTCCGACTGGTGGATCGCTACCAGTTCAAAAGCAGCGATATGTGGTACTTTTAAAAAACAATTTTAGAAATCTATATCTAAAATGACGAATTTAGAACTGGTTCAAAACTATAGAAAAAGGGATACAGAACGAACTAGATTTCATCTGGCGAATTTTGAACTTGTTCGAAACTACTGAAAAAGGGATGCAGCGCGGGGCTTGTTTACTTTAAATAGACTTTTGCTTGGCGGGTTTTTTCGTTCAAATACGCTTTCAGTCTGCACGTCGCAGATGCTTTTTCATAGTTTGGTAATACAAAACTATTATTTGTGTTAACATCTTAACATTTTGGGACCTTCTGGAATATAACCAATAACTGTCAGCACATCTGCAAATTCAGCTACAGCCAAAGGTATGTAATCGTGTTTTCAAATGACCAATTTAATTTGCATTCATTCAAACAAATTTTATTTCAGATTGAAAATACATTTCTCTGCAAATAATTAAAAATTGTTACAATGGTAACCCAAAAAGAAAAAATCTTTTTACTTTTTTCGTTTACAACTGGTTCGAAACTATAGAAAATGGGGTGTAAAGCGAACTAGATCCCATATGTCGAATTTAGGACTGGTTCTGAACTATAGAAAAGGTAATGCAGCGGGGGACAATTTCCAATTCCTATGACATCGCTGTGTTAAATTCGCCAGTTGTTTGCATGCCAAAAGAGATTTATCGCGAACTAATAGTGGTTCTAAATGTACTAGAAGCGCACCAGTTCAAAACTAGAGATTTTCCCCACAGGGAAAGGCTGACAGTAACAGCAAATGTGTGCTGCCATACTTCTCGACGCTATAAAATACAACTATAAACCATATCATTTTCGTTTTTTTGATCCAAAATTTTCGCCTGCAGGGTTTTTTATTATAAAATCGATACTTCGATAAATAATGAAAATTTTTAATAAAAAATCGCGTGATTTTTTATTCAAAATTTTCGCCTGCGGCGCTTTTTATTATAAAATCAATAAAAAGCCCTGCAGGCAAAAATTTTGGATGAAAAACGAAAATGATATGGTTTATAGTTGTATTTTATAGCTTCGAGAAGTATGGCAGCACAAATTTGCTGTTACTGTCAGCCATTGTTATTTCTGTTTGTTTGTGAAAAGAGCAAAAACGAGTGAACGGATTTATAAACGCGTTTTAGTTAATTAATTGATGAATATATATATATTAAAAGTATAAAATACGCACGTGAACATTGAAGATATTGTATATCAACCAAAATACAATTGATGAGTGGCATTTTGTATAAAAATTTGGGGATGGTAGTGAAGATTATTTAACAACAATCTGCTTAAATACTATTAGCAACTACTTTGTGAGAGTGATACATTCATGTAGAGAAAGTCTTCCCCAACATCCTGACCAAGTTTCATGTCTAAATTCCATATACTTTCGCTGAAATCTCGATTGGTTCCGTTTTGGAAAGCCAACCCCATAAAAATCATATTTATTTAAGGAATTGAAATATTTAAGGTTTAGATCAAATAAGTTTTTATTGAGACGTAAAATGCTTATTGAATCCTATTTGTAGTGCTAAATAATATAAACATATACTTAAGTACATTCACGTAAATTGTAAATAGGAAACCCCTTTCTAGGAAGCATGCAGGGAAGCACTTTCTTCAGTCCTTATTGGATAAGTATTTTTTTGGAAAGCTTCACTTCAGACAGCCTAACTACATAAATTATCTTTAGGTTATGCATATAGAAAATGGCAAAAATGATCATGAAGTTCATTGTAGGATATGTGGCAATTTGCTAATGGCGGTAAGGCAAACATTCAAGACCACGTTAAAAGCGCCAAACATATTATCAAGTTGCATCAACGTCAATAAAAATTTGTTATTTTGTGATTTAAAAAAAAGTCAGAACTTGAGCGTTTCCATGATACAAAAAAGAAGGTAGTTTCATTTAATGACATTCGTTGTTGTTGTTAACCATTTGACTTTTAATAAAATTATGATATTTCATCAAATTCATGCTACCTGATAACGGCAGTAATATTTTTTCTTTAAGCAGAAGATTTCATCAGTCCACCCACAGATGTCGAACATGATGTACTTGAAAATTAATGAATAATCTCAAAAATGGGGTTGACGAAACTAGGTTTCAGAACGGATGAAGAAAGTGATCAAAATTATACTTATGCTAATTGCTTATCCGAGGGCGAATTCAAGTTTTTTGCATACGTTGAAAATTTTAAATTCGAAATTTGTTAAAGTTAATGGTGATACGCTAACCACAAAGCCTAATTTTGGGCAAAATCTGTTGGGAAATTTAAAAGTAAATTTTCACGAATTTCATCACGAATCACGAATTTCATGTGAACAAATATTCTCAAAATTATAAAGAAAAACAAAAATAATTTTTCCTGATTTGTTTTTGTTTTGCAGCTTAAGTTCTGAGAACAATTTATTCGCATAGAATTCGCGATTATAAAGAGATTTATTTGGGAAGAGCATTCTTTAGAATTAGATTTTTAAATCGCAAGATTGCATTCAAAATAAGAAAATGAAAAAATAACAACATAATGCTCTCGTGATTTTTATTATAAAATAAAAAGAAAAATTTCAATGAAGTCTCCTTTAACATTACATATTTTATATATTTTTAATAAAAAAAGGTGCGAACCACGTAAGTAAAAAAATTACCAAGCACTGATAGTGATTTTTGATTTGAAATATTATTAAATTGGTATAAATGTGGGAAAGAAAATACTCCGATTTATTGCTTTAATATTATCAAAGTGGCAAGGCCGTTGAGGATACTCACAATTTATGAAACTTCAAAAAATTGTATTATCCGCCAAAAGTTGTTTATTGAAGCTACCTTCTTTTTTGTATCATGAGCGTTTCATCATCATCAATCATTCAGTTCTACGGATTGCGCCACACATATATGTAATACTTCTATATTGGCAGTAAGCTAACTTCTCAATGTGTAAGCATTCCGAAATCAAAGCGAGACAGTCTAGTACCGTGTTTGTCAATGTATTGTGTACTTGAGTGCCGTTTTTCTATATGTGTTGTGTACATGTTTATTTATAAACGTATGTGTTCCTTTTCTTTCGTACGTGTTTATTGATATATCTGTACTGTAGTGTTTTCGGACGGTACTAGCTCTTACTGCCAATATAGGAGTATTACATATATGGTGCCACAAAACTACATCTATATATCGAGCCCTAACCGCCAAAATAACGTAAGCGACATTTTTCAAAATTTTATTTTTGATGCAGAAATGCATCTAGATGATCTAGGAATATTTCTGCATCAAAAAGAGAATTTTGAAAAAAATTTCATCAATTAAGAACGGTTGGGCCGATTTGGCTAATTTTTTTTTCAGTTGTTCGTAATTGCCAGGAGAAGGTTTTTACGAAACAAAATTTTGGGAAATCCCTCCGGTGGACCAGGGACAGATCTATTCGAAAAAATCGTAGTTATGGTCCGAACAGAATTTATCGGCCGCCTATTTAAATAGTAGGGCTCGCTTGAAATATGTACATGAAGATTTATGGAGGTGCGCACACTACACCAACTTAATCGCTCCGACCAATTAGTTGTGGTGCAATGGAAAGACTAGCAAGCCCAACTAAATCGGCGGCCGACAAAGTCCGTGGTGTGCGATGGATCTAAAACATTTTGAAAAAGAAATATTGTAGGGATGTCGAAAAAACATCGATGCATCGAAAACATCGATGGTTTTTTCGATACATCTAACATTTTTAACTCGATGTAGGCGTGGTCGATAGTATCGATACATCGATGTAAAAGTGTCGATGTATTTTTAAAAAGGCACCTCTCTATTTAAATACCGTCCATTTAATTTTGTGAAGTTCTCAGCTAAGTGCTCAATTCTTATAATTTTACATTTTTATTGTGAAACAATTAAATAATTATTGTGAAACAGTTAATTAATTGATTTAACAGAAGGATATTTAAACACAATGCCTCCAAAAAGTATAGTTTGGCGTTTTTTTGAGAAAGCGAGTGAAGGCAATGCGATCTGCAAACTTTGCAAAAAAATTATTAAAACGGCGGGTAACACGTCGAATTTAATGTGCCATATTAGA
>NW_023458557.1:13927402-13930697 GCF_013731165.1 Rhagoletis pomonella | reverse complement strand
TCGGTATTTTTTGCAACTTTAAATGCGAATTACTTAAAAACTATAAGCCTCCGGAGGGTGGGGTCTTCAGATTTAGAATCTGAAAAAGCTCCTCTATACTCCCTAATATTTTGTTTTTCCAAAGCCTGGATCCGTTTTGGAAAATTTTCCCTTTTTATGAACTAAAAGCAGCTGTGAAAGAACTTCTTCAAAAGGCATTCAGAAGCACGTCCTGCAAAAGCCTCTTCTTTGAGTAGCGAAAGCAGAAGCCTTTCAATTTGTGTCACTCCGTACATAAAGGATGGAGAAAGGAATGACTTTCCGAAAGGCCTTTTGGAAGAGATTTTAACTCCTGAAATTATCAACTGCGTAGTATGTCTGGCCCCTCAGCCGGGTACGTGTTCAGGAACTTGCACCTTTTGGCATTTGCCTCAAGATACAAAATTATATTTTAACCAAATAAACTAAACAGGAAGAAGCAAAACTCACCAGATATTGTTCAACATATTAGAAAAAATGTTTCGTTATCGATTTTCGACTACTAATGACAGAAAGCTTAACCTTTTTTTCAAAGCAAAAATAAAATTAGATGGGTGCCTGCATTGACCTTCATTAAAAACCAGGACACCAGGACCATTTATTTAAAACAGGACAAATCCTGGAAAACCAGGACGCTTGGCAACCCTATTGTAGTGCTATCACAACTGATATTCGGTGTTTGATGGACACTTTTAAATACGATTGGCAGAATCACTCAACTCCATTTACATATGAGCCGTTCAGTGCACAAATTGATTAACTCCATCAACAAAAAGTTGAGATGCGATCAAATAATGTACATAATTTTTAAAATTCCATTTATATTACAAAATCAAATAAATAATGTTGTTATAAATATTATATATGTACTACTGTATTTTATATAAACTTACTAGCAAATGCCCGCTTGCTTCGCGGCGCCTAATAAGATATTTTGCGTTGGCCAATTCAAAAATAGCGTTTAAAAGCAAAAGCAGACTGTAAAGTAAACATTTTTAGTTTAAATTGAAACGACTAAAAAACGGAATCCTCCTCACACATATGCCAAGAATAGTAGCGCTGTGATTCCATATGGAATACTAATCCCTTTCGATGTAAAGCGTTTTATCTATGGTCTTATTTCCACCTGTGAGATCTCTGCCAAGCGTGCGTAATATTCGTCTATGATCCTGCAACTTCAGCATTGGTCCGGTGTACCATGTAAGCCAATAAAAGTCCTTAGACGGAAACTCAAGAGCACAGATGAGCGTTTTCAGTTATAGGAAGGCCAAGAATCCTCGCTGCCCCACAGGATGAAAAGTTTTCGCGTACATTGGCTAAATGAGTCGTGTGATCTCATGAATATCATTCAAATGAGGCCATTGATATAGCTATCGTGTTCCTTCTTAGACAGATGTGGTCGAATCTTTCCTTGTCAATTCGCCACTTTTACAATTCGTCTTAATATTTATGAATTGGTTTCTTTGAGTCTTACAGCTGTAATAACGGCCGCCTCGAGCAGCTCCGTTTATCGGAGGTAGATGCAAGATTACGCTTACACAGTGTTACGGTCTTTATACAGGGTGTCCCAGAAGTAAATTGCCAAACTTTAGGGGAAGGTAGGTGGGGGGAGGGGGTGAGCTCTCTGATAAACAAAAAAATTTCAGGTAAAAGGCTATCTTCTTAAACATCAGTTTGCATTGCAGTGCTGCGTTATTACAACCGGTTTGCTATTATGAATTGATGCCATGCATCAGTAAATCTGGCAGCATTGTCTTGTTTAAGAACGCGAATTTTTGTTAAAAACGAATTCCATAACGAATATGCTTATTTTGCAAACGATTGCAGAAATTGGAGGTGAAAACAGTCATAGTAATTGGAAAATTATTTCTCGTTTAGTTAAGAATAGGGAGCGAAGACGTTAACTTTATAAGAGGAAAGTTAAAAACATAAAGATTCCGAGAAAAGTGCCGAAATGTAAAGGATCTTTCGCGACTGTCAAACAGATGTTTAACAGCCATTTCCGGAGATGCAAAGAACTACATTCGAGGTAAATATTGCAAATGTTCCAAATTTTTTCTTCAGCCTCTGCTTATTTTATAGAAATTAATTGAAATGATACGACCAATTTGGCCTTCAGCGGAAACTGGACGACCAAGTATTCAACTGGAAGAAGCCTTCTTATAACCATTTGGAGGCTTGCCAACCAAATCAGCTTTCGAGAACTGGCCAATATGTTCAATGTGGCTCATGGTGCTCTTTACAAAGTATTCCTGAAAACCATAAAGGTGATTTTAAGCCTAAAATCGGACGTAGTAAAGTTTCCCATTACTGATCAGCAGCAAAGGGTTGTTATGGAAAACTTCGAATCTCTTCGCGCTCAACCGTTCCCATTTGTTCTAGGATGTATAGATGGGACACACATCCGTATTTCACAACCAGTAAAAGACAGCATCAGTTTTTATAACCGGAAAGATACACATTCAGTTATCGCCCAAGTAAGTTTATATTTGCAAATTTTTCAACTGAAGCAATACAAGTCATGAATTTTAGGCAGCCGTCGACAGTAATTTGCGGTTCATTGATGTATTTGTGGGATATCCTGGCAGATGTCATGACGCAGTGCTTTGGCAAGCGTGTCCGTTGCGAAGAGCAATAACAAATCGGCGTATATCATTTCCTAGTGAATGTCATCTGTTAGGAGACTGTTGGTTGATGACCCCTTATAGAGACAATGGATTCCTTTCCAATGAACAAAAGAAATTTAACTATATGCTAAACTCCACAAGAGTGTGCGTCGAATAGGCATTTGGTATCTTGAAGAAAAAATTCCGTATTTTAAATTATATATACGTTAAAAATATAAATCTGGTGAAGCGCATAATTATATCTTGTATGGTTCTTTATAATATAATAATAAGTTTCGAAGGGCATGTTGATTTCACCGATGAATCTAGTGAAGATCAAAGTGATTTAACAAACCAATCAACTAATGGTTCATCGATTCCAGAAGGGCTGGAAGCGCGATCGAAGCGTGAACAATTAACCAATTTACTATCGGCTTAACTTTGTGAATTTTGCATTTATAATTAATTAAATACACAAAATAGGTAACTATATCACTACGCATGTATTCAATGTTTTATTTTTATTTGTTAAATGTGGCACCATACAAAGTAAATATTTTGATATGATTAAAATTTAAGTATTTGTACATTCAAGATCACTTGTATTAAATATTAGTTCAAACAATAGTTAATATTAATTTGAATTTATTGCCATTAGAACTTCTCGCAGT
>NW_023458557.1:13926041-13927392 GCF_013731165.1 Rhagoletis pomonella | reverse complement strand
TTTTTAATTCAACGATAATTGAAATAGAAGAAGGCTCCACGTCCGCAACCTATGGAGTGGTGGAAAGTGCAGAGCCGCCAAGTGCAGAGCCGCCAAGTCGCAGAGGCATATATTCGCGGACAGCTGTGTCGGATATAAGAGAAATTTACTCGGAGACCTTAAAGTTGAAAAGGGAGAAAATAGAAAATGAAAGTGCATTAAGGGAGAGAGAAGTATACATTAAAGAGAGGGAATTGGCTCTGAAAGAAAAAGAAATTGATTTAAAAGTTAAGGAATTGGAAATGAAAGAACGGTTGGCAATGGAGGAGCTTAGATTGAAGTATAAATGAATTCGAAGTGATTTGCCTGCCATTTAAAAGCAGAGGGGGTAAAATGTTCATAAAATTCTGCTTACCATTTTTAACTAAACTAAATACATACACCAGTGTGCGTACGCTGGTATCCACTTTTGTTTAACTTAACTATTTCTATCTCAAAAGCACAAACAAATTTGTATGAATATTTCGCTTCTTTTGATTTGCATAACACTGCTTATACGTACAACTTCAAGTACTTTTTTTATTTACCAGTATATTAATTTGAATTCAGGCTTTTTATTTCATTTACATTTCATAAATAATTTTTATTAGTTTACGTTTATACCAGAGATCTCAAATATATAAAATAAAGCATTAATCGTTTGTTTGGTTTTGTATAAAGTGCAATAAGGCAGCTCTAGTGTTGCTTGGAGGTGGTATATTAAGTTCAGATGATAGAATGTCACTGCTACTTTCTTTTTCTGAATATTCTATTAAAATATTGTGCAAGATGCAGCACACCATTATCCATTCATTGCAGTGCTTTTTATTTTGATCGGTAAGCATTCTGAATTTAAGTTCTTTTAAACTACCAAATTTTTCCTTTAACAACCCAAAGCAGTTCTCAATCCTCACACGATATTTGGAAAAGTATTTGTTGAATAGATCTCTACTCTCTCTTGTATACTCGGTACTATTTTGTCGGAATGGTGTAATTATAAACGGTTTCAGTGGATAAGCGCTATCGGCAGCGATCCACTGAGAAGGAACTAAGAAGCGTTCGGGATGTTTAGAAAGTGGGCAGTCCAAAAACATTTTTGCGTCGTGAACGCTGCCCGGGTAGCCTACTGTTACTTGCCTTATTCGCAACTTATAGTCGCAGACAGCTTGCATTTTAATGCAATACTGGCGTTTCCGAGAGAAGTACAGCTCATGTTTCTTAACAGGTGCTTCGGCCAGTCTAATTTCTGAGCCGTCGATATAGCCTATGCAACCTGGCATCTCATACCTCGTGGCAGACACAATTTGCAGTCTTTCGAATTCACTTGGCCAAT
>NW_023458557.1:13922279-13925941 GCF_013731165.1 Rhagoletis pomonella | reverse complement strand
TCTCTCCTCTTGTAGCTGCGTTTACAATTCTCTCTCTGTCTTGCAGAAAGCTTTTTGCATAAACTATCCTTTCGCGTACGTTAATGCCTGTATAAAAGAAATTAATATAAAAAGAACTGTGTAAATATGATAAATATATTCACCTGAAATAGCTGTTCGGCAAATAGGGCATGCTCCTTGCTCCTCGACAATTCTTTGGACACAGATTGTGTGAAATAAATGCCCGCAATGCGAAACGCTGCTTATTTCTTTGCCTCTGCGCATTGTAACTAAGCAAATACCACAGTCGTCTTTTACCTCCATTTTTTGATTTTTTTATTAAAAAAATTTATTTAATATGCCGATACAATGTTCGCTTAAAAGTGAATATTTTAGAAAAAATTGCATCGACAAATACCGCACATAAGAAAAAACTGGCTACTTCAAAATTTTTGTAGAAAATTCTAAAATTCACTTTACATTTCCTAAAATCCAATTTACGTTTTCTAAAATCCAATTTACGTTTTCTTAAATCCAGTTGACTATTCTAAAATCCAATTTACGCTTTCAGAAATCCAGTTGACTATTCTAAAATCCAATTTACGCTTCCTAAAGTCCAGTTGAGTATTCTAAAATCTAATTTACGCTTTCTAAAATCCAGTTGACTATTCTGAAATCCTATTGACTCTTTCTAACATCCAATTGACTCTTTCTAAAATCCAACTGGAAATGGTGTAGTAATAATAAAGATTTCCATAACAAAACACAGTTAATTGCGTTTGATGAAATCTTTGTTAATTGCTTGCCAATCGAAATTATAATGGCACGCCATGGCGGGTCAGCGTGGGGAAAACTCATCTGTCAAGAGCGAAACATATAAATATGTAGTATTATCTTTCTCACACATAAAAAACTTAATAAAAACGCGATGTGGACGTGCACTTTGAAATTTATTAAATTTTCGACACAATTATTTCAGAAATTTTTATTATTGGTTCTAAACCTAACAACGCAGCACAAAGTATCCGAAAATATGCATTTACTGCAAAATATGCATTTATTGCAAAATATGCTAGAATATGCTCTAAGAAATATATCTCATACTTCATATTTTTTGGAAAAACGTTTAAGCATTTCATCAGCGTGTTCCTAAAATGCCTAACAAAAAACATGCCTGAACATATTTTGGGTTGCCCTACTTATCAGCAATGTACCTAACAAAAACCCAAATTCCGAGTCACATAGAACAGCGCGGAGAAAAACAACAAGCTGCGTGCATTTTGTTTTTGCTTTTAGGCTATTAAATGTCAAAATAGCTCCTCTGTTGCTACTTGTCCGATGGTTCTTGCCAAATGCACACAATAACAGGACTATATAATATAATTATATTTCAGACCGAATTTATTGGTAAAAGAAGTTGGGAGTTGGAGATTATAAAATTAATCAATTTCTCACAAGCTTTTCATTAATCACTTAAAATTAATTTAGTGCCGTTTTTCAAGTAGTTTTTAAAATTTATTTGCCCTTCAAACACATTTTTTCAGAACAAAACTTGTGTTTAAAAGGCAGATAAATTTTAAAAGCTACTGCCCTGGGGGGAGATTCTGTAACTAGTTAGCGACAATTTTCGGATCGGTATCGCTTTTTACAGTATCGCTGGTTACGGAATCTCCCCCCTGAGATAGTTTTCCAATAGCTTTTTTTAAACATAGTTTTAACATTTTATATTTTCAGTCAATTTTCCAATATTGTTTGTTCAAGCATTGCAAGAACAACAATTTGTTTAAACGCTTTCCCTTTAGTCTATTCCGTTGCTGATTTAAAACTTGAGCCGCCTTAGAAAATAGCCTTTCAGAGGGCACCGAACTGCCAACCATCGTAAGATATTTATAAGCCGCTTTGTATAATATGGGAAACTGAAGTTTGATATCTTTCCAAATATCGAGCGGGTTATCGTTCAGTCGACAAACTGGGCTTCTTAAGTAGACTGAAAGTTGATCCGACAGATTTTCGTCCATTTTGTTTGACTTCCAGTTGTTGTGCACGAGCCTTTGGTGGTCGCTCCAAAGAGAAAAACTGTTTTCGCTTCTGTCAGAGATACTAGAATCTGAGTCTGTAACATCTTCACCTTGTGCTAGATCTTTCACCATCAATTTTATTTTGTTTACGGCAGTAGAGCAAGCCAAAGGATCAGAAAAGTGAATTTTCTTAAAACGTGGATCCAAGATGGTAGCGATTGCAAGGGGAGTTACCTATAAAACAAATTAATATTAAGAAGAGTTGCAGTTGAAAAAAATAAGGCTAAATCAAAATTACCATTTCAAGAGCTCCCATTCGTTTGGAGATTTCCTTTAAAAGGTGTTGTTGAATTTCTTTGACTAGAAGGTCATTAGTGGAAAACGACTTAATTTTTTGAACCAAGCACGAAACCATAGGAATTATTTTACTTGCGGTGCAGTACTGATCGCCAGATATTTCTTTTGTGGCTGCTTCCAAAGGACGAAGGAGCTGGATAATGCCAGAAGCTGAAGACAATTCGGAGCCACTAAGCATAGCGGAAGCCGTGTTGCAACGTAGGAGAATTTCACCAATAGTGCTCTTAATAGACAGAAAACGTTGAATCATATAAAATTTACTATTCCAGCGTGTTGGCACACTTTGAATAAGCTTTGTTTCATCACTTGTTGCTTTACGTAATTTGTCGCTAGCAGTGCAGCTCTGTTTGAAGTAGGTGACTATCTCTTTAATTTTTTTAACTATGATGTTTCCTGGCGTATATTGAATCGCGGATTCAGCCACTAGATTCAAGGTATGGGCATGGGCAGGTATGGGTATGTGCCTTTTCTTTCCAAATGCAAGATCTATAGCCTTCACCATGTTTGCCGCGTTGTCAGTTGTTACAGCTGACACCTTATCGGTTTCCACTTTCCACTCTACACACGCTTTTAGAAGCTTTTCGGCAATATATTCAGATGTGTGCCGCTCATCTTACTCATACACTCCTAGTGTCACTGAATGGAACTGCACATCAACACCAAAATGCGCCGTGATTCCTAGAAAACTCTTCTGACCATATATCCATTGTAAGCGTCACATTTTCAACAAGAGCTATTTTATCGCGAAAAATTAAAGCCAACTCATCATATTTGGCATCGACCCACTTTGTTAATGTTGATCTACCTGCAGAAAAATTGTTAGATTAGTATGTATATTTTTATAAAATTAATTATTTAGCTCACATGGAATTTTATAGCGCGGTGCGACTATCTTCAGTAAGTGACGAAATCCCTCGTTTTCGACGATAGAAAATGGTTGGTAGTATTTGCAAATCATGTACATAAGAGCTTCATTTACTCGTAAAGTTTTTTCACCACTTGAAGAGAAAGCGTTGGCATTATCAAAACTGGAAACAATAGATGGCTGCTGCGAATGTACATCCGTTGACTGAGGTCGTGAAGACGGCGAATAAAATGGTGTACCCGATGATGCACCTGTCGATGGCGATTTTGGAGTTCGGACTGACTTCGCTGCGGTTTCAGTCATTTTTTGTGAATCGCCTAAAACTTCTTTTTCAACAGTTTTCTTCTCACTATTTTGGTTTTTAGTTATAGCATGATATGTATCCTTGTGAACATTTCTAATATGGCACATTAAATTCGACGTGTTACCCGCCGTTTTAATAA
>NW_023458557.1:13921552-13922179 GCF_013731165.1 Rhagoletis pomonella | reverse complement strand
ACTAGTCAGGAAAAATACTAGTTTACAACTAGAATTTCCTGACTGAAACCGAACTAGTTCGGAAATGACCAGACTTGTACCAGGTGCAAAGCGATTTATTCATGCCCTGTTTTATTTGACTTGACAGTTTAATACAATAAAGTACACAAAATATTGTAACTTTTATTTGGGTATATTGTTAACCGTTATTATTAATTAAAGCATGTTTTTTTGAATAACCGTTTAATTAGTAAATGCCGATATTAGCTCCTTTTTAATAGTTACTAATTAAATACAAATTTTTAATTAATTCGTTAGTTTTAATTACATCATTATTTTGTTATTTGATTAATATAATTATTTGATTAATTTCAATTATCAATCAACAAGCTTAAGTATAGACAAAAATTAACAATATTTAATAACTTATTGAATTATTTGTTTATTTTATTCTTATCCAAATCTCAAATTTTAAACATTATTACATTTAAAAACTTTTAAAAAGAAAGGACTGAAATGCGCCAAGTTAATGAATTTAATTTATTTTAATGAAAACTTTTATTTTTTTTTAGTTCAAATGAACTAAAGTATTCGTTTTATCTTTAACTAAAATGTTTTCTTTTCCATATTCAATACTATTAAAAAAGA
>NW_023458557.1:13905746-13921452 GCF_013731165.1 Rhagoletis pomonella | reverse complement strand
TTTAACACTAATTATTGGCAAATCTAAGGCTGCTAAATAAAAATATGAAATGTATTAAAGTGTACTTAATCAAAAGTTTTTTATTGTATGTATATTCATGAATTCAAAAAGTAGTGGTTTTGGCCCATAATTAGTCCAGTATTTTTCTGTCTATTTTCAACTAGTATGAGACTGGTATATTTCTGACCGAAATTGCCATCTCGTAGGACATCCCCATGTTAAAAATACCAGTTGATTGCATGGAAAAAAGATAGTTGGCTGACTAGTTGGGCATGCGGTTCATACTAGTTGTGAGGTAGTTTACAACTAGTTCATTTGACTACAGGGATAATAAACTATGTATACTATTCTATTAATCAGCTAACTGCTTAAAAAGGCTGTTTTATTAAACAGCTAACTGCTAAACAGGGCTGTTCTATTAAACAGCTAACTGCTAAACAGGGCTGTTCTATTAAACAGATAACGGTTAAACTAGATACTACAATCAAACACAATATGAAAAGCTTTGAAATTAAAGGATTTCTAGAAAGGAATTTTAAATATATATTAGATCATTATAGAAACATTATACAAAATGGATGTATATTAACGGAACAGATGGAAAATGGGTCTTGGATAAAATCTATATATGGAAAACATTTTACGATCTGTCCTTGGTGTAATAATGATACTGATTCAGGACCTGATACATGTAATTGTTTTTTCATAGAAAGACAACATAAAAATGTTGTGAACTTAATAAATTTATATAATAACTATTATAATGAAGAAAACAAGGAAAATATTGATTTAAAAAATCTTATATGTGAGATTAATATATTCAATAAAAATATGTTCAAATAAAACAATAAAACACATATGTATGTATATACTATCATTATAAAATTAAACGTATTTGATATTTATTCATTAAATATGTTAGCAGCGGAATTGGGAAAATTATTAAATATATATAGTTGTATATTGAAAAAAAATATGAGCAGTGCTGCTCATGTTTTACACTTTATGTCGATTCTAACATTCTTATCGACGGGTGGAGCATATTTGAATATTTATATGAGCATTCAGAATGACTCAGAATTCAACATTGAGTTCAAGATTATTCCACATTTTAATTATTATTATTTATTTATTACAGCTCTCTTGAGCCTAATTCATTACAATATATGTAGACTTAACCTAGTTATTTAATAATACATTGCTTAAGCCTAATGAAATCATTTGGAAGGGCATTCATACATGGCAATTACAACTTGAAATTACGGAACAATAGTAAACGGAAAACAGATATAAGGTAATACATTACATTATATTGGGATAGTTTTACAAAATTCAAACAACTTTCTTTTAAACTCATTGATGTTTTTACATTGCTTGACCGTATTTGGTAATTCATTATAACTTTTAAGACCCTTGTAATAAAGATTACATTTATCAGATTCGCTTTTTACATGGGTAAATTGAAGTCATTTTTCTTACGTGTATCTTTGTTGTGCACATTGCTGCCATACTTTAAGTTAATCTTTAGGTATTCTGGTAAATTATCTTCAATAATGTTTTTAACAAATTTCATCGTATAATAAAAGTGCTGTTGTTTCACACTTAGCCAACCAAGGGCTGATAACATGTCTCTAATGGGCGTGTCATATCGTTTTCGAAGAATGAATCTCATTGCTTGGTTCTGTTGTTTCTGCAATTTATAAATTTGGCTATCATTCATTATGAAGAAAATTGTTGGACAATAATTGAGGAGAGGTTTTATTATTGATCCATATACCATTATTTTATATTTCATTTTCAGTAATTTGCAAGTACGTCGCATAAAGTACATTTTTTTTTGCTATTTTGCTTACGGTATATTCAATATGATCATTGAACTTTAGCTTCTCATCAATTTTTATACCCAAGTACGTAAAGCTCCGCACCCTTTCTATTTTTTGTTGGTTTATGTTTAAATTACGAAGTTCATGCATACCAATATTTCTTCTGGATATGACCATGTATTTGGTTTTACTAACATTTATTTTAAGTTTGTTTAAACATAGCCAATTATATATTTTATTTAAGTCATCTTGTAGTTTTGAAACAATATCAGTAATATGGTCACCACTTAACATGATTAACGTGTCATCAGCGAAAATCATTTATGTATATATTAAATAATATAGGTGCTAGCACTGAGCCTTGAGGTAGACCAACCACTATACTTCTTTTGTCAGATACCGACGATCCAATCTGTGTTCTCTGGTAACGATTTGTAATAAGACTTTGATACCATTTTAGCTCAACGCCCCGTATCCCTATATTACTCATTTATTTAGAAGTAACTCTTGATCTATGGTCTCAAATGCGCGCTTTAAGTCTAAGAAGACAGCAACTATGTATTTATTTCTGCTCAATTCTTCTTTCCAGCGAGCTAACACTAAGTTTAGTGCAGTTTCACACGAGTGCCTTTTTTTAAAACCAGACTGTTGTGGCATTAATATTTTATTAGTTTCTAAATATTCTATTAGTTGCTTTTTAACTACCGTTTCAAGAATTTTTTCATCACTAGGCAACGTATTAATTGGTCTCATCTCGTCGGCTCTGATTGTGTTCTTGACTTTCTCAATTGGCACAACAATAGATGTTTTCCAGTGATCAGGAACAACACCATATTTTAGACTTTCATTAATTAACTGCGTGTAAAAGTACCCTGTATATGTTATAGAGTCTTTTATGACTCCCTCAGATAATAGTTTTTTTCCTCCAATTTTATTTTTAAAACCATTGACAATTTCAATCACTTCATCGGTTTCGATTTCTATAAGTTTAAAGTTTTGTGTGCAATTTGGAGTCGTAAAGGATTCTTTTTTACCAGGTCCTATATTTGAGGTAATTTCAATAATGCTGTCAATAAAGTAGTTATTAGTGATTGTACAATCTCATTTTCTAAAACTCACTTTACATTTCCTACAATCCAATTTACGTTTTCTAAAATCCAATTTACGTTTTCTTAAATCCAGTTGACTATTCCAAAATCCAATTTACGCTTTCAGAATTCCAGTTTAATATTCTAAAATACCTTTTACTTTTCCAAAATTCCATTATTATAATTTAATTTGCTATTTGTGTTTTTTTTTTTTTTTTTTTTGTAGGAGAGGGAAATGCTTTATGCACTGGCCGGGGGCGCTAGTCTCTATACTACCTTCCCCGAGTGTGGGACTCCCACCGAAGCGTGTTGGGCTACCCACTAAAACCCAAACTCCCACCGCCCGCGCAAGAATCCCGCATCTGGCACCGCAATTCTGCATGTCTTCAGATGCAGGAGCGCGCTGTTAGAGCCTTGGGGCTGCTCTTTTGTAGGGGCGTTTCATTCGGGTGTCCTCAGTAGACAACCGTCCTCTCGTTTGCAGCGGAGTACGAATTTCACGTATCTCGCAACTGCTTCCCACTTTTCTGCGCTGGAAATCATGATCCCAACTATGTTGTCCGGAGTAATGTCTCCGTGTCTTTCTTCCAACATTCCAAATCCAATTTACGCTTTCTAAAATCCAGTTGACTATTCTGAAATCCAATTGACTCTTTCTAACATCCAATTGACTCTTTCTAAAATCCAACTGGAAATGGTGTAGTAATAATAAAGATTTCAATAACAAAACACAGTTAATTGCGTTTGATGAAATTTTTGTTAATTGCTTGCCAATCGAAATTATAATGGCACGCCATGGCGGGTCAGCGTGGGGAAAACTCATCTGTCAAGAGCGAAACATATAAATATGTAGTATTATCTTTCTCACACATAAAACACTTAATAAAAACGCGATGTGGACGTGCACTTTGAAATTTATTAAATTTTCGACACAATTATTTCAGAAATTTTTATTATTGGTTCTAAACCTAACAACGCAGCACAAAGTATCCGAAAATATGCATTTACTGCAAAATATGCTGAAATATGCATTTATTGCAAAATATGCTAGAATATGCTCTAAGAAATATATCTCATACTTCATATTTTTTGGAAAAACGTTTAAGCATTTCATCAGCGTGTTCCTAAAATGCCTAACAAAAAACATGCCTGAACATATTTTGGGTTGCCCTACTTATCAGCAATGTACCTAATAAAACCCCAAATTCCGAGTCACATAGAAAAGCGCGGAGAAAAACAACAAGCTGCGTGCATTTTGTTTTTGCTTTTAGGCTATTAAATGTCAAAATAGCTCCTCTGTTGCTACTTGTCCGATGGTTCTAGCCAAATGCACACAATAACAGGACTATATAATATAAATATATTTCAGACCGAATTTATTGGTAAAAGAAGTTGGGAGTTGGAGATTATAAAATTAATCAATTTCTCACAAGCTTTTCATTAATCACTTAAAATTAATTTAGTGCCGTTTTTTCAAGTAGTTTTTAAAATTTATTTGCCCTTCAAACACATTTTTCCAGAACAAAACTTGTGTTTAAAAGGCAGATAAATTTTAAAAGCTACTGCCCTGGGGGGAGATTCTGTAACTAGTTAGCGACAATTTTCGGATCGGTATCGCTTTTTACAGTATCGCTGGTTACAGAATCTCCCCCCCTGAGATAGTTTTTCAATAGCTTTTTTTTAAACATAGTTTTAACATTTTATATTTTCAGTCAATTTTCCAATATTGTTTGTTCAAGCATTGCAAGAACAACAATTTGTTTAAACGCTTTCCCTTTAGTCTATTCCGTTGCTGATTTAAAACTTGAGCCGCCTTAGAAAATAGCCTTTCAGAGGGCACCGAACTGCCAACCTTCGTAAGATATTTATAAGCCGCTTTGTATAATATGGGAAACTGAAGTTTGATATCTTTCCAAATATCGAGCGGGTTATCGTTCAGTCGACAAACTGGGCTTCTTAAGTAGACTGAAAGTTGATCCGACAGATTTTCGTCCATTTTGTTTGACTTCCAGTTGTTGTGCACGAGCCTTTGGTGGTCGCTCCAAAGAGAAAAAACTGTTTTCGCTTCTGTCAGAGATACTAGAATCTGAGTCTGTAAAATCTTCACCTTGTGCTAGATCTTTCACCATCAATTTTATTTTGTTTACGGCAGTAGAGCAAGCCAAAGGATCAGAAAAGTGAATTTTCTTAAAACGTGGATCCAAGATGGTAGCGATTGCAAGGGGAGTTACCTATAAAACAAATTAATATTAAGAAGAGTTACAGTTGAAAAAAATAAGGCTAAATCAAAATTACCATTTCAAGAGCTCCCATTCGTTTGGAGATTTCCTTTAAAAGATGTTGTTGAATTTCTTTGACTAGAAGGTCATTAGTGGAAAACGACTTAATTTTTTGAACCAAGCACGAAACCATAGGAATTATTTTACTTGCGGTGCAGTACTGATCGCCAGATATTTCTTTTGTGGCTGCTTCCAAAGGACGAAGGAGCTGGATAATGCCAGAAGCTGAAGACAATAGCGGGAGCCGTGTTGCAACGTAGGAGAATTTCACCAATAGTGCTCTTAATAGACAGAAAACGTTGAATCATATAAAATGTACTATTCCAGCGCGTTGGCACACTTTGAATAAGCTTTGTTTCATCACTTGTTGCTTTACGTAATTTGTCGTTAGCAGTGCAGCTCTGTTTGAAGTAGGTGACTATCTCTTTAATTTTTTTAACTATTATGTTTGCTGGCGTATATTGAATCGCGGATTCAGCCACTAGATTCAAGGTATGGGCAAAACAGGGTATGTGCCTTTTCTTTCCAAATGCAAGATCTATAGCCTTCACCATGTTTGCCGCGTTGTCAGTTGTTACAGCTGACACCTTATCGGTTTCCACTTTCCACTCTACACACGCTTTTAGAAGCTTTTCGGCAATATATTCAGATTTGTGCCGCTCATCTTACTCATACACTCCTAGTGTCACTGAATGGAACTGCACATCAACACCAAAATGCGCCGTGATTCCTAGAAAACTCTTCTTGTGCATCGCTTCTGACCATATATCCATTGTAAGCGTCACATTTTCAACAAGAGCTATTTTATCGCGAAAAATGAAAGCCAACTCATCATATTTGGCATCGACCCACTTTGTTAATGTTGATCTACCTGCAGAAAAATTGTTAGATTAGTATGTATATTTTTATAAAATTAATTATTTAGCTCACATGGAATTTTATAGCGCGGTGCGACTATCTTCAGTAAGTGACGAAATCCCTCGTTTTCGACGATAGAAAATGGTTGGTAGTATTTGCAAATCATGTACATAAGAGCTTCATTTACTCGTAAAGTTTTTTCACCACTTGAAGAGAAAGCGTTGGCATTATCAAAACTGGAAACAATAGATGGCTGTTGCGAATGTACATCCGTTGACTGAGGTCGTGAAGACGTCGAATAAAATGGCGTACCCGATGATGCACCTGTCGATGGCGATTTTGGAGTTCGGACTGACTTCGCTGCGGTTTCAGTCATTTTTTGTGAATCGCCTAAAACTTCTTTTTCAACAGTTTTCTTCTCACTATTTTGGTTTTTAGTTATAGCATGATATGTATCCTTGTGAACATTTCTAATATGGCACATTAAATTCGACGTGTTACCCGCCGTTTTAATAACTTTTTTGCAAAGTTTGCAGATCGCATTGCCTTCACTCGCTTTCTCAAAGAAAAAAAGAATCTTATATGCTAATCTAGGCAAAGAGCTAACTACGTACCAAATTTTAAGCAAATCGGACCATAACTACGATTTTTTAGAATAGATCGGTCCCTGGTCCACTTCCCGGAAAAAAGCTTCCTATGTGCTAATCTAGGCAAAAAGCTACCTATGTACCAAATTTTAAGCAAATCGGACCATAAATACGATTTTTTCGAATAGATCAGTCCCTGGTCCACTTCCCGGAAAAGGATCTCATATCCTAACATAGGCAAAAAGCTACCTACATACCAAATTTTAAGCAAATCGGACCATAACTACGATTTTTTCGAATAGATCTGTCCCTGGTCCACCGGAGGGATTTCCCAAAATTTTGTTTCGTAAAAACCTTTTCCTGGCAATTACGAACAACTGAAAAAAAAAATTAGCCAAATCGGCCCAACCGTTCTCAATTGTTGAATTACTATCCATTTTTCACACCATTTTTATATATCGAGCCATAACCGCCAAAATAACGTAAGCGACATTTTTTTCAAAATTCTCTTTTTGATGCAGAAATATTCCTAGAGCATCTAGATGCATTTCTGCATCAAAAATAAAATTTTGAAAAAAATGTCGCTTACGTTATTTTGGCGGTTAGGGCTCGATATATAGATGTAGTTTTGTGGCACCATATATGTAATACTTCTATATTGGCAGTATCTACAAGTGCAGTCAGCAAACATTACAGTACAGATATATAAAAAAAGAAAAAGAAAACCGAGTAATCGCATTTAAGAAATGACACTTGAATTCAAAATAAATCGCAGAGGCGGAACGTTAAAAAAAAATAAAAAAAAAATTTTGTGTTTTCATTAAATTTTAAGAATTTTTCAATAAGTTAAACTGCAAAAATGTCGCACAGCTGCTTTTTATGTGAAAAAAGAAGAGATAAATTAAATAATATAGCTTTACATGGGTGCGTTGCAAAAGTTTCTATCAAAAACATCTTTAACAGCTTTGTTTTATACAGATTTCCAAAAGACGTAACTGTTTGCAAACAATGGATGCAGGCATGCGGCCTGATGCCCAACGAAGTTGTTAAAAATGTCCGAATCTGCAGCAACCATTTCAAACCAAACGATTACAAGACAAAGAACAATGAGGTTGGCAGAAAATGTTTGAAAAGAAATGCGATTCCTTCGATGCATGCTACAATTGCAAGCATACAAAACGTGCCGGCCACTGGTAAATTTAAAGAATTGTTCTGCTACAGCTATACATATTCATTTCAACAATTTTTTTAGAAGGGCGAGAAAGTAAAAGTTCGGACATTACAGAAACCTCGCCTGTAAACAGAAGGCACTTTGCTGAACCTCGTTTTGTTTCAGAAATTCGTACTCCTGACGTTTCCACCCCAAAACGTGCCAGCCGCATTATATCGTTCGTTAAACGGTCTTTCGATAAGAAAATTAAAATAATCAAAACGCTTCGTAACAAAAAAAAATTATTTAAAAAAACGAGTTACTTGTCTGGGAGAATTGCTTGGACATTTGCGAGAAAAAAACTTAATAGATGCGGAAACGGAAGAAATGATGGTAAACTTATTTTAAGTGTTACATAAAATATACAGGGTTTCCTAGACCACCTGTCCACCGCCTCTGAAATGGAGGGGAATGGTTTTGATTGAAAACCGCAAAAATTTGACCTCCTAAATCAGGGACGAGGTGAAGTTCGAAAGTCATTTAGAGGTTGAAAAAGGCACTTCCGAGAAAAAATATTCAAACGAAAGTTACGTATTTTTAAGCTTAGAATCCGAATCTGTAGTAAAATCATGTCTGTCTAATTTGAAAAAATGAACTTCCGGTCGAAACCGGAAGTCGGTAATACCACGAACAGATAGAGCATTCCCCTCCATTTCAGAAGGGGTGGACGGATGGTCTAGGGCACCCTGTATAACTAATATTTTCACTTGTTCAATACATATATGTACATATGTACTTGTAGGATTTAATTCCCGAAAATGTAAAAGCGATGGTGGCACGAAAGTTAAAAGGATCGAAATGGTACACGAAGGAAATAAGAAGTTTTGCTCTTACGCTTCATTTCTACTCGCCAAAAGCATATCGGTATATTCGCGAAACGTGGAGGAATATGCTACCACACCCTTCAACGCTTCGCAAATGGTATCAAAATATTAATGGCTCTCCGGGATTCACACAACAAGCACTGGATGCTATCGCTCTGCGCGCGAAAGGACCAAAGCCAGTAATAGTAAATCTCGTATTTGATGAGATGGCTATTAGATAGCAAAAAATATACAACCGGAAAGGCTTTGAAGGA
Source organism: Rhagoletis pomonella (assembly GCF_013731165.1). Lineage (NCBI taxonomy): Eukaryota > Metazoa > Arthropoda > Insecta > Diptera > Tephritidae > Rhagoletis > Rhagoletis pomonella. The sequence goes on along the minus strand of NW_023458557.1, from coordinate 13,912,529 downwards.
TGTGTAGACTTAGGTACGATGGACTGCCATACAGAGTGTGACTCGGCTGCTGTGGCGAATAACGCGCTTGTAATATTGACAGTCTCCTTAAACGAGCATTGGAAAGTTCCAATCGGCTATTTTTTGATCCGGTCACTACGTGGTGAAGAACGTGCTAATTTGCTGAAGGAATCTTTATATATGTTAAACAGCGTTGGTGCGAATGTTTACTCAATTACATTTGACGGTGCAACCACAAATTTATCTATGTGTAAATGCTTAGGAGTAAACTTCAACTACGGTCCATCATTTAAACCATATTTTGTTAATCCAGCAACTAAAGAATTGTGCTACATTTTCATTGACTTCTGTCATATGATAAAGTTGGTGAGAAATTGTTTTGGTGATATCTTCTTCTTCTTTTTTGGCGCTGTAACCGCCTAAGCGATTTTGGCCGAGTTCAGCAAAGCACGCCAGTCGTTTCTCCTCTGTGCCAACTGACGCCAATTGGAAACGCCAAGTGAAGCCAAGTCCTTCTCCACCTGATCTTTCCATCGCAGTGGGGGCCTCCCTCTTCCTCTGCTACCACCAGCGGGTTCCGAGTTGAATACTTTCAGAGCTGGAGCGTCGGTGTCCATTCGAACGACATGGCCAAGCCAGCGGAGCCGCTGTATTTTAATTCGCTGCACTATGTCCATATCGTTGTAAAGCTCATACAGCTCATCGTTCCATCGTCTGCGGTACTCGCCGTCGCCAACGCGTAAAGGCCCGTAAATCTTCCGCAAAATCTTTCTCTCAAACACCCCAAGAGCCGCCTCATCGGATGTTGTCATTGTCCATGCTTCTGCGCCATATACCAGCACGGGCATGATGAGTGACTTATAGAGCGTGGTTTTCGTACGTCGAGAGAGGACTTTACTCCTGAATTGCCTACTCAGTCCAAAGTAGCACTTGTTGGCAAGAGTGATTCTACGTTGGATTTCAATGCTGACATTATTATCGGTGTTAATGCTGGTTCCCAAGTAAACGAAATTCTCTACTTTCTCGAAATTGTAACTGTCAACAGTGACGTGGGTGCCAAGGCGCGAATGTGCTGACTGTTTGTTTGATGACAGGAGATACTTCGTCTTGTCCTCGTTTACCACCAGACCCATGCGCTTTGCTTCCCTATCCAACTTGGAAAAGGCAGAACAGACTTCGCGGTTTTTGTTACCGATGATGTCGATGTCATCGGCATAAGCCAGCAATTGCACGCTCTTGTAGTAAATTGTTCCTGAGCGGTTCAGTTCTGCAGCTCTTATTATCTTCTCCAACATCAGATTAAAGAAGTCACATGAAAGGGAGTCGCCCTGTCTGAAACCCCGTTTTGTGGCGAACGGCTCGGAGAGGTCTTTTCCAATTCTGACGGAGCTGGTGGTATTGCTCAACGTCATTTTACACAGCCGTATGAGTTTTGAGGGGATGCCAAATTCAGACATAGCGGCGTATAGGCAACTCCTTTTAGTGCTGTCAAAAGCGGCTTTAAAGTCGACAAATAGGTGGTGAGTGTCGATCCTTTTCTCGCGGGTCTTTTCCAAGATTTGGCGTATTGTGAATACCTGGTCTATGGTGGATTTGCCAGGTCTAAAGCCACACTGATAAGGCCCAATCAGTTCATTGACGGTGGGCTTCAGTCTTTCGCACAATACGCTCGATAAGACCTTGTAACCTATGCTTAGAAGGCTGATCCCGCGGTAGTTGGCGCGAATGGCGGGGTCACCTTTCTTGTGGATTGGGCAGAGCACACTTAAATTCCAGTCGTCGGGCATGCGTTCATCTGACCATATTCTGCACAAGAGTTGATGCATGCACCTTATCAACTCCTCGCCGCCGTACTTGAATAGCTCAGCTGGCAGGCTGTCAGCTCCAGCGGCTTTGTTGTTTTTCAGCCGCGTTATTGCTATACGTACCTCGTCATAGTCAGGCGGTGGAACGTCGACTCCGTCATCATCGACTGCGGGCTCGGGTTCTTCTTCTCCACAACTTTCTGTGCTGCTGCCATTTAGTAGGGCGGAAAAGTGTTCCCTCCATAATTTAAGTACGCTCTGGACATCAGTTACTAGGTCGCCATTATTGTTCTTACAGGAGTGCGCCCCGGTCTTTAAACCTTCCGTAAGTCGCCTAACTCTCTGGTAAAATTTTCGGGCATTCCTCCTGTCGGCCAGCATTTCAAGCTCTTCGCACTCACGTATTTCTGCCTCTCTCTTCTTGTTGCGGCAAATACGTCTCGCTTCCCTCTTCAGATCCCTATAGCGGTCCCACATAGCGCGCGTTGCGCCCGATCGCAGCGTGGCCCTGTAGGCGGCATCTTTTTTCTCTGGTGATATGCAATTACTAAAAACCAATTCGAATGAAATTATACGTTGGCAATATTTGTCTGACTTATATGCACTACAAACAAGCGAGGGACTGCGTTTATCCACAAAATTAACCAAAAAGCATATATACTATAAAAACAGCATTATGAACGTAAAACTCGCCGTTCAAACGTTAAGTAAAAGTGTTGCTGACTCTTTAATATTTTTAGAACGTAAAATAAAAGACCGAACAATTTACGAACGATTTCGAGATAGTTCTGCTACCGCTAAGTTTTGTTTAAATTTCAATAACATGGGCGATATACTAAACTGTAAAAATCAGTTCTCTAAGCAGGAATTTAAGAGGCCGTTGACCAACGCGTCATATTCTGACTTAAAGTCTTATGCAGAAGAGTTCGAAAAATACGTGTGTTCATTGTATGCTGCGAATGATGTTCTTTTAATTCAATCTGGACGTAAAACAGGCTTTCTAGGAATCATTATTGCTTTGCGGAATATATTTCCTTTATTTGATAAACTCAAGAGTTTTGGTATGACATACCTTTTAACATATAAACTTTCCCAAGATTTTTTAGAAACTTTTTTTGGCGCAATTAGGGCAAGAGGAGGTTTTAACAATAATCCAAACGCAGTACAGTTTATGAGTGCATACAGACGTTTGTTAGTTAGGCACGAATTAAGTGCGATTGAAAATGGAAACTGCACTTTCGATGGCGTATCCATTCTTGAAGTGTCATCTGCATCTACCAGTAAGGCCGGCAATAACGAGACATCAGATTTAGAACAAGCACACATATTCATTGATACAATGTGGGGATTGTCTATCTATGTTGACAATGTTGTTCGTTATATCGCTGGATTTGTGGCATGGAAAGTCCAAAATAAAATAATATGTCCAACTTGTCAAGACCAACTTATAGGGAATGAAATGCCTTCCCTCTCAGAACACAAAAATATGGGACCGTTTATCGCACCGTCTAGAGATGTCTGCAACATTTGTATAATTTCAGAAAAAATTTTGAGACAATTACTAAACAAATGCCCGGTTAGAACTGCAAAATTAGTTTTAATGAATAAAATTTTCCATAGTTTAGGCACAGTCTTTTCAAATAAAATAATGGACGACCACATAACAATTGAAGCTTTATTTAGCAATGAAGTACTAAACAATCACCGCACTAAATTAATTAAAATAGTTATAAGCTTTTATCTTGATGTTCGTTTGTTTTTTGAGAGCAAAAAATCAGCAGATCAGAAAGATTACATTAGAAATAAATTCACAAAATTAATACTGTTTCGCAACCAATAAGTGGCATAGCCAAGAACTAATTTAAGAAATTTGTTAATAAGTTACTTCCCAAGGTTTTTCATTTGGTATTTTTCGTAAATTTTAATTATTTAAACAAACTATATAAATCCGATTTCCAAACTTTGTGCGAAAACTAAAAAGCTAAACAAAGTTTCATTAGAATTGCAAACTCTTTAATTAAAATTTCTAGAAAATATTTTGGTATGCAGATCATTTCTAGAAATGAAACTTTGTGGTATTTCTTTAATTTTTGCACAAAGTTTGAAATAATGACCTCACTTTTATAAAAAAACATAAGCGAAAAAATTTTAAATGAAAAACAATGGGAATATTATATAAAGATTTACACAATTTTAAGTGTGAGTCACTATACTTATTTATTCCTTTTTACCTAAATAGTCAGTAAATTTGTACTCAGTGAGAGAATGGAAGTATGCATATGTTTGAATTATACATTCTAAAATAATAAATTGCTAATCATTAAAAAAAATTTCAAATCCTTTTTTTATTTCCAGGTAGCTTTAAAATAAAATCTTAATACTTCATCATAAAGTTTCAGTTTGCATAAGTAAACATCGTCAACAAAGGGGCATAACCACCCCACAGTAAAACGATCCCCTTCAAATTTATTTTCTAACGCTACTGATGATACGTCAAATTTGCTTGAATGTATTTGTCACATATATTCACAGATACTAATACATGGAAAACTTGCGCATGCGCAAAACGTACATTTGTCTCAAATCTATCTCCCTTTGATTGCTGAACCCAAACACATTGCGCAGATAGGTTACTGCCAATATAGAAGTATTAAATATATGCATTTTCCATTGTGTACAAGGTGTTGTGAATTAACAGTTTATTAATGGTGTTTATTTCCTTTGACATACTTATGTAATTTTTAGATGCTTCCACATTGATTTGCTATCTCCATTATTAACTGTTATTTTATGCTCCAAGTATTCAACCTTTTTAACCTTTATAATCCTCTTGTATCTACATTTGATTGTATTATAGTCACTCCAGGCCCCTGTTTCTAATGCTATCCTGTAAAGATTATACTTTTGTTTATTAAGGTTTGCTAATTCATTATCGTACCATTTGTTCATGAGCTTAAGCCTTATTTCTTAAGTGTACGTTAGAGTGCCCATTGAATACGACAAGACATTAGTTAAAAATTTTGATTTATCATCGATGCTTAATTTCGAAAAATCCCTGTAATTGTATTGCCTCAGTTGGTGAAGAAGATTATCACTTTTGTAATTATCCCAAGATATAATAAATTTGTTTGCTCTCATTTTATAGATTTTCTCCAACTCGATCTTGAGATCCGATGCACATCCATTCTTTGACACGAAATGTTTTTGCTATTGGTAAATAATAAATCAATCATTGTTTCGACCTCTTCCGATTTCCTAGTATAAAAATAAATTTTCTGAACCATTGAGAAGGACTGAAATAACTCTACCAATTTTTTACTGTACGTTGTAGCTTTATATAGATTTATATTGAAGTCTCAAATAAATACAGTATTCTCATCTAGGCAAGTATTGTTTAAAATTTCACTGAGGTAGCTGATAAAGTCAGCATCGCTAGAATTTGGCGAGTGATATATTACCCCTATTTGGTATTTCGGGGTAACATTTCCAATTTTTAAAAGAAGACACCAAATATTCTTATCCCACGAGTAATTAACGAGAGTTCCATATTTAATTGAGTGACGGACGTAAATTAAAACACCGCCTGTGTGTCTCCTATTCGAGTTGCATCTAATTAGGGTGTAGGATTCTACCTGTATTTCGTGGTTTGCAATGTCTTCGGTCAAACAGGTTTCTGAACATACCACCAAATGGGGCTTACAAATTTCTATTAGTTTCTCAAGTTCACACTTATAAGCTGTAATACTGTTTATGTTTAAATAAATGATATTCATTTCATGAATACTTCGATGCTAAACTTTAGTTTTGCTTTTGGCTTAAATGTTGAAGCTTTCTTCTCTTCGCGTTCTATTTTCGTATACTTTCAGTACTTTCAACTCCTTTCCCAAGAACTCATCATTTTGCTTGGTAAGACATTCTATTATGCGATCGTTATTTATTTCTTCGGTTAACCCAACTATTTTCAGTATCTTTTTTATTTCATCTTTTCCTTTAGCTTTCTGGGCCTGGAACTCCGTACCAATACTATCTCTTATTTTTTGATGCACTTTTTCGCAAGTATCTTTATTTTTACATTCTAAAACTATTCCCCCTCTATTAATTTCTTTCACAGTCTTAACAAGACCGTCGGTGGGTTCGATTACCTTTTTCAGCGCCTTTTTTGTTTCCTTAACGTTTTTGTTTTTGTTTAAGGGCTTTATAAAAATTTTATTTTCATTTGTTTTGACAGCTTGGGCATATGATATTGGGGCATTTTCCTTACTAATTACTGGCTGAATGTTTTTTACCAAGTCATTACAATTTTGCAGTTCACTAGAAATTTCCGTAATGATTTCATTTTTCATAGCATTAATTCTCACTCCAATGTTATGTCCCAGAAATGTATTTAAGTCTGAAGCAATACTCGTTTTTATTTGCGTACATTTGTTGTTAATCAGTTGCTCCAAAACATCAGCCGCCTTTAACTTAGATTGCTCACATTTACTTATTAAATGTTTGATTTCGATAAATTTCGTATTCGTATCAGATAAAGTACACTGATTACAAAACCATTTCAAATTAATATTTTCCGTGATTATTTTAATTTCATTCCTTTTAATATTGCTACATTTTAGACAGAAATTATAGCCACACCCACCAGAGCATGTTATCATTTCGTCTAATTGAAACAATTTGGCAATATCCCTGCAGTGAAAAGCCAAACCAGTTAGAAAAAATACTAGTTCATTAAGTAGTATGTGCCTACCAGTTCGACAATTTCGAAGAACTTAGGCGATCAGCGACATCTGCCTTTGAATTGCCAAAGCCAAAAATAAAACGCAATTATAATTGCTTTTCTTACAAATGTCGGCTGTGGCGTCACGTGAAGACTACTGGTTCTAGTTCTGAAATTGCAGGTTCGAGGCCGCTTGGAGGTGGTTAAGATTTTTAAAGTTAAATAAATGTAAGTAAAAATAATTTATTCAATTTATAAATAAAT
>NW_023458557.1:13884176-13905646 GCF_013731165.1 Rhagoletis pomonella | reverse complement strand
AAAAAAAAAAAAAAAAAAAAAAAAAAAAAAATTGGATTTTAGAATACTCAACTGGACTTTAGGAAGCGTAAATTGGATTTTAGAATAGTCAACTGGATTTCTGAAAGCGTAAATTGGATTTTGGAATAGTCAACTGGATTTAAGAAAACGTAAATTGGATTTTAGAAAACGTAAATTGGATTGTAGGAAATGTAAAGTGAGTTTTAGAAAATGAGATTGTACAATCACTAATAACTACTTTATTGACAGCATTATTGAAATTACCTCAAATATAGGACCTGGTAAAAAAGAATCCTTTACGACTCCAAATTGCACACAAAACTTTAAACTTATAGAAATCGAAACCGATGAAGTGATTGAAATTGTCAATGGTTTTAAAAATAAAATTGGAGGAAGAAAACTATTATCTGAGGGAGTCATAAAAGACTCTATAACATATACAGGGTACTTTTACACGCAGTTAATTAATGAAAGTCTAAAATATGGTGTTGTTCCTGATCACTGGAAAACATCTATTGTTGTGCCAATTGAGAAAGTCAAGAACACAATCAGAGCCGACGAGATGAGACCAATTAATACGTTGCCTAGTGATGAAAAAATTCTTGAAACGGTAGTTAAAAAGCAACTAATAGAATATTTAGAAACTAATAAAATATTAATGCCACAACAGTCTGGTTTTAAAAAAAGGCACTCGTGTGAAACTGCACTAAACTTAGTGTTAGCGCTCAACCCTCTCGGGACGCTGTAATGGACGAAATGGACTTTGATCCAAACGGCCTTCTCAGCAACCCGGTGGCCATGGATGTCGATACTGCCAAAATGGACTCTGGTTCAAATGGCAACGACATCCAAATACCCACAGACGAGGAGGAGGCGCTCTTATCGTCACAGCAGGAGGAGGCTAGTACTCCTAAAAGAAAACTCTCTGGAGCAGGTAAAAAGCGCTACAAATTCTACCTCTCCAGAGGTGTCAGCGAAAGCGAGGCCAAACGGCTAGCCACTATTCCGATGGCAAAAGGAAAAGCCGAACTGGCTTTGCTGGCTGGCACAAAGCTTAAGAGGAACCGATCGGTCAACCTCACATCTTCCCCGGTGGAGAACTCTCCCAAACGGAAACCAGGTCCAGCTGACAAAAGGGCCCATATGGGACCAAAGGTACCTAGTGTTAAGGCAACTTTTGCCGATGTCACAAAGGCGCCGACCTGTCAGGCGGACACTGGTAATGGGGTTAAGTTAGGGTTACTCCCCAAAGGGTACCCTAAGGCACTTTGGTCCTTAGACCAATTACAGGCCATTCAGACGGCCATCCTGGAGGAGGTGAGGCGGCAGCGAAAGGGCTCTGTGAAGCCCAAGTTTAGCGGTTGCACCTTCCGTCCGGGATGGATGTCCATTGTCTGCGGAGACGCTATAACGCTGGAATGGCTGCGCAAGGTATCCCAAACCCTGAAGCCTTGGAAGGGCGCGGAAATTGTGGCAATGAATGCCACTGACGTGCCCAAACCCAGTGTGTACGTTGGGTACTTTCCGGAGCCATCAACCACTCCAGTGGACAGTATCCTTGGCCTTGTCGAGGGTCAGAACGAAGGGCTGCGGGTAGGTAGCTGGAGGGTGCTCAACAGGGTACAGAAGGGACCCACCACTGAGCTCACTCTAGCGGTTGACCCGCACTCAGCGGAGACACTCGACAGGCTGGGATACTTAGTCAATTATGGATATGGCAGGGTGCGCATCCATAAAAAAGGGAAGACGACTGAGTCGTCAGACCCGAAGGGTGCGCAGCCTGCTATAGCCAGTTCCTCCTCCGCTGCACAAAGTGCGTGCTTCAAAGAGGGACCTTGCGGTTCCAAGGACGTACCCAAGGGACTGCAAAGGTTACCTTCAGAGCAGTCAGGGGCAGCGGAGAGGGAAAAAGCACCTGTCCAGGAGTCCATAGAGCGGCCCTGCTGCTCAGAAGACACTCCTGGCACGGAAAAGAGGGTACCTTCCAGCCCAGAGAGATCAAAGGCCCCTTTCGCCCAAAATCCCTTCCGTCCTCCGCTAAATGCGAATCGGAGACAAGGTCGAGGGGAGATTTCAATGGAGGAGAGGACCCTGATGGCCACCAATAGGGGGAAAAAGATGGCCAAGCGGGCTTCAAGGCCGAAAAATGGCAAACCCCCCAAGCGATAGGCCTAGGCACATCAAGTGCCTGCAAGTGAACCTCCATCATGCAAAGGCGGCCTCTGACGTCTTATGCAGGAGGTTCAAAACAGAACTCTTGGATGTCGCATTCATCCAAGAACCGTGGGTTTTCGCCGGGGCTATTAAAGGCCTAAACGACTGTGATGGTAAGATAATCTACGATACCACACACTGCAGGCCCAGAGCGGCCATATTACTACGTAATAACATGACTTTTGTTCCCATTTCAGAGTTGACACAACAGGACTTAGCTGCTGTATGGACTAAAGTGCCCACTCAAATGGGAGAACAAGAGGTCGTTCTCGCTTCAGCTTACCTCCCAGGCGACCGCTGTGAGATGCCCACAAGGGAAGTAATAGCCCTAGAGGAGTACTGCAGAAGGAGAAAGCTGAAACTAATAATGAGCTGTGACGCCAATGCCCATCACTGTGTTTGGGGCAGCTCGGACACCAATTCTAGAGGTGAGTCATTTCTTGAATTTATCACTAAGAACAACTTATTTATTCTTAACCGGGGTAATGAGCCGACCTTTGTCAATGCTATAAGAGGGGAGGTTCTAGACTTGACAATTTCCTCAACTAGCTTGTCGACCTTTATCTCAAACTGGCATGTCTCAAATGAGGTATCTATGTCGGACCACCGGCATATTCGATTCGATATAGAAGCCCAAAGAGTAACAAACCATGTTTACAGAAATCCCAGAAAAACAAATTGGGAACTCTTTCGCCTCCACATAGAGCGGGAAGTGAATGGTTCTACCGCACCAATTTCATCCGTCTATGAACTTGAGGACGAGGCGAGAAAGTTCCAAGATGTTCTTAAACAAGGTTTTGAAGAGAGCTGCCCACTGAGAACCAAGAAGTCTCAAAGGGATGTCCCTTGGTGGAGCGATTCTCTCGGAAAACTAAGGAAAAGAGCCAGGAAACTTTTCAATAGGGCAAAGTCAACAGGTGACTGGACCGCCTACAAGTCAGCCCTAACCGCTTACAACTGTGAGCTCAGAAGGTCTAAAAGGGCTACGTGGCGTGAGCACTGCGGAAGTATTTCCTCTCTTCCAGAGGTGCATCGCCTTCAGAAGGCCCTTAAACTAGATCATCCGAAAGTCCTATGCACTTTGAAAAGACCAGATGGTACCTACACTGGCACCCCGGAAGAAACCAGCAGGCTTCTGCTAGAAACCCACTTCCCGGGATGTATTCCACAAGGCACATGTCCTTCGACAAACACGGCGAACGCTGTGTGCGCAAACAGGAGGACTAGAGGCCTAGCAGGAAGAATCGTCAGTGTGGAAAAGATATCGTGGGCCATTTCAACCTTTAGTGCATATAAATCCCCTGGTCCAGATGGTATCTTCCCATGCCTGCGGCAGCAGAGCTTGGGCTTAATATCAGGGCCACTAGTCAGATTGCTGAGAGCAAGTCTCTTACTTGCTCACATACCAACAACATGGAGTGAAGTCAAAGTGGTCTTTATACCCAAAGTGGGGAAAAACTCAGCACAACTCCCAAAGGCGTACAGGCCAATTAGCCTCAGTTCCTTTCTAGTAAAGACACTAGAAAAACTTATTGACTTTCACATAAGGGATAACTTTCTCAGGAATAAGCCTCTGTGTCAGAGTCAGCACGCATACCAGGCAGGCAAATCTACTATTACTGCAATACATAGCCTAACTCAAGTCATTGAAAAGGCATTGCGGTATAAACAGATAGCTTTGTGTGCATTCCTGGACATATCAGGTGCTTTCGACAATACGTCTTATGAAGCAATATCGACAGCTATGATACGAAAGGATATTCCTGTCCTTCTAACGGATTGGATCATAAGCATGTTGAGGTCCAGAACCATAATAGCGGAACTAGGAGACGACAGGCAAGCAGTAAATGCCACCCGTGGCTGTCCTCAAGGGGGAGTCTTATCGCCCCTACTTTGGACACTGGTTGTTGACGAACTTCTTGAAAAGCTAAATGGCAATGGATTCAAGGCATATGGATATGCAGATGACCTAGTCATCTACGTTGTCGGCTGGCATGAGGACACAATTTGTTCCAGATTGCAAGCTGCGCTCAGTCTAACGGAAGACTGGTGTGCTTCAAAGAGATTGTCAATAAACCCGCAGAAGTCCACCGTTGTCCCATTTACCAATAGAAGGAAAGTCAACTTGACTAAACCCACTTTGGCAGGGACAGAAATTGAGTTCTCAGAAGAGGCGAAGTATCTAGGGGTAACTCTGGACAAAAGGCTCAATTGGAACTCACATCTCCTTAACATTACCAACAAGGCTACAAGGGCGTTTTATGCCTGCCAGAGACTCCATGGTAAAACTTGGGGAATATCACCCAAACTAACGTATTGGTCTTTCAATACGGTCGTGAAACCTGTTGTCACATATGCGGCACTGGCCTGGTGGCCAAAAGCAAAGAAAGCAAGTGCGTGTGCCACCTTGAGCAAGCTACACCGCTTGATCTGTGTGGCCATCACAGGAGCTATGCGCACCTGTCCAACGGATGCCCTCGGTATAATTACAGGCATTCCTCCTCTATCTATTCTGATAGAAAAGGAGGCCTGCTGGAGCTCCATACGGCTGCCCAATGTAATCAGCATGAAGAGTGGAGATCTTTGGGGTCACTTGGAGGTTCTCAAGCCTTTTCTGGATGATCCCGCTATCAAGCTCACAGATATCATGCTACCGAAATTATCCTTTGATAAGCCCTACAAGGTCAGAATTCCTGAAAGGGACTGCTGTAAAGCGATAATATCTATGATTGACAAAGGGTCCCAAGTATGGTATACCGATGGATCAAAGATGGAAGACGGGAGTACTGGGGCAGGCGTGCTTGGACCAAGGTTCCAGAAAAGTCTGCCAATGGGCTCATACCCAACCATATTCCAGGCGGAGATCTTCGCAATCGAAGTCTGTGTTCGAGAATGTCTTCGGAGAAGGACAAACGGGGCCAGAATAAATATTATGTCGGATAGCCAGGCAGCACTAAGGGCCTTAGACTCATTTAAAACGACATCTAGGCTTGTGGACAGTTGTAAAACTCTTCTGAATAGCCTAGGAGCCCATAATAGAGTTACGCTGTGGTGGGTCCCTGGGCATGAAGGGTTTGAAGGCAACGAAAGGGCTGACTATCTCGCAAAACGTGGGGCCCAAACGCGAATGCATGGTCCCGAGCCTTTCTGTGGTACATCTATAGGATACACTGCAGAACTACTTAGGAGTTGGGAGGAATCTCAGATTGCTGCCCACTGGCGTAAGTCAAAGGGAATGAGACAATCAAAGAAATTCATAACTCCTTCCAAGAGGAACTCAGAAAGACTCCGTGAACTCAGCCGGGAGGGTCTTAGGACTATTACAGGCTACCTGACAGGACACTGCAAGTTAAGGTACCATCTAAACAAAATGGGGCTTTCTGTAGAGACGGACTGCAGGTTCTGTGGGCTGGCGGAGGAAACCTCGGAGCACATTCTGTGTGACTGCCCGCGTATCATGAATAGCAGACTGATGCACCTTGGGGAACGATTGTCTTCTCCATCCAAGATTTGGAACACGGCACCCTCCAATGTGCTTAATTTCTTGAATAGCCTAAGGTTGGAGTGACCACAATCAGGGTTTAGCACAATAGATCTTTTAGGTCGCAGCGCGAGTATACGCGACGTACTAATAATAATAGTGTTAGCTCGCTGGAAAGAAGAATTGAGCAGAAATAAATACATAGTTGCTGTCTTCTTAGACTTAAAGCGCGCATTTGAGACCATAGATCAAGAGTTACTTCTAAATAAATGAGTAATATAGGGATACGGGGCGTTGAGCTAAAATGGTATCAAAGTCTTATTACAAATCGTTACCAGAGAACACAGATTGGATCGTCGGTATCTGACAAAAGAAGTATAGTGGTTGGTCTACCTCAAGGCTCAGTGCTAGCACCTATATTATTTAATATATACATAAATGATTTTCGCTGATGACACGTTAATCATGTTAAGTGGTGACCATATTACTGATATTGTTTCAAAACTACAAGATGACTTAAATAAAATATATAATTGGCTATGTTTAAACAAACTTAAAATAAATGTTAGTAAAACCAAATACATGGTCATATCCAGAAGAAATATTGGTATGCATGAACTTCGTAATTTAAACATAAACCAACAAAAAATAGAAAGGGTGCGGAGCTTTACGTACTTGGGTATAAAAATTGATGAGAAGCTAAAGTTCAATGATCATATTGAATATACCGTAAGCAAAATAGCAAAAAAAAAATGTACTTTATGCGACGTACTTGCAAATTACTGAAAATGAAATATAAAATAATGGTATATGGATCAATAATAAAACCTCTCCTCAATTATTGTCCAACAATTTTCTTCATAATGAATGATAGCCAAATTTATAAATTGCAGAAACAACAGAACCAAGCAATGAGATTCATTCTTCGAAAACGATATGACACGCCCATTAGAGACATGTTATCAGCCCTTGGTTGGCTAAGTGTGAAACAACAGCACTTTTATTATACGATGAAATTTGTTAAAAACATTATTGAAGATAATTTACCAGAATACCTAAAGATTAACTTAAAGTATGGCAGCAATGTGCACAACAAAGATACACGTAAGAAAAATGACTTCAATTTACCCATGTAAAAAGCGAATCTGATAAATGTAATCTTTATTACAAGGGTCTTAAAAGTTATAATGAATTACCAAATACGGTCAAGCAATGTAAAAACATCAATGAGTTTAAAAGAAAGTTGTTTGAATTTTGTAAAACTATCCCAATATAATGTAATGTATTACCTTATATCTGTTTTCCGTTTACTATTGTTCCGTAATTTCAAGTTGTAATTGCCATGTATGAATGCCCTTCCAAATGATTTCATTAGGCTTAAGCAATGTATTATTAAATAACTAGGTTAAGTCTACATATATTGTAATGAATTAGGCTCAAGAGAGCTGTAATAAATAAATAATAATAATTAAAATGTGGAATAATCTTGAACTCAATGTTGAATTCTGAGTCATTCTGAATGCTCATATAAATATTCAAATATGCTCCACCCGTCGATAAGAATGTTAGAATCGACATAAAGTGTAAAACATGAGCAGCACTGCTCATATTTTTTTTCAATATACAACTATATATATTTAATAATTTTCCCAATTCCGCTGCTAACATATTTAATGAATAAATATCAAATACGTTTAATTTTATAATGATAGTATATACATACATATGTGTTTTATTGTTTTATTTGAACATATTTTTATTGAATATATTAATCTCACATATAAGATTTTTTAAATCAATATTTTCCTTGTTTTCTTCATTATAATAGTTATTATATAAATTTATTAAGTTCACAACATTTTTATGTTGTCTTTCTATGAAAAAACAATTACATGTATCAGGTCCTGATTCAGTATCATTATTACACCAAGGACAGATCGTAAAATGTTTTCCATATATAGATTTTATCCAAGACCCATTTTCCATCTGTTCCGTTAATATACATCCATTTTGTATAATGTTTCTATAATGATCTAATATATATTTAAAATTCCTTTCTAGAAATCCTTTAATTTCAAAGCTTTTCATATTGTGTTTGATTGTAGTATCTAGTTTAACCGTTATCTGTTTAATAGAACAGCCCTGTTTAGCAGTTAGCTGTTTAATAGAACAGCCCTGTTTAGCAGTTAGCTGTTTAATAAAACAGCCTTTTTAAGCAGTTAGCTGATTAATAGAATAGTATACATAGTTTATTATCCCTGTAGTCAAATGAACTAGTTGTAAACTACCTCACAACTAGTATGAACCGCATGCCCAACTAGTCAGCCAACTATCTTTTTTTCCATGCAATCAACTGGTATTTTTAACATGGGGATGTCCTACGAGATGGCAATTTCGGTCAGAAATATACCAGTCTCATACTAGTTGAAAATAGACAGAAAAAATACTGGACTAATTATGGGCCAAAACCACTACTTTTTGAATTCATGAATATACATACAATAAAAAACTTTTGATTAAGTACACTTTAATACATTTCATATTTTTATTTAGCAGCCTTAGATTTGCCAATAATTAGTGTTAAATTTTTTGAGTATTAATTAAAAGGACAAATAAATACATAAATATTTCAAACTTTCGAACATAAATTTAAATGCATTTTCCATTAAATGATATTAAAAGTAAAAGCTTTCAAGTACAATAAACATTATATTTTTATCTTTTTTAATAGTATTGAATATGGAAAAGAAAACATTTTAGTTAAAGATAAAACGAATACTTTAGTTCATTTGAACTAAAAAAAATAAAAGTTTTCATTAAAATAAATTAAATTCATTAACTTGGCGCATTTCAGTCCTTTCTTTTTAAAAGTTTTTAAATGTAATAATGTTTAAAATTTGAGATTTGGATAAGAATAAAATAAACAAATAATTCAATAAGTTATTAAATATTGTTAATTTTTGTCTATACTTAAGCTTGTTGATTGATAATTGAAATTAATCAAATAATTATATTAATCAAATAACAAAATAATGATGTAATTAAAACTAACGAATTAATTAAAAATTTGTATTTAATTAGTAACTATTAAAAAGGAGCTAATATCGGCATTTACTAATTAAACGGTTATTCAAAAAAACATGCTTTAATTAATAATAACGGTTAACAATATACCCAAATAAAAGTTACAATATTTTGTGTACTTTATTGTATTAAACTGTCAAGTCAAATAAAACAGGGCATGAATAAATCGCTTTGCACCTGGTACAAGTCTGGTCATTTCCGAACTAGTTCGGTTTCAGTCAGGAAATTCTAGTTGTAAACTAGTATTTTTCCTGACTAGTTTGGAGTTTTACTGCAGGGATTTTATAAGTGATCACTTTCAATATAAATGATATAAAAGCCGAGTAAATATCTAATGTTTCTTACATGCACTATTTTGGTGAATTCTCATATCTAAAAATTTCATATTCCCCTCCCCCCGTACATTTTCGGTTCTGATGCAATTTTTCATACAACTAATAATTATACAAAACCCCATTTAAAATACAGCTTGTATTAAATTTATTAACTTATACAATTTTCATTAACTTTAATATAAGTACTAATTTTATTAACTCATTTAAGTTCCAAATCTTCATATAATAGTCTTATTAACTCTTACAAGTAATAATTTTTCATACAAGTATTAAATAAATAATTGTTTTTTGATTCACATAAGTTTTAAATTTTCATAGATTTTCTCAATGTGCAAAAAAGTCGAGTAAATATCTAATGTTTCTTGCATGCATTATTTTGTTCAAATTTTATATTTATCAATTTCATATTTTTTTTCATATGCATATTTTCGGTTCTGCTAAAAATTTTTCACACAACTAATAGCCTTTTTAACTCATAGAAGTTGTGAGTTTTCATACTAGTATAAAATTTATTACCTCATACAAGTTATAATTTTTCATACAAGTATTAAATTTAGGAACTCATATAAGATCATTCGTTTTCGTACAAGTAATTGTCTTATACAATTTCATTAATTTTCATCCTAGTACTAATTTTATTAATTCATATAAGTTCCAAATTTTCATACAAGTAATAGTCTTATTAACTCTTACTTTTTCATATAAGTATTACATTTTTTTACTTGAAGTAGTTGCATATTCCACACCACCCGGGAGGTTTGCAATAAAGGTGCGCTATCTATTTTTTATTTGTTTGGTGTTCGATTCCCCTGTAGGCCTACTTTCACCAAAGAACATATAATAAAGTTTTAAATATACTTATGTTTAGGAGAGATTTAAGAAATTTCGAAAGAGATGTACTTGTATACTCTATATTTATTAAAAATTCAATAAACGAAATGTACTTCTATAATTGAGAACTAACAAAATGGAAAAAAGTTTCCTTTCACGACTTAAAGAGTTTGTTTTTTAATAGGATTTAATATAAATATTAACACTATTCTCATTTATTTCAATAATAGCTTATTTTTCATTCTTATACATCACCATAAAGGTTGCTCTACTACAATCTACATCATAGTATTTTAAAGTATAGTTAAAAGGTTTGTAGTAACCCATTTCGAAAAACGATTCAACTGGTTGGTTTTTCAATAGATAATGTTCCGTATACTCGTTAACATCCGTTTCCATACAATCTTCAAGTTTATCGATAAATAACGGATCCTTCAACCACCTTTCTTTAAAGATCCATCTCCATATATGAATCTATGTTCATATTGTCTTCCGCCTTGAAGTAAAGCTTCTTCGTCTCCTTATTAAAATATATTTTGTTCATGTTTAAAACGTCATCACATAATAAATAGTTAGTCATTGATTTAAATTGGCTTTCTGAATAATTTTTTATTTGATAACTTTTCTTTTATATATTTCTGTTTTGTTAAAAAGGAGGATTGTAGGTAAGTTGTATATGTGGGGGTTCGTTATCGTCCACTTAACATTAATATATTTATAAGACAAACAATGATGATGAAATCAATATCAAGGTTATTCTATTTATAATATTAGCATTTGATTTGAATCATATTATAAAATGTAAATAGGGTAATACAAAATAAATATATTCTTTGTCACCAACATTGAGTTCAAGATTATTCCACATTTTAATTGAATCACATTATGAAGTATAAAATGGATTACTAAAATATATGTATATTTAAATATGTTCTTTATCAACAGTTTACCTTTAATATATTAGGCAAACAAGAAACGATGAACTCAAGGTTATTCTTATGATTAACGAAAAAAAAAAATTGTAAAATATATTCGTTATAAAATATAATGAAAGCTGTTATGATTCATACTACTTATTTTATACTAAATAAACATATCACAATATGTATTGATGGTAAACCGTGAAACCTTATAATATTATACTTACCAAGCTCAATGGAAAAGTGTTAATATTATTAACGGTATTTATAACAACAGATAAAACCTTAGAGGTATTTTTTACACTGAAGTGCTGAAGGAGGGTTTAGATCGCAAACTTTATGTTTGGTTAGATCTCAATAAATACCTTCAAATCTTCGATCACTTCAATTTTCTCATAATCAACATGTTAAAAGAGAAACTGTTTGCGGTATGATTGTAATAGTTGCTACAGTTTATGAAGGTGATTAAAAAACAAAAATAAAAATGTAAACTTAAATAGTTTCAAAACAACATGCGTTTTTAGTGAAATTGATTTATTAGCTATGCGGTATGTTGAAGAGGATATAAGTTCATCAAATAAGCGGAAACTCGTTAAAAAGGATATTCAAAATTTAGTTAAAGATAATACTATCGATGACAACACTAACGATAAAAATAATAATTTTAATGATAAAAATAAAGAGAGAAATATATATTCCATATATAAAGTAGATATATAAATTAACTGATTATAATTTTGTATTTCATTTTTATCTCGATCGCGAACTAAAGAACATATCTTGATTTTCATAATAGAAACTTAAAATGAAATATAATTTTATTATATTATTATCATTTATTTGTTTTATCCAAGTATTCCCATCTACAATACCTATTGATTTGAGTCAAAATGAATTTGAAAATACAGAGAGAAACTGAACTTTAAACTAATGAAATGGACTCAAAGTGATCAAAATGGATTAAAGGAAGACGTAAATAAAACATCTATCCCTGAAACAACATCAGAAGCACCTACATCTAATCCGAAAAAGTTTTTCACAACACAGGAAGCCATAGAAGCATTTAGACAAGATCTGATACAAAAAGAGAAAAATATTTCCGGAATAATTGAGAGTTCACATCCCTTTTATAAACATTTTCAGCTTCAATATGAGGATAATATTATGCTAAGAATTCGTTGTACATATGATAGTGATTTCCTTCAACGCAAACTGAATATTTCTTGTTTTGAGTATCGTCAGGTTGCATTCGAGAAAATTTTAAGTAACGGTGAAATTGAAATGGTTACTGGAGATGATACTACACTACGCTCAGATGTCACATTAATTCATATTAAAAGTTATAAACATGATATGAATATGGAAATTTCTTAATTTTTAATAGAATGAGATGGATGAAATATAAAAAGAATTTAAATGTAGTATATAAAAAGATTAATGTGATATTTGGTTTTCATTATTCAGCGGAGTGTAATCGATTAGTTAATAAAATTGGTGGCTCTAATATATACTTATGTTTACAATTATTTAAATAGGATTTCATTAGACTCTAAAAAATATTATAAACCTTTATAGAAACTCATAAGACTATTTTTTAAACGAATTAAAAAAAAAGCTTAAGCTATATAATGTCAGAGGAATATGCGTTGGTTATAGATGTTCAGGGATTCCATTTTAATAGGAAATTTATTGCTAAAGAAGTCAGCATATCAACATATGATTTATATATAACATCGTTTCTTATTCAACCTCCTTTTGAAAAATGTAAGTTGACGATACGGGATAAAACAACTAATAACTGGTTTTATCATAATCATCATGGATTAAAATGGGAAGATTGGTATAATGACTGTTATTGAATATATCTATACATTAATGAAAAGAGAAAATTATATATTCTATGCTAAAGGATTGGAGAAAATCAGATGGATTCAACGCTTATTCGGATACGATATTATTTTATATAATTTAGATGATTTAAATTGTCCAAATTTAAAGAATTTATGTATATAATAAAAATATAAATACTTGTAAATACCATAATAATTCTATGATATGTTCTGAAAAAAAATGGAACAATATTAAGAAAATTTATTTCTTCATTAAATACACTGGTCTACAAGGGTTTTGCGAATAAGACGGGACCTGGTGTTTCCGAACGGATTTTTCGTGCTGAACACGAATCTGGGGTCCAAAACTTCCCATCACGTCACGTTTTCGAGAAAAAAGGGGTTGAACCCCTAAAAACAGCGTTTTTGGCCATTTTTGAAAAATTGTAGAGCTGAACCCTGACGTGCTACAAACTTTGTATATGTCAGAAATTAAAGGCTAAATCGTGCCCTTTCGAATGAGCCCTATGCCGAATTAATCGCATGCACCCTTAGATCAGGGGGTGTATTTGTGTCTAGGAGTCCAATTTTTATATCCACCATATTCGACCCGTCATCTTAAATTTTTAAAATCTAACTGCAGATTCGTAATCAGCGACTTTTAATATAGTTAAAACCTTGGCATTATTAATTTTCTATGATCGTTTAAGATTAAATTCTTTCTGTGATCAATTTTTCCTGCACCCCTAAACACAAATACACCCCCTGCTTTAAGGGTGCACGCGATCAATTCGGCATAGGGCTCATTCGAAAGGGCACGGTTTAGCCTTTAATTTCTGATATATGCAAAATTTGTACCACGTCAGGGTTCAGCTCTATAATTTTTCGAAAATGGCCAAAAACGCTGTTTTTAGGGGTTTCAACCCCTTTTTTCTCGAAAACGTGACGTGATGGGACATTTTTGACCCCGGATTCGTGTTCAGCACGAAAAATCCGTTCAGAAACACCAGGTCCCGTTTTATTCGCAGAAAAAAAGTTGAAATTTGTAGACCAGTGATATCTAATAATAAATATAAATAAATAAGTAATTATAAAACTTTATTTTATTTAAAATAAATTTTTTTTAGTTCTCGCCATCAACATCAGCAGACCTTTCCATTCATATTGGAAAGATTAAACGCTTTCGTATTATTTTTGAATTTGTTAGACATCCGGTGACTCTTTTGAATTTAATAAATTTGTGTTTCAATGAATATAAACGAGAAAAACAAGTATCTTAATCCTTTTTCGAAACGATGTATTATTAATATCTCCTGCTTTCCATATCAAAATATAAGTTTTCATAAAAAGTATGCTTAACAACTTTTCTCACTAAGTCAGCAATATATGAATGAACAAGTAAGAGCAGCGCTGTCTTCGGCTATGCCGAAGGCTTCATACCTTTCATGAACATCTGCAAATTTTAGTTTGACAGATTACTGATTTTGAATACATCTGCATACATCGATAGAGGAGTTACATACTTATATAAAAAATCGTATCTAAACAATCAGAGGTAAGGAAGATATACTTTATATGATCGGTATTTAAACCGGTAACACAATTTATTGGGTTTAGTTTCCTACATAAAGGAGATATATGGCAAAAACTGGTATCTTACCAATCAGTGCTATAGGAGATAAAGCTTATACAGCATAGATTTTGACGATTTTCTCAGTAGACTTTGTATTATTATTTATAAAATATCTTACGAAATTTATCGGTTTTAGCTGTTCAAATAAAGGAGTTTTACAGTAAAATCCCATATCTGAACAATCAGATGTATGGAATATATATGTTGTAGTCACCCGATCCTTGTTATTTTCACTGTAAGTATTCTGTTAATAATGAGTGAAAATGGTGCGAAATTTCATGTTCCTAGCTGCATAAATGGAGGAGTTATGATACAAGATCTCATATCTGAACAATCGGTTGTATGGGGGCTGCAGGTTATAGTGACCCGATCTTTGTTATTTTCAGTGTAAGTCTTCTGTTGATAATCAGTGAAAACAGGGCGAAATTTCATGGTCCTAGCTACATAAATGGAGGAGTTATAACGAAAAATCTCATATCTGAACAATCAGTTGTATGGGAGCTATAGGTTATAGTTATCCGATCTTTTTAATTTTCACTGTAAGTTTTCTGTTGATGATTATTGAAAACAGTGCGGAATTTCCTGTTCCCAGCTATATAAATGGAGGAGTTATAACGAAAAATTTTATATCTGAACAATCAGTTGTATGGGAGCTATAGGTTGTAGTGAACCGATCTTTGTAATTTTCACCGTAAGCATTCTGTTGATAATGGGTGCAAGTGCTTCAAAATTTCATGTTCGTAGCTGCATAAATGCAGAAGTTATAACGAAAAATCTCATATCTGAACAATCAGTTGTATGGGAGCTATATGTTAAAGTGGTCCGATTCTTCCGGTTCCGACAAATGATTAGTACATTATAAAAATACACCCACCTACCAAATTTGATCCGGATATCTCTAAAACTGAGAGACTAGATTGCATACAAACAGACAGACAGACGGACAGACGGACATGGATAAATCAACTCAGCTCGACGATCTGATCATATAAGTATACATTTTAATGGGTCTATCTCTTCTTATTCTGGTACTTACAAACATCGGACCAAAGTTATAATACCATTTCATGCTCATGAAAGGTATAATAATGCTAGATGAATAAAACATTTAAATATACACATACTTTTATAAGCATTTTTTATATGTTTATGTGGGATTCGTTATCGTCCACTTGGCGTTACTATACTTATTAGGCAAACAATGATGATGAAAGCAAGATTAAGGCAATTTATAATATTAGCATTTGATTTAAATCATATAATAAAATTTAAATAGGGTAAAAAAAATTAAAAAAATGTATTCTTTGTCAGCAACATTGAGTTCAAGATTATTTCCACATTTTAATTGAATCATATTATGAAGTATAAAATAGATTACTAAAATATATGTATATTTAAATATGTTCTTTATCAACAGTTTGCCTCAATGCTTTTTATATAGTTATGAAATGTGTATAAATAAGCTAATACTGCACATTAGAAACTATTACTTTTGTATTAAAGATACTTATAAAACACATCATGCCTGGAATCAATCGAATCATCAATAGCGAGCATCATGGAGAGTACAACTTCGATTTCGAATTGGAGATGTTGTGCTTTGAAGACATGAAAAAACCCTTATATATGTATTGAAGATGAAGATGATGGTCCCCGGTTACAGGTTTTAGGAGGAGTACATAATGGAGCAACATCAAAACTAACATGAATATGAAAGAAGGGGTTTAGATATTAAGACTAAATTAAAGTATTATAATAGAAAAAATAGGGAAGCGATGTATGATGTAGAAGTTTATTCTAAATCATATAATAATATTTTATTTGAATATAAATTAACTGTTGAATTGGTATTTAGAAATTTGAAATTTAATTATATAGAACCATAGATTTATTAAAAAAACTTCAGCGTTTATTTGAATATAATATTATTTTATACTAGCTGTACCCTGCCACGCTTTGCTGTGGCATATTCCTGTTATATGTATGGTAAATTATTAACGGAATTTGTTCCATACGTTTCATAAGTGTTTGGTTATGTAATAGATACTTGTGTGCACACAATATTTGTTGTTTTTCCATTCTCTGCATAGATATCAAGGATATCTTGTTTGCCGACACAGGATTACGCAACATCTGAGAAGCAATCCGCATCTAAATCTAAACCATACTTTTCCAAAGTTCGACCCTGACCTTGATTGTGATTCCGAATGTCAATCGAATTGGGAATTGCAATCTTTTAAATTGAAATGGTGTATCGGTCGGAATCATGGGAATTCTTCACCTTTGAAATGCCACGTTAAAATATTTACTTACACTACTTTCTTCATCAATTTCTTAAATGCGAGTCGCGTGCCGTTGCAAAGTTTTGGCTGATTAATATTCCGCAACATTATCATGTGTCACACCTATTTTCAATTTCAGTATGTGGGATCTCCCAGGAAGATCAATCGAATTCAAAAATTCCGTTGGATGGTCTTTTTCCCACAACGGTGTTTATCGACGTAAATGCTATTTCCTCACGTTGAATGCTGGATTGAATAACATTAGTGCTATTCACCAAAGTGAGCAAGTGGCCTGGCAGTCTGGTAAAAAAGCTGATCAGCTCAAGCAACGACTGTTGTCAATACCACTATTATTTGGTTGATAGACATCCTTATTCTTCGTAGCAAGAATAGCCCGTTCACTGAGCCAATCGTGATTCCTATAATTCATTTTTTTAATAAAGAAACATTCTTTCGATCAGTTCTCCTTTCGATGTTTCTAAGTTACAAAAATTATCAGGCCATAAAATTCGTCTTAATCTCTCATTGACTGGCAGCTTTTCGTTCCCAATATCCAGTAATTGTCGCGAGAATACTTCGGCTGCAGTGTATGCATGTATGTTCGTCTTGTCATAATGTTGACTTTTTCAGGCAAGCATTTATCTCGCCCGCTAGTGTTAATGTACACACAATGTTTGCGTAAAATCTCCTGCGAGCAATATCAATGCATTCCCGAATGGTTGAACGTTTTCTCGCAAATCTCGCAACAATCGATCAACCTCAAGCGATTTTTTTTTTGTTCCCGGGTGCACTCATCCCAAACAATGAGTTTAAATTTTTGTAATACTTTTTCCATCCCGGATGCTCTGGAAATATTGCACGTGGGAGTTTCGATGATTTATAGTTCAATGGCAGCTCAAGAGCTGAATTGGCAATGCTTCCACCTGGTAACAATGTCGCAGCAATTCCAGACGAAGCGATAGCTAAGGTAATGTAATTTTTTGATCGAACC
Source organism: Rhagoletis pomonella (assembly GCF_013731165.1). Taxonomy (NCBI): domain Eukaryota; kingdom Metazoa; phylum Arthropoda; class Insecta; order Diptera; family Tephritidae; genus Rhagoletis; species Rhagoletis pomonella. Next base: position 13,888,046 of record NW_023458557.1, on the reverse strand, counting down.
GTTGCCACAATCCATCTGGTAAGGAATATTTTCCTAGTTCCTCCTCGCGCATCCAAGAAGATGGTCCCCCAACTCCGTCATTTATCATTTGCTTATCCTTCTTCTACTTTGGCTTTGTAACCGCCTAAGCCATTTTGGCCGAGCTCGACAAAGAACGCCAGTCATTTCTCTCTGTGCCAACTTGGTCTCTCCAATGAAGTGGGGGCTCCCTATTCCTCTGATACCACCAGCGGATTGCGAGTTGAATTCTTTCACACCTGGAACTTCGGTTCCGATTGGAACGACATATCTAACCCAGCGGAGCCGCTATATTTTCATTCGCTGCACTATGTACATTTCGTTGTAAAGCTCATACAGCTCATCGTTCCATCGTCTGCGGTACTCGCCGTCGCCAGCGCGTAAAGGCCCGTAAATCTTCCGCAAAATCTTTCTCTCAAACACTCCAAGAGCCGCCCCATCGGATGTTGTTATTGTCCATGCTTCTGCGCCATATACCAGCACGGGCATGATGAGTGACTTCTAGAGCGCGGTTTTTGTACGTCGAGAAAGGACTTGACTCCCGAATTGCCTACTCAGTCCAAAGTAGCAATTGTTGGCAAGAGTGATTCTGCGTGGGTTTTCCATGCTGATATTTTTATCGGTGATAATGCTGGTTCCCTAGTAAACGAAATTCCCCACTTTCCCGAAATTATAACTGTCAACAGTGACGTGGGTTCCAAGGCGCGAATGCGCTGACTGTTTTTTTATGACAGGAGATAATTCGTCTTGTCCTCGTTTACCACCAGGCGCATTCGCTTTGCTTCCGTATCCAGCTTGGAAAAGGCAGAAGAGACTTCGCGGTTTTTGTTACCGATGATGTCGATGTAATCGGCACACGCCAGAAATTACACGCCCTTGTAAAAAAATGTTCCTGCACGGTTCAGTTCTGCATCTCTTATTATCTTAACATTTGCATCATGCGATCGTAACTGCCCTTCTGCTTTCGCTTTAATTTGGGAATCTTTGATCGGGAATAGGAGTTCACAATAGTAATGATAATCATAATCATAATAATATTTTCTCAAGTTATTCAAAATTTCTTTATTCGCAATATACGTAGTAGGCTATGGCGATCCCAAACGAAATAAATTGTTTACGATTAAAAGTTAACTGATTTATAATGCTAGGGAATGGTGTCAACAATTTTAAGTTTTCATTAAGTATTTTTTAAACAGCTTTTATGCGATAGTTTTTTGTTTTTATTACTCTTTTATCATTTTGTTATTTTTTCAGTAGTTTTTAGCCGACTTCATAAAAATTAAAAGGTTATCAATTCGCCGGAATATTTTTTTTATGTATGTTACCGCATAACTTTGGACCACGTCAACCGATTTCCAGGTGATCCCATATTAATTTGGTTTAGATCCAATCATTGGATCATGAAAAAATTAACGTACTATTAAATTTTTATATGAGAGTTGGCGTCGGTGTGGTTTTTGCTTTAAAATTACTTGTTTATTAATTTTCTACATTAAGTAATTTGTGTACCAGCTCTTCGTTGATAATATGATCACTTCGTTTGATAAGATGTTGTAAATTCTATATATATTTAAACTGTTCGGATTTTGGATAAGTGGAAAGATTTAAGAAATTCCCTAGTAAGCTTTACCAAACACTTTTCGTTTTGAACCAATTATGTAATATTTTATTTATTCTCAATATTTTTAGTCTTTACTTTTAGTTAGGTGATTATCCTATTAAAAATATTTCTAAATCAAAATTTTTCAAATATCTCTCGTTTGGCACCCATATTGTAACTCAAACATATTTTAGATTGTAAGTCTTCTTAAAACTCTTTAGTTTGATACCCATATTGCAATATTTCATTTATTAAATCAATCCAAGACGGTCCACCATAATGCTCAATAATATACATACATATGTACGCACACATGTATTTATTAGAAACATTCCTAAATTTTTAGCGCCAAATTAACTATCTTTTAACTTCCCCTCCAAACAGTTTTAGTGCTTTGAGGTTAAACTCAAATCTATTGAAAAGAGCGCGGGTACTTATTTTCCCGTATTCAATCAGGAACGACCGTCAGCCACCACCCATCGTCCGTATCCGCTTTACATTTGTACATATCCATACATAAATAATAATAAATCAAACATATTTGACAAAGGACTAATTTTTCGATGGTTTATTTATGTTATCGCTTTATACAGAAAATACACTGTGTAACATACTAAGCTTTCGAGTTCAAATTTTCAAATAAAATAAATATTTCCAACAGTCACTTATCTTAAACCTCCTTAATTTAATACCTATATTTTAATAAGTCATTTATTTCATCAAATATGCAAATTAAGTTAAATTTTCAAACAGGTGGCAACCGTACTCAAATATATTTTCGGCCGTAAACTTTAATGAGAATCTAAAGCTTGTTATCGACATTGCAATATTTCATTTATTTTATCAATTTCACTGAGCAAAAATTTTCAAATAGGTGGCAGACCTCCTCAAAAATATCTCCTACAGTCACGTTTCTATTGCAATATGTCATTTATTTTATCAATTAAATTGAGTTAGATTTTCAACCAGGTGGTAACCCTCCTCAAACATATCTTCTGCTGTAAGATATGCAAAGCTCTTTAGTTTCGACACCCACATGGCAATACTTCATTTATTTTATCAATTTAATTGAATTAAAGTTTTCAAATAGGTGGAAACCCTTCTAAAAAATATTTCCAACAGTTATCTTTCTGAACCCTATTTAATTTGATACCCACATTGCAATATTTCATTTATTTTATCAATTTAGCCGAGTTAAAATTTTCAAATAGGTGCCAACCCTCCTCAAATAACCCTCAAAAATATAGAGTAATCTTTCTGACACCTATTTTATTTGATACCCACATGGCAATATTTCTTTTATTTTATCACTTTAACCGAGTTAAAATTTTTAAATAGGTGGCAGCCCTCAAAAATATTTAAAACAGTTATCTTTCTGAAACCTATTTAATTTTATACCCATATTGCAATATTGCATTTATTTATCAATTCAACTGAGTCAAAATTTTTAAATAGGTGGAAACCCTCAAAAATGTCTCCAACAGTCATATTTCTTAAACCTCTTTAATTTGACACCTATATAATAAGTTATTTATCTTATCAATTAAATTGAGTTAAATTTTCAAACAGATACCAACCCTCATCGAACATATTTTCGGCTGTAAGCCTTCTTATTTATTTTATAAATCAATTATATAAATAGGCAATCATGTTTCCTTTACACCCCTTTTACGGCTAAACTGTACTTCTAAGGTATAAACAATTACATATCATTAGCAAGGTATTTTGATGCTGATGTGCAGGCAATTTTTAAAATTTCAAATTAGTTTAAAATAGAGCGAAAAAATCAATTCAAAAGTCACACCAATACCAATGCCATACATGTACATGGTTGGGGCGGAAATGCCTCCTAAATGTATGCTTTAATATTGATAGTGAATTAAAGAAACGTGCTAAGCAGCAGTTTAGGAATAAGATGTATGTATGTATGTACATGAATAGATTAGCCTCAAACAAGGATGAGATAATTTTGAGTATGGAGAAGAAGAAAGGGATAAATACAGAAATTAAAATAAAAGTAAAGAAACCTAAATATAAAGACAAAGAGGAAGGAAAATTTAAATACCTAACCTAATAACAATGGTGGGGGTGAATATGTTAATGAAGAAAAGAATGGACATATTTATATGAGGATAAAGGAAAGGATAAAGATGAAGAAGAAGATGAAGACCATGACGAGGAAGAAGATGAAGATGAATATGAAGATAAGGATAAAGATAACTTATCTTAACTTAACCCCTTAACTTAACTTA
>NW_023458557.1:13881582-13884076 GCF_013731165.1 Rhagoletis pomonella | reverse complement strand
TGAAGTTCTGGGCATGGACTGCCTAACCACGGCCCCAGAAGTGGAGAACGCTATACGCGGGGAGTTAGGAGACAAGATGAATGACCAACTTCGCGTCTCTCTCCTCGCTGTAAACTCGCGAGAACAAAGAATGGCTGTGGTGGAAATCGACGAACTGCCAGGCCGGACTCTTATTGAAAAGGGGAAGTGGCGAGTAGGTTGGATTATCTGCCGCGTCCGAGAGCGCGCGGATGTCCAAAGGTGTTTCCGCTGTCTGGGGTATGGCCACAAAAAGGCGGCATGCAAAGGCCCAGACACAAGCAGTTCATGCTGAAAATGTGGTCAGCAGGGCCACATAGCCTCTGCATGTAAAGAAAGCCCAAGCTGCTACGTATGCTTGGCAGGAGATGGACAGAAAAATTCCAATCACCTGCCCGGGTCGGGAGCGTGCAAGGCCTACAGGGATGCCCTTGCTGAGGCTAAGACAAAGCTTGGGAGAATATGATTAAATTTATACAAGGCAATATGAACAGGAGTAGGGTAGCTGATGACCTGCTGGACCAATTGGTTCTTGAACAAAGAGCAGACGCTGTCATCATCAGTGAACCCTATAGAACAAAGGAAACTTGGCATGTTGACTAATCAGGCTCGGCCGCGATATGGATTGCTAACCCCAACCATCGAGTAGAGAGCAGCGGGGTCGGACGCTGCTACGTCTGGGTTAAAATGGCGCAAATCACTCTGGTGAGCTGCTACCTGTCTCCAAACGACACAGTCCCTGTCTTCAGGAAAAAACTCGAAGACCTTGAAGACGAATTGCGCGATATAACCGGCCACATAATTATTGCTGGAGATTTCAACGCAAGAGGCGTGGAATGGGGTATGCCCCAAACAAACACCAGGGGAAGACTGGTCCTTGAAATGGCAGCCCGCATTGGCCTGACCATCCTCAACACCGTAACGACCCCTACATATCGAAGGCCGGGTTTTGGATACTCTATCCCTGACATAACCCTGGTCTCAGAGAGCCTTCTTCGACGGGCTGACGGATGGAGAGTAATGGAAGACCTGAGTGGTAGCGACCACAACTACATCACCTTACAAGTCACTGACATAACGCGAGGGCAAACACGTAGTATCGCTCGCAGGAAACCAGGATGGAACCCGTCTAGGGTCGATGTTCGCAAGTTCGATACGTCACTCCTAGGAGATTACCAAGGTATTTCACCCACAACGGGAAAGATCCACAACAGGGAGTCTTGTACTAAGATGGTCGAAGAAACTATGCGCTGCATTCACCGGGCATGCAAAGCCTCAATGCCACAGAGGAGAGCATGGTCAGGTAAAAAGCAGGCATACTGGTGGAATGATCGAATTGCTGAGCTGCGAAGGGCCTGCCATAGAATGCGGAGACTCGCAACGCGCGCTCGTGGTAGACCTGAGGCACTGACCAGAGTAGCAGCCTACAAAAGCGCTAAGAAAGCACTTGGGCCGAGATACAGAAGAGTAAAAGGAACTGCTGGAAAGCGCTATGTGATGAAGTGGATCGCGATCCCTGGGGCCAGGGATACAAAATAGTGATGAAAAAGTTCCATACATCATCGCAAGCGATGGACGAGGCCCGAGTTAAGCATATAGTGGATGCGCTATTTCCCACACACCCACTAAGAGCCGATACAGTGTTCGTCGAGGAACAAGCCGAGGCACTACTGTTTTAGACAGACGAGCTGAAGCTAGCCCTGCGAAGCATGAAAGCCGGCAAGGCTCCAGGCCCAAATGGCATACTAGCGGAGGCAATCAGGTTAGCAGCGAAAACGAGCCTTGATCTCCTGCTTAACATGTACAACAGCTGCCTTAGGGCCCGGGTCTTCCCAAGCCAATGGAAGAAGGCGAGACTGGTGCTTATACCCAAGGGCAAAGGGGACCCAAACTCTCCTTCATCCTTCCGGCCACTCTGCATGCTAGACACAGCAGGCAAAATGATGGAGAGTCTGCTAAAAATACGCTTGACGTCAGCCATAGAAAGCGAGGGAGGCCTTTCACCCCGACAACATGGCTTCAGGAAGGGACACTCAACTATAGGAGAAATTGGCGAAGTAGTCGAGGCGGTACATAAGGCCGAAGAAGATGGGACGACATGCTGGAGGCCTTGGAACGGTCATTCAAGGTTCCATCATACTTGCTAGATATGATCCGGGACTACCTCAGAGACCGTTGGCTTTTGTACGACACAACACAAGGTCAGAGAAAGAGACATATAACCGGCGTACCGGCACAGGGGTCTGTACTTGGCCCGGACCTCTGGAACGCCACGTATGACAGTCTGTTGCGCACAGAAATGCCGGAGAGCGCCTTCCTTGTCGCCTTCGCGGACGACGTGGCCGCCGTCATAACAGCAAGAAATGTCCAGCTAGCACAGCTCAAGCTAAACCAGGTCATGCGCAACGTCAGTGGATGGATGAGCGATCACGGTCTGCAATTGGCTACAGCCAAAACGGAGATCGTGCTCCTCACT
>NW_023458557.1:13876882-13881482 GCF_013731165.1 Rhagoletis pomonella | reverse complement strand
GCTGCCCGGCAGGATATCACCCTGATATAGGTGCGCTCCTCAGAGGTAAAAACCGTAGGTGACTTTAATGCGCAACACGATCTTTGGCACTCAAGCCTGTCAAACGATCGTAGGGGAACAGACTTGGCTGAGCAGATAGACGATTCGACATTCTGCACAATGAACGACGACGCACCCACCAGGATTATGGGTAACTGCAGTAGCTCGCCAGACATCACAATAGTTAGCGCTGGGCTGATAAACAGCATAACATGGCGACCTATGCTGACTCTAGCATCAGACCACCTACCCATAGTCATCTCGATAGATAAACCAACCGACTTTGCCTCCGCCAAACACCGGACCTATATCAACTTCTCTAAAGCTGATTGGAAAGGTTACGCGGAGTTTACCGAAAACACTTTCACAGCGCTCAACACACCAACCGACGTCCATCTCGGTGAACGGAAGTTCCGCAGGGCTGTCACTGCTGCTGCAGCTCGCTTCATATTTGCAGGATGTATATCGGACCCACGTCCAAACTTCCCTGCCGAAGCGGCTGTTCTAGCCGATGAGCGTGATAGCCTTCGTCAGGCCGATCCCGGAGATCCCCGTATCAGGGATCTCAACGCGGAGATTCGGCAACTAGTAAACGTACATAAGCGGAAGAAGTGGGAGGAGCATCTGAAGACCTGTAATTTCACCTCTGGTGTGAGCAAGCTTTGGTCAACCGTGAGGTCACTATCTAATCCGACGAAGCACGGCGACAGAGTCGAAATTTCCTTCGGCGACCATGCCTCGTCGGACCCGGAGCGATGCGCAAGCTACTTTAGCCGGCAGTTCATACTGCATCCTCCGGTGGACAAATCCAAGCGTCGAGTGACCAGAAGGCTGCACAAACTGCCAACAACCTGTGCCCCCCTTGCTTTCACTTGCGGTGAAGTTCAGGTGGCCATTGGGGAGGCGAAAGCCTCCAAAGCCATGGGTCCCGACGGAATATGTATGCTGATGCTGAAAAATTTGGGTCCTGCGGGGGTGGCGTACCTAACGGAGGTCCTCAACTTGTCAATGGCCACTCTCATCATCCCAGACATCTGGAAGGTAGGGAGAGTGGTCCCATTGCTCAAACCGGGGAAACCTGCAAACAAAGGAGATTCTTATCGTCCGATAACACTCCTTTCCCCAGTAGCGAACACACTCGAGGCCTTGCTACTCCCGTACTTCACAAACCACCTGACCCCAGCGAAGCATCAGCATGGTTTCCGTAAAGTGCACAGTACAACAACAGCACTTAACACCATAAACACTCAGATAACTCGTGGCCTTAACCGAAACCGTCCCTGTGAGAGACCGATTCTAGTAGCGTTGGACTTGTCAAAGGCGTTTGACACCGTCTGCCATTCCACGCTACTAGAAGATATAGAGGCCTCCTCTCTCCCACAGAGGCTCAAACGGTGGTCGGCAAATTATCTGAGTGGTCGACATTCGTCGGTAATGTTTAGAGACAAAACGAGTAAGCAGCGAAAAATAAAACAGGGGGTTCCTCAGGGTGGTGTCCTTTCCCCGCTACTGTTTAACTTTTACATTTCAAAGCTCCCTCAACCCCAGAGGGAGTCTCGATTGTCTCTTATGCCGACGATTCTCTCCGAACTTTCTCGCGTCTTCACTGCAAAGTGTCTAGCCCTCTCCCCTACGAAATCCTCCGCGACCCTGTTCACAACCTGGACGAAGGAGGTCAGGCTACCGCTGGGCATTCACGTCGATGACACACCAATTCCGACGGTGAATAACCCCAAAATACTCGGAGTAACATTCGACAGCCTGCTCTCCTTCTCTGCGCACTCAACCGCTATTGTCAATAAAGTACAGAGCCGCAACAAGGTCCTCAAGTCGCTAGCCGGCAGTACTTGGGGCAAAGACAAAGAAACGTTGCTGGCAACATACAAGGCAATAGGCCGGCCGGTTTTGAACTACGCAGCGCCAGTGTGGTCGCCAGGGACTAGTAGGACGCAGTGGACGAAGCTACAGACTGTACAGAACACCGCACTCAGGACAGCGACAGGATGCCTCCTGATGTCGCCTGAACACCACCTGCACGGCGAGGCGCAAATGCTCCCTGTAAAGGAGCACAATATAATGCTCTGCAAGCAGTTCCTGATCGGGAGCCACAGAAGTGGCCACCCAAGCAGACAGCTGCTTGGTGGAGCCCTCGCCTAGGCACGTCAGGAGGCATCTATATGAACTGACGGACGAAGTCCAGAGGTTCATTAAGCAACCTCTGGACCCGACAGCGTACCGACAGGCCCTCAATGGCATTCACAGGGACTCAGTCTCGAGTTATGTAGGCTCTAGACCTGTGAATGCCGTTCTAGGCATACCACCCCCGGACATAGACGAGACGGAGCTTCATCTGCCTCGGGAGACACGCACAACACTTGCACAACTTCGCTCCGGTTACTGCAGCAGGTTGAACTCCTACCTGAGTAGGTTGAATGAGGATGTGCCGAATGAGTGTCCGGCATGCGGAGAGACCCCACATGACTCGAAACATCTCTTCGCATGCCCGGAAAACCCGACAACCCTAACGGCCCTGTCCCTGTGGACAAACCCCACAGAAGCTGCACGCTTCCTAGGGTTGCCGTTAGTGGAACTTGACGACAACGACTGAGATACCAACCGTCCTGGGCGGGGTTGTTGTAGCCGGCTGTGGTTTTTGTTGACTTTTCATAGTGAACAAACACAAATCATCTACGCTAACTAGCGGATGTCATACGAATACATCGATTCGTAATAGAGGATAACAGAATGCAACCGTTTATCGTGCATCGTACGAGTTCATAATAGGGGGGTTACACAATTGCTTGGTCACCTTTTACATTACACTCACTGTGGTTTGTTAGTGTAACCATTGCCTCAAATTAAACTTCGGCACACATATTTTCTATTAAGTTTCTTAATTCAAATACTTTTCCACATAGGCAAAGCACAGATTCAATTTAGTTGCACATTGAATCGGCTTTCACTTTTTTTTTCGTGTCACAAATAGTTTGATTTGCTAACTCATCACACTAACAACCACTTGAGTTTCGAGGATCATAACCTCATTTATTATTGAATTTTTGTTTTGCACGGATTCCAAGCACTTTATCGCTGTAATACCGCTTTCACAAAATCACGTTACGCGCGATATAACCTTTGGATAAAAAATATACACGTTTTGTCCACATTTCAAACATATCCTTCCATTGGACTTGGGTGTGAGTTGGTTGGCGACCATCTTCTGTAAATACGTACATATATAAGTGCAAATACATACATACACACGCACATACAAACAAAAATAAATAAATAAATTTATACGTTCGCTTAAATTCCGTTGTTATAATCTTCGATAGTGCAAGAGGAACTTAAAGCTATGTGGAGGAAAGTAAAGACAGCGTATGAGGCACTAGTACATTCCGATAGGTTAGACACCACAGGACTTGCCACTGTGAAACCTAAGTACAAAAATTCCTATGCTGTATACTTGCGCTGCATGTCAAACATGGCAGAACTCCATGCAAAGTTCGTAAAGAATGACAAAGATGTTGAGGATATGTCCGCCCGAGAACATAATATTCAACTTCCTCCGTGCGATACGGACATATTCAAAGGCGACTATCTCACATGGCCTACGTTCCGAGATATGTTTACGGTCATATACATACTCAACAAGCGCCTCTCTCCTGTGGAAAAATTGTTCCACCTAAACCAAAAAACAGAGGGGGAGGCCAGAGAGATAGTGAGTAAATGTCCATTGACTAACGATGGCTTTCAAACTGCCTGGAAAAATTTGAGTGATAGATACGAAAATAAACGTATCCTCGTAAATGCCCAATTAAAGATTATTTTCAACCTACAGGCGGTACATAGCGAGTGCGGTAGCTCCATCAAACAATTGCAGCGAGATATTAATAACTGCATCTCGACATTACAGCGTGAACAGATTGACACTTCAAACTGGGATGCAATCATTACATATCTCTGCTTAACGAAGTTACCAGAAACTACATTAGCGTTGTGGGAGCAAAGTATTGAAAGCAAAACTGATATATCCAAGTGGGAGGACATGGATAAATTTCTTTCACAACGGTTTCAAACTCTAGAAACCGTTTCAGATATTAGAGGCATTAAACCTAACTCCACTGCAGGGCCGCACATTAGTAGGCATACCAATGAAGCTCATCAAAAAAGATTACAATCATTCCATGCTAGTGTACCCAAAGCAATTTGCAATTTCTGTGAGAGCAACGAGCACAAGCTATCAAGTTGCCAAGAATTTCTCAACCTAGCAGCAGCCGGCAGAATCAACGAATAACAACATTTGCTTGAACTGTCTATCCTCCGGACATAAGGTGTCAAGGTGCAGAAGCTCATTCAATTGTAGAACGTGTCACCTGCGGCACCACACGATCCTCCACACCCAGGCAGTTCCGCCTAAAGCAACCTTTCCAGCTAACAATTCGCATCCCACAGACGACATCGCGTCATCTTCCGCCCAAGCACAAGCAATACGCGACTCTACAAATACAGTTAATAACGTTCAATCTTGTTTCGCTAACATGAGAAAAGGGGTTTTATT
>NW_023458557.1:13875364-13876782 GCF_013731165.1 Rhagoletis pomonella | reverse complement strand
CTTCGATAAATCAGTAAATATTGAAGTTAATTTATTCAAAATTGATGTTTGCAACAATTCTCTACCAGGAAATACATTAATGGTAAAATTTTGGAAAATGGGCGTGGCAGCGCCCACTTATGATCACATATATGTATATCGGTAACCGTTCTACCAATTTATACCAAACTCGTTGTGGTTATTGTGCTTGCCACATATAAGCAAAACGTTGAAAATTATTGAAATCGGACTAAAATTACGGCCGCTTTTCATATAACGGTAAATTTCAGAAATGCTTGAAACTTCAATATTTCGAAATTTAAGGACGCTAATTTACTCAAAATTGATACACCCCGGCTTACCATCTAGCGGTAGCTTTTGGAAAGGTGAAAAAAACATATATTTAATACTTGCGCCGGGTATTTAATGTTCGGCTCCGCCCGAACTTAGACTTTCTTACTTGTTAAATGTAAAATAGAGGCGCCACGCCCCCTTTTTCCGAAATCAAGCAAACTTCACATAAACTATCTGCATGATAGTCCAAATATGCCGCATAAATTTGGTGGAATTCGGTGAAGCCGTTCTCAAGTTATAAGCTCACACCAAAAACGTGTACTTATTTTTATACATAAGATACATATGCCACGCCCCCTTTTTCAAATTTGGGCAAACTCCACACAAAATATCTGCATGATAGCCCGAATACGGTTTGTAAATTTGGTTGGATTCGGTGAAGCCGTTCTGAAGTTATAAGCTAACTCAATAATTTTTATATATAAAATAGAGGCGCCACGCCCCCTTTTCCGAATTCGAGCAAACTTCACATAAACTATCTGCATGATAGCCCAAATATGCCACATAAATTTGGTTGAATTCGGTGAAGCCGTTCTCAAGTTATGAGGTCACACCAAAAACGTGCACTTATTTTTATATATAAGATTATCATAAATCATTAACATTAAGTCCCGCCTTCAATTTAGTATTTATTATGTACCGATCGAGTAATATTTACCAAAGTTTTATCGAAAAACTTAGGTGAATCTCCAGTTTTTTTCTACAAAAATTTCTCTTCAAAAGTGTGTTACAAAAAAAGTGATGCAGAAAAGTGTGCCAGGGAGTTACTTTTTTTGTTCAAACTGAATGCAAAGCAATATCGTCCAATTAAAGAGTCCTCAAAAGGATTTCCCAAGATATGTTAAAGACTATTGCATTCCCCTACAGTCACTTTTTCACATAATGGAATTAACTCCGCTCCATTCCGCTCCAATTTTCAAGACTTAAAATGGCCGTTTCTTACCCTAATTGTAGTTTGTTAATGTATGTTTTTTTTTTGTTGTTCGTAGGAGAGGGAAAAGCTTTATGAACTGGCCGGGGGCGCTAGTCTCTATACTACCTTCCCCGAGTGTGGGACTCCCACCGAAGCGTGTTGGGCTACCCAC
>NW_023458557.1:13871230-13875264 GCF_013731165.1 Rhagoletis pomonella | reverse complement strand
GGTCATCAGCTACCCTACTCCTGTTCATATTGCCTTGTATAAATTTATACATATTCTCCCAAGCTTTGTCTTAGCCTCAGCAAGGGCATCCCTGTAGGCCTTGCACGCTCCCGACCCGGGCAGGTGATTGGAATTTTTCTGTCCATCTCCTGCCAAGCATACGTAGCAGCTTGGGCTTTCTTTACATGCAGAGGCTATGTGGCCCTGCTGACCACATTTTCAGCATGAACTGCTTGTGTCTGGGCCTTTGCATGCCGCCTTTTTGTGGCCATACCCCAGACAGCGGAAACACCTTTGGACATCCGCGCGCTCTCGGACGCGGCAGATAATCCAACCTACTCGCCACTTCCCCTTTTCAATAAGAGTCCGGCCTGGCAGTTCGTCGATTTCCACCACAGCCATTCTTTGTTCTCGCGAGTTTACAGCGAGGAGAGAGACGCGAAGTTGGTCATTCATCTTGTCTCCTAACTCCCCGCGTATAGCGTTCTCCACTTCTGGGGCCGTGGTTAGGCAGTCCATGCCCAGAACTTCTAGACGTAAACGCCCAGTGAGAATACGGGTGTCTCCAAGCTGGCCAATGGCAGTGCACACATTTTCCTTAAATGCTGAGTGGTCGCCACAGCGCTCCATTTCGATGAGCACGCCGCCTACGCGGGTTTTCCGAACAGATCGAATTACGATCTCCGTCTTCTCAGGTTGGAGCTTACCACGTATCGTTCCCTGCACCTCTGCATAGGTTTTGCCTTCAGCTGGCTTAATGATTAGTTTGGCGAGACTCTTCTTTTATCTCACCCTCTTCTTTTTTTTGCGGCTGGTCGCCTCGCCGTTATTGACCAAGGGTTCACCTGGCGCTGGCCCTGGCTTGGGCTTTCTGCTTTTTCCAACCATTTTCCATTGATTAGCTGGTACGGTTTTCTGTGCATTATTATTATTATTACCATTATTGTTATTAGGATTATTAACAATAATATTTTTACTACTATTATTATTATTATTAGTAGTAGTATTTTTTTCTTTTCCGGCTCGCCTGTAGGGGAGTCGGATCGAGTTCGAGCTCTCTTTTGCGAGCCAGGGCCAGTTTTCTGCAGCTCGGAAAGGGTAGACCCCTTCCGACGCTGCTCTCGGAGGTAGCTTAGTATATTTAGGCTCTCCTCGATTTGGGCCATACCCGTTTTTATGTCCATGAACACATTTTTCTGCCTTGAGACAGCACTCTGCATCTTCTTCAAGACGAGCCGAATCTGGGCCAATTGCTCATCTTCATTGCCTTCGCACGTTCCCAAGCTTGCGGTGGCATGCTTGTCCCTGTTTGCAGCAGCCGGCGTTTGATGACCACCATCCCGGCTGCCGGGAGTTGTCGTTTGGAAAGGTGTACCCTTCTGCACCACGTCGACGGCTTTCTCCGTGCTCGTGGTGCCGGCTTTTGCATGCAGAGGAGTTTGTGGCGGGGAGCGCACAACTGTACTGCTCTTTCTAAATGCGCTGCATTCTTCCTCGGGAGCATCTACACCCATTACATTTGTTGTTGTTATTTTTTTTAATCATGTCAGCTCTATTGGGTCTCCGATTCAAGCCGCTACCTCCACACGTAGCACAGTCGCTTTAGTCCCGAAGTTCCCTTCTCTCAAAGGAGCAGGCCATCGCGAGGGTTGACACAAGTCCTTATGGGATATTGTGTTCAGAGCCAAGACAGTGCAAAACCAAGAGTAAATCTCAACTGGACCTGTGCGGCCAACTAAATGGCGACGTGTATTGAACGTACTTGAAGACCTGCCAGGGCTTTAACGAGACGGAGGCGATTGCAGCATTAGCCCACCAGCCATTTCTGTGAGGTGTCACCCTCACATACTAAAGTGGTGGAATACTGCTCTCGCCAGCCCAATGTCGAATTAATCGTATACATGTTCCAGTATTCCATGAACAGGATCTAACTGGTCTCAATCCTGGGATGCTTTTTGGTTATTGGTTATTCGCAGCTAACCCACCGAGGTAGGCCGTTCACGATCCGCCCTGTGTGACCCCGGTAAGGCCCTGAGCTTAGCCCTTACCTTGTTAATGTATGTTAATACTAATGTGCTTGAAACTACTATTAATTTATAAAGCGACTCCTAATCTTGGACCACACATGTTTGACTTCATTCACCAGGATTTTGAAAACTGACTAAATCGGCGTGACCAAATCCATGGTCCTTTCAATACTATATTTATAACCATCCGAAAACATAAAAACGTTTAAAATAAATCCCGTTTCACTTTTTTATATGAATTGAAAATTCATAAGGGACAATTATCGTTTTTGTAAGTTTTATCTTAATATCTTAAAAACTTGTAGTCTTATTAAAAGATGATATATGAACATGAGATACTAAATTTAAAAACCTTTAATTTGATATATCGCCCTATTTATAACAATTACCGTATCCCATAGATATTACGAGCCACAGTTTCATCTTCGAAGTTCCACCACTTTGAATCAATTGCGCGGGCTAAAGATAAGTTTTAAATTAATTTTTCGTGGCCAATAACAATTGCCATACACCTAAGACAACATAATATTACTATTACAATACCGTCAAATGCCTTTTATTTTTCCCCATATAAAATCGACCCAGCCTAATGCATATGAGTGCAATAGGGTATAGTCGTTGCGCTAGGTATGCAATTACAGTTGCATGGCTGTACTTAATCCCGACTCTTGCATCTTCGTTCGCGCACTCTGGGCAATGAGAGCAAGCCATATGCAAGATGCGGTGACCAATCCGAGTGGAGCCTTGGGTCACGGCAGAAAGAGAGGGAGCTTCGGTGGGGCCACTCCGACTTATTCGGTTTAAGGGCTCAGTGAAGTCTGCAGCGTCTGTCCACCAGTAGGTGCGGCTGCAAGCGGGTGTCTGCTTGGAGCAAGCGGATCGCTATATAACCGTGAATTTGGTTGCGAAACCACCCCCGTCCCAGCAGTGGGTTGTGCGCTGGGTTTGGAACCCGCCACGTAAAAACCACTTCCAGTGAAGAAGCAAGGCAAAGCCTCGGATGAGACCCTCTCGCTCTGAAAAAAGAGAATTTATTCAAAAAAGCATTTATAAGGCCTGCATGCAGCCATATTTTTATATGCCTCTTTTTCTATAGTCTTTTCTCTTCAATTTCATGATTAGTAAAAATCCTCTACTAATACAAACTTTTAGATCTCTATAAACTGTCTCATTCAGAGCAATTAATAATTTTTTTTTGTGGAGTAATTAGCCAGCAATAAGCATAATTATACACCTCTATAAATTTTCATATTTGGAGCAATTTCGCATTCTCTTTTTGAAGTACGATTTGTCTTCATAAAGATCGTCAACGGTCTTCAGTCATATTATTTCGGACTTCGCTAGATAAAACAAGTAAGAAAGTCTAAGTTCGGGCGGAGCCGAACATTAAATACCCGGCGGAAGTATTAAATATATGTTTTTTTCCCCTTTCCAAAAGCTACCGCTAGATGGTAAGCCGGGGTGTATCAATTTTGAGTAAATTAGCGTCCTTAAATTTCGAAATATTGAAGTTTCAAGCATTTCTGAAATTTACCGTTATATGAAAAGCGGCCGTAATTTTAGTCCGATTTCAATAATTTTAAGCGTTTTGCTTATATGTAGCAAGCGCAATAACCACAGCGAGTTTGGTTTAAATTGGTAGAACGGTTACCGATATACATATATGTGATCATAAGTGGGCGCTGCCACGCCCATTTTCCCAAATTTTACCATTAACGTATTTCTTGGTGGAGAATTGTTGCAAGCATCAATTTTGAATAAATTAGCTTCAATATTTACTGATTTATAGAAGATTTTGTATTTCTTTAAATTACCGTTATATGGGATGTGGGCGTGGTGGCGATTTTAAAAATTTTCGGCGATTTTTTATGCTGTACCAAGGCCAACAACTGTGCCAAGTTTGGAAGAAATTAGTGCAGCGGTTACCGAGATATACACATGTAACCACAAGTGGGCGTGACTACGCCCATTTTCCAAAAATTTATAACACTCTAAGTTGTCGTCTAA
>NW_023458557.1:13868232-13871130 GCF_013731165.1 Rhagoletis pomonella | reverse complement strand
GAGGCGGCTCTTGGAGTATTCGAGAGAAAGATTTTGCGGAAGATTTACGGGCCTTTACGCGTTGGCGAAAGCGAGTACCGCAGATGATGGAAATATGAGCTGTATGAGCTTTACAACGACATGGACATAACTCAGCGAATTAAAATACAGCGGCTCCGATGGCTTGGCGATGTCGTTCGAATGGACACCGACGCTCCAGCTCTGAAAGTATTCAACTCGGAACCCGCTGGTTGTAGCAGAGGAAGAGGGAGGCCCCACTGCGATGGAAAATCAGGTGGAGAAGGACTTGGTTATATGGGATGTGGGCGTGGTGGCGATTTTAAAAATTTTCGGCGATTTTTTATGCTGTACCAAGGCCAACAACTGTGCCAAGTTTGGAAGAAATTAGTGCAGCGGTTACCGAGATATACACATGTAACCATAAGTGGGCGTGGCTACGCCCATTTTCCAAAAATTTATAACACTCTAAGTTGTCGTCTAAAAATTGTTGTAAATATTAATTTTGAGTGAATAATCTTCAGTAGTTACTAAAATATCGCAGTTTTCGTATTTCCGAAAATTACCGTTATATGGGATGTAGGCGTGGTTATTGTCCGATTTTTTAAATTTTCGGCCATTTAGTATGCTGTATCAAGGCCAACAACTGTGCCAAGTTTGGAAGAAATTGGTGCAGCGGTTACCAAGATATACACATGTAACCATAAGTGGGTGTGGCTACGCCCATTTTCCAAAAATTTATAATATTCTTATTTTTCGTCTAAAAGTTATTGTAAATATCAATTTTGAGTGAATTATCTTCAGTAGTTACTAAAATATCGCAGTTTTCGTATTTCTGGAAATTACCGTTATATGGGAAGTGGGCGTGGTTACAGTCCGATTTTTCAATACCAACCTACCTTGGATTAAGCGAAACCTACATACCAAATTTCGTTGAGATATCTCAATTTTTGCTCGAGTTATCGTGTACACGGACGGACGGACAGACGGACAGACATGGCTTAATCGATTTCTTTTTTCATCCTGATCATTTATGTATACATTTGTCTATATCTATCTCGATTCGTTTTGGCTGTTACGAACAACCGTTATGTGAACAAAATTAATATACCCTTGTGCACAAGTGCGCCCGGGTATAAATATACTTTGTTTTTGAAGTTGTAAACCTCTACAAATTTTTCTGTGTTGATATTTACTTACTGGCGTTTTATTCAATCGCATAAAAAGATGGAGCCCTGAGAAAACTGTGTTGCAAATTGGTTAAAAAAAAGAAAACGAAATTGTGTGAAAAATTAAATTCCTCAGTGGCGATAATTTCTCTTTTGTACACTTTGAATTTCTCGAGGGGAATTCGGGTTTATGATTTTTGTTTTCAAGCCTACATATTTCGTTTTTGGATTGAATGATGAAAATCAACTGAAAGTGTTTTTTATCTTACCGCTTTTCAACCAATATATTATTCCATTTCTGGAACCATTGTTTTTAGGAACTTCCCAATCTTCTGGTAAAGCTTCAGTGCCAAGACGTCCATTTTTGCAAAATTGGCCAATTTTAAAAGTTTTTCTTCGACTTATTTTTATTAAAATTGCAACAAGCGTGAACGATCGTTTGATTGAAATGCAGAAAAGGATCTCAAAACGAGCAAAAAGTCTTCACTTCCAACGAAATTTCATTTTGTAGATTAAAATTTTGCACTAAGAGAAACATAGAGAGAAACAAAAAGGAAATACTCTATTCACTGCTCTTCCCGTAAACTTTTTTAAGACTTGAATATTTACGTTTTGAGCGTTTTGTATGACTTTTCTAAATTCTCAGAGAAAATGCTCCATTCATGGCTCTTCACGTAGACACTTTTGAATTTGGAAATTTAGGATTTGAGTGTTTTGTATACATTTGATCAATTCATAAAGGAATTAGTATGTTCAAGCGCTCCGAATAAACTATTTTGGATTTTAATAGACAAATTGATTTTATAAGTGTCTTTGAATAGACATCATGCTGTAGCGCCATATTTTTTGTGTATTTTTTTGGTAATGACAAAAAGTTTGAAAGGTGAAAAAAATAAAATTTTAATTTTCTTAACTTTTTCTGAAGTTTTATGACAGAAAATGATTCATTGTTCTATTAATTGTATTGAAAGCCACATTTTTAAGATTTTTTTGATTTTTATTGTATAAATGAGTTCTATGCAAATACGATTTTCGAAATTGTTAAATAAAAATTAAGAATTTCGCAAGCGCATACATTTTAGCAAGGGTAGCGATCCCGATTTTACCGGAAAACTCGTTGCGTTCATAAAATTACATACAGGAGAAATGCCGAAAAAAGTATACAAAGTCCTTTAATTATTATTCAATTGACATTTCCTTTCATAAAATATTTCAGGAAGAGAAAACTATTTCAGTTCAGAACTACTTCTCCATCGAAAGATATTTTAGCATAATATTTTACCTTTCATTTTATTTTTTATACTTTTTAGTTTGCAAAAAGAACTTCACAGAGTGAATCTTTAGAACAAAAGCTGATGTTACAGCCTTCTTTATGAGCTTTAAAGAAGAGAAAAATTTTACTCTTTTATTGGTTTATAAATTGTATGTTTGTAGTTTCATAAAGTTAAGAGTAGTCTATAAAATATCCTAATAAAACATTTCAAGGTCTTATAAAGCGCTGGCCGCAGAACATTTAATCAGTGTCAGACCAACGACTCTACACAAAGAGCCTTATAACACTTTTAAATGTTTTATAAACTCATGTTATAGACTACTTTAAGACACCAAGATACGATTTATAAACTAATAATAGAGCATTATTTTGTACTACGAAGCCCCGCCTCCTGGGGCCCTTTTAGTCTTACAAGAGTTTTATAGACTGTTTTATAGAAAAATGGTGTAGCATTAGTTC
>NW_023458557.1:13858164-13868132 GCF_013731165.1 Rhagoletis pomonella | reverse complement strand
GTTATCCGGGATGATATCAAAATCGTGCTTGACAACTTCAATGCCAGGGTGGGCAAGGAATGGATCGTTGGAACCATCGTCGGAAAATTCACGACGAAACGTCCGACAACGGATTGAGGCTGATCGACTTCGCCAGGCCCGAAACATGGTAGTATGCAATACTAGTTTCAAGCATAAAAAGATTCATCAAGCTACGTGGCTGACTCCGGATCGAAAAACGAGAAACCAAATCGATCATGTTGCGATAAACGGAAGGCACGCTTCCAGTGTTTTATATGTACGCACACTCCGAGGCCCCAACATCCACTCGGACCACTATCTTGTTGCAGCCAAGATACGCACCCGCCTCTGTGCAGCAAAAAATGTGCGCCCAAATATGCAAGGAAAGCTTAACGTCGAAAAGGTGCAATCACAACAGACAGCCAGTGCTTTCGCTACTCGGCTATCACACCTGCTCTCAGAGAGCACTCTTCAGCAAACCTACATATGCGAGCAGTGGAACCACATTTCCCGCTCATTAAGTGGTACGATGAGGAGCGTCAGGAAGCTGCAGAGAAAAAAGATGCCGCCTACAGGGCCACGCTGCGATCGGGCGCAACCCGCGCTATGTGGGACCGCTATAGGGATCTGAACAGGGAAGCGAGATGTATTTGCTGCAATAACAAGAGAGAGGCCGAAATACGTGAGTGAGAAAAGCTTGAAATGCTGGCCGACAGGAAGAATGACCGAAAATTTTACCAAAGAGTTAGGCGACTTACGGAAGGTTTCAAGACCAGGGCGCACTCCTGTAAGAACAACAAAGGCGACCTAGTAACCTATGTTCAGACCGTACTTAAATTATGGAGGGAACACTTCTCCACCCTACTGAATGGTTGCAGTACGGAAAGTTGTGGAGACGAAGAACCCGAGCCCGCAGTCGATGATGACGGAGTCGACGTTCCACCGCCGGATTATGACGAGGTACGAATAGCAATAACGCGGCTGAAAAACAACAAAGCTGCTGGGGATGGCAGCTTGGCAGCTGAGCTATTCATGTACGGTGGCGAGGAGTTGATAAAGTGCATGCATCAACTCTTTGTCAGAATATGGTCAGATGAATGCATGCCCGACGACTGGAATTTAAGTGTGCTCTGCCCAATCCACAAGAAAGGTGACCCCGCCATTCGCGTCAACTACCGCGGGATCAGCCTTCTATGCATAGGTTACAAGGTCTTATCGAGCGTATTGTGTGAAAGACTGAAGCCCACCGTCAATGAACTGATTGGGCCTTATCAGTGTGGCTTTAGACCTGGAAAATCCACAAAAGACCAGGTATTCATAATACGTCAAATCTTCGAAAAGACCCGCGAGAAAAGGCTCGACAATCACCACCTATTTGTCGACTTTAAAGCCGCTTTTGACAGCACTAAAAGGAGTTGCCTATACGCCGCTATGTCTGAATTTGGCATCCCCTCAAAACCCATACGGCAGTGTAAGTGGAGCAATACCACCAGCTCCGTCAGAATTGGGAAAGACCTCTGCGAGCCGTTTGCCACCATACGGGGTTTCAGACAGGGAGACTTCCTTTCATGTGACTTCTTTAATTTGATGTTGGAGAATATAATAAGAGCTGCAGAACTGACCCGCTCAGGAACAATTTACTACAAGAGCGTGCAATTGCTGGCTTATGCCGATGACATCGATATCATCGGTATCAAAAACCGCGAAGTCTGTTCTGCCTTTTCCAAGTTGGGTAAGGAAGCAAAGCGAATGGGTCTGGTGGTAAACGAGGACAAGACTAAGTATCTCCTGTCATCAAACAAACAGTCAGCACATTCGCGCCTTGGCACCCACGTCACTGTTGACAGTTACAATTTCGAGAAAGTAGAGAATTTCCTTTACTTGGGAACCAGCATTAACATCGATAATAATGTCAGCATGGAAATCCAACGCAGAATCACTCTTGCCAACAAGCGCTACTTTGGACAGAGTAGGCAATTCAGGAGTAAAGTCCTCTCTCGACGTACGAAAACCACGCTCTATAAGTCACTCATCATGCCCGTGCTGGTATATTGCGTAGAAGCATGGACAATGACAACATCCGATGAGGCGGCTCTTGGAGTATTCGAGAGAAAGATTTTGCGGAAGATTTATGGGCCTTTACGCGTTGGCGAAAGCGAGTACCGCAGATGATGGAAATATGAGCTGTATGAGCTTTACAACGACATGGACATAACTCAGCGAATTAAAATACAGCGGCTCCGATGGCTTGGCGATGTCGTTCGAATGGACACCGACGCTCCAGCTCTGAAAGTATTCAACTCGGAACCCGCTGGTTGTAGCAGAGGAAGAGGGAGGCCCCACAGCGATGGAAAATCAGGTGGAGAAGGACTTGGCTTCACTTGGCGTTTCCAATTGGCGTCAGTTGGCACAGAAGAGAAACGACTGGCGTGCTTTGCTGAACTCGGCCGAGTTTCCCCAATTTGTAAATTAAGAAAAATTTGGAGTGAGATATACTAAGTTCAACCTTAATCAAGGAGACAACTTATTCACCTGATAACAATGAAAAAATAATTTTTGATGTGTATATTAATTTTTTACTTTTATATATAAGATCTTTATCAAAATGGCATAGGGACCATAGAATCAGCTCATACCTTTTATATTCAAAATAATATTTTAAAAGACATCAAAATAAATAACGGAAACCAAAGCCAAAATCAATATAAAGATAATTATAACAAAAGTAAAAAACTATAATAACAATAGCAATCATCAAAATCACAGACAAATTTCAGGTCAGAAAAGAAATAACAGTAAGGGCGATTCTGAAAATTCTAATTTTAGACGAAATCTAGGAAATTACAGATATAGTAAAAATAATAATATTTCTGGAAACTGCTGGAACAAGGCGAAGTACGAACCAATAGATGTGGGTAATTTGCAGGTAGTCGAAATTTTTTAAACAGGAGCCTCGGACAGCAGATTACCCATAATTTTTTTAACATTTAATAAAAAAAGAGTGAAATGTTTGATTGACACAGGAGCGCCTATAACCTTAGGTGATTATAACACCATCGCAATTAAAGAAGAAACTCAGAAATTATCAAAACCAATTCAATTAAACACTTTAGGAGGATCATCCATTGTAATAGAAGAAGTAATCTTCAAACTTCCAATTGAATTCAATATGCCGATTAAAACTATGCCAATCTAACTAACAAATTTTTAAAATAAGGACTTCGATTGTATAATAGGAAGCAACATCTTAATGCCACTGAAAGCTTGTATAAACTATGAAACAAAGGCGCTGATAATTAATAATGCTGCTATACCCTTTTACAAAGAAGAGGAGCAGTTTGAAATTGAGTATGACGAAGTATATCATTTGAAAAAAGATGATATAAATTTTGAAAAAATTCAATCGAATTTATTTAATACATAAAGATGAGGAAAACGGCTTAAAAATTTCTTTTATAAAAATAAGAATACATTTTATCAAGACGGTCAGACCTTAACTCCTACCACTGCGATAAAGCATATCATACGTACAAATACGAATAAGCCAATTTATTTTAAAATATATAAATTTCCCTAGGTGGATGAAAAAGAAATTGAAAAAAAGATAGATGAAATGTTGAAACCGGGCATAATAAGTCCGAGTAAATCGCCTTATAACTCCCCTCTATGGATAGTAAAAAAGAAAGGGGGCAATTCCAATCAAGTGAAATGGTGTATAGTCATTGATTATAGGAAATTAAATAGCGTTACTATTGACGATAAGTTCCCAACACCAGATATCAGTTCAGATTTGATAAATTAGGACGTGCGCAGTATTTTTCCACTATCGATCTCGCTAAAAGCTTTCATCAAATTTTTGATGGACGAAAGAGATATTGAAAAAACGGCTTTCTCCACTCCTTTTGGTCATTACTACTATATCAGAATGTCATTTGGATTAAGAAACGCGCCTTCAACGTTCCAAAGAATGATGAATTTTATCCTGAGGGAATATATGTATGAATAGAATATGCGTTATTTACATGGACGACATACTCGTGTTTTCAACTTCAATTGAGGAACACTTTGATAACTTAAATAAAATATTTCGCTAGCTTAGAAAGAAAAGTTGCTAAGTCCCATTTTAAAAAATTTACAGGAGAGGAAAAAATCTTCCTATAGCCATTTTCTTTAACTATTTCGCAAGACTTTGAATCAAATATTTTGCGCGTTTAAAGCAAAGCAAAACTCCTTAAGAATCAGAAGGATTCGATATTTATTAAAAGATGTCGTATTATTTTGGCCTTATCGGATTTGTGATGCTTCTTTTGGACCTAGCAGATTTGCCTTTTATTGCTTATGAAGAGGAAAAAATAAAACAAGTACCTTTATAATTTTCGAAACGATGCGTATTCAATTTCTCTAGCCTCCTATATCAAAATATGAGTTTTCATAAAAAGTGGACTTAGCAACTTTTCACTCTAAGCTATCGATTTAACAAATTATACACATATAGTTTAAAAGTCCAATTCGAGATATGTAAATATTTGGCCCAACAAGCTGAATTTTCAGGCCATGTAATAACAACGGGAGGAAACCAAACCCGGACAAAATAAAAGCAATAAATGAGATACCCTTACCAATGACATTCAAACAAATAAAATCACTTCTTGGATTAACCGGCTATTACAGAAAATTTATACAAAAGGAGCCTCACCTATCGTAAAATATTAAAAAAACAAGATACAAAGATCAATGAAAACGATCAAAAATATATTAAGGCGTTTGAAAAGCTTAAGGATTTAATAACGACTTATCCGATTTTAGCATATCCCGATTTTAATAAGAAATTTGTAGTGACCACTGATGCAAGTAATAATGCTTTAGGAGCCGTACTCAGCCAAGAGGGTAAACCTATTTGTTATGCAAGTCGTAGTTTGAATAACCATGAAAAAAATTATTCAACCATTGAAAAGGAACTATTAGCCATAGTATGGGCGCCAAAATATATTAGAAGATACGTATATGGAAGAGAATTTTCGGTTCAACCTGATCATCAGCCATTGAAATGGTTATATTATATGAAAGAACCAAATTCTAAAACGTCAAGATGGAGAATACAATTAAATGAATATGATTTTAATATCGATTATATAAAAAGAAAAAATAATAAAATCGGAAGGGAATTTAAACGACCATTTTAAAATCAGTGAAGGAATCGGAAATAAATATAGAACTCAAATACGTGTTGTAAAAAGAAAGGATAAAAATAAAAAAAAATATTTGAGAAATATGTTATTTTGTATATTGACGAATTAGACTTGTCGAATGAAAAGTAGTAGAGGACCTGTTTAGAGAAAATATAAAAAAGGGACCATAGGATTATACTGTGAATTATAAGAAATGAAGTATTATATTATCCAACAAAAGTTAATTGAGGTATTCAACAATGACTAAAAAGTTAAATTTACCAAATGTAACACGATAGCAATAGATATAACAGAGACAAAACAACTCCAAGACATCATAAAACAAAACACATGAGGAAACTAACCACAGGGGCATTTTTGAAAATTTCGAGGAAATAAAAGGGAAAGATTTTTACTCTAATTTAATAAAATATATTAGTAAGTACATAAATAACTGCAGAATTTGTAATGAAGCCAAATATGATCGCAAACCAATAAAAAACCATTTTTGACACACGGTAACACCTAAAAAACCAATTCAGATAGTTCATACGGGTATTTTCCATGTAGAAAAACTTGGCAACTTTAGATAGATTCACAAAACTACGAAGCATTCACAAACTTTCTAACAAAAACACGATTACCGTTAAAATTAAGCTAGAACAAAGAATAGCACTTTTAGGTAAACCGGATCTTTGAATCATGGATAACGAATTTGTCAATTTTTTAATTAATCAGTTCTGTAATGAATAAAATATTCAGACCCACTTCACTACGCCTTACTATCACACGGAAATTAAGATATCGAAAGATTACACTCCACACTGCTTGAACATATCAGAATAATAAAAACTAAAGAAGGAGAAATTAATACCAAAGAACTTGTAAATAGGGCAATACATTCATTCAACAATTAGATTTAGACTTCAAGGATATTGCAGAATGAATGGATAAAAAGAAAAGACATGTTATAAAAAAACAAATGCACATAGGAAACCACCCCCTACAATAAACGCAGAAAGAATGTTCATAAAAACCCAAAAGCAGATAGGCAAATAACAACCAAAAGATACACAAAATATAATCACAATAACCCTAATAAAATCGATATTGAACAAGTTAAACGACCATTAAAATATTTTATATAAATTTCCAGATAATCATAGCTATAACAATTCTGGCAATATCAACATGTAATAAGGCAGAAATAATAATAAATGAAATAGAAACGCAGGCTGGATATATGATAATGGAAAGTCAACCTACATTTCTTATTCAAAATTATTCAAAACTAATACATATTATAAACCTGGAAGAAATCGAGGAAACAATCAATATAGTAAAATTAAGTATTTCAAGATATATGAACACAAAACAGGGAGGGATGATGCTAAATTTACAAAAAGACATCGAATTAGAACATTCATAGAAATTTATCAAATGGGCATTTGGAAACTTACATGACGAAGACAAAGAAGCTATTGACAATCATTTCAAAAATATAGATATCAATCAACATAATATAATAAGCAACTTGAATAAACAAATTACTATTAATAATGATATACAAAAATATATGTTAAACATTAAATTGATTTTGGACTCGTATAAAGAATTGTTCAATGAAACGCCACCAAGTAAATCGATTTCTATCAAATTGATAACAATAAGTAAAAATATATTAAATGTTCGTTAGGATTACTGTCAAATAATACTGTTTATAATAGCGACTCCAATATTTTTAAAAGATAAACAAAAGGCAAAATTAATTATTTCTGTTCCCAATAAAAATAATATGCAAATATACTAAAATCGTGGACATAGCAGACGGAACATATATTGTGGATGAAGAAAAAGATATAAGAAAATTAAAACAAGCTACAAGCTACATGCATTTAGCATCAAAAACTTGTTAAAAAATTCATATAATAAATGCACACAGAAAAAGTTCACACAAAAACTAATACAAGAAATAGAATAGTAATAAATATTAATTCAACTCTAATAACCATTTGTAATGAATATAAATATGCATTAAGTGGAAACTATTTAATAAATTTTGAAAACTGCGAAATAAAATTGGAAGAATATAAACTTAAAAGGTTTGAAAGCAAAATTAATATTATTATACCTAATCAAAGAAAATTAACAAAAAATGTTACCGAAATAATAGAAGATTAGATAATCTCAAAACTCTAAAGCAAATATTAAATGAAGACAACCGTAATATTTATCATACTTACATTCTTTATTTGTTAACATTATCAATAATCGGTGTAATTGTATTCTTAAAAATAAAAAATTGTAGGATTCGCAGGGACTCAAATCTTAAGGAGGGGCGAGTCATAATTGCCGCCAACGAAGGCATCAGTGAGGCACTTAAAGATAAACAAACGCAAGTGCCGCCTAAAGATGATAATAATAAAATAAGCATTTGGCCGCTGCCATAATCCAGTGGCAGAATTAGAGAATATTGATTTCTATAAACACAAATCAAAAGTTGCAAATGTTATACTATGATGACTAACAGTATAATATTTGCCAAGCATTAATGTTTACGCAACGATCTAATTTACTTACTGAACTTCAAGCTTTATTTATGTTTACATAGCTGCATCTGCAATAGATGCATGGATCTCATTTCATTACTGAATTCCAAGCTTTATTTATGCTTACATATATACACATCCGTGATAGATGCATTGATTCGATTTCACAATATCTGAATCTTTGTAGCCTATCCCCGCTTTCCCGCTGACCTTGCTGACTAAATAATTGGGATTTGAGTATATAAAGTTGATGTTTAAAAGTTTAAGTTGAGTTGTATTCTGATTGCTTAAAGACACGGTTCTATTATTTAAGTTTAAAGATAAAGTTTATAAAAATTATAAGTTCAAGTTAAGGACTTAGATAAAGTCCCTACATATAATTCGCGTTGGCGTGCGCCTAGCTTTGACCTAACTGAGGAATAAATATTTCCAGCGATTCGATCGCCAGATAAAGGCCGGATAGCAACTAACATATGTGTTCGTATGGAATAGTAGCTTATGTCGAAAGGTTGGCTTTAGTATAAATCGGCATTCGCAGCATACGATTGCGAATGACTCACTGGGGCTGAGCAGTTGAAGAAGTTTTGGCCAATAAACGTGCAATAAATAGTTCCGATACTAGCAAGTCAATATTCTTATTAAGTCTCATCAAAAAAATTCCTTGTCGTTCAAAGCATAAAGAGAATGCCGCATTATACTAAAGCCGGCTTCCCGACATAAGCTACTATTCCATACGAACACAGATATGGTTTGACGTTCCTGTACTTCGGAAATAAGCTCTGTAAGCTTACGTACTAGTTTCTGATCATTCGTAACAATTGCTACAAATTATCACCTTTTGGAGATTTTATACGCAAAAATTTCCAAAGCAGGATAATTTGAGAGAGATAAACTTTGAGAGGAAGTTGCAAGGTTTTACTGGATAAATTCTTACTTGTAACAATTTGCCAGTAAGAAAAACCGCTCTTTACCTGCTGCTTCTGGAATTTTACTCAAGCAAAGGAATGCACTTTTGGAATTGCAAAGTTAAAACAACCTAAACAAAACTTTTTTATTAAAATATTGGAAACATTGACACATATGTGGCTCGCAATTCCAGCAGGGCATCAATGTTTTAATTTAGTGAAAAGGAAAGAAGACAAGTTTGTTTAAATTAATAATATGCTTGCTAAGTCTTTTTGAAAGTGTTTGGTTTTCGGAGAATATTTTACAATATTACCTTGTGTGAGATGAAGGGTGGTGGTTTATAGGCGTCCGTGCTCGCTCGCTGGTCATTAAAATGGAATGACCGCGCTGCTTGTTGACGGATTGAGCCGAACCCTCAAACAGCGAGCTGTTTTGAGGGGAAATTTGGCTAATTCGTTATACTAATTGGCGGGAAACATAACGCAATTATTAATGTGTTAATATTCGTATGTATGTACATATCGGTGTGTATGCACATGAACATTAGGGTGGTTCACCCTTTCAAAGTTTGGTTTAGGCTAGTGGCCTAAACATGCCGGCCCCCTTGCTATAAGCAACATCTGTCGAGCCATTCAACCACCACACCTACATTAACAAATAAATTTAAAAAATATATATAAGTTGTATTCGGCTTCCTGGAAAAAAGAAGGTTAGTACGACAGGACGTGGTTAAACATTTCTTTGCACATAGTTCGAATAATTTAAGGCAGTCGATAGTTGGCTAGGCCGAGTCTCCAGTCCACCTCGATGCCGTATTTGATAAAATTGATCGTTGATGTATCGGCTGCGGGCGGAAAGGCCTGGATCCCGCTCCGCAGCGCTTTCAATCATTGGAACGTGGTCGAAAAGGCCGAGATTCCGATCCACGTTGTATTGTTAACTTGGGGTCGGAAAGCCCAAGTTTCCGATCCCCTAATGTGATCGGGCGGAAAGGCCGAGTCTCCGCTCCGAGCCTTGCGTTGTATGTACATGCATCTAAATATATATTTTTATTTTTATTTTATTCGTTATTGGTTGGGTGGCGTGTTGCAATAAAGGTGCACAAAATTTAACAAATGTAATGACTACTGTGTACTGCAGGTAATACTGCAAGACCATATAAAAGTGCATGGGGTACTTTAATTCATTGTAAAAGTTGGTAGGGTACTTTATTATTATTCGATACATTGTAATCGATTTTAAATTTCTGTGCTCAATTTAGTGAGTTGCCATATTAACTCATAAATTAAATAAATATTAATGTGGCGAATACTGCGGCAACACAAAGCGAACAACGAGAAATAGG
>NW_023458557.1:13854900-13858064 GCF_013731165.1 Rhagoletis pomonella | reverse complement strand
CCTCTACCATCATGCGCGCGCGTAGCAGAGCGCAATATCCGCAGGATCATCAACGCAGCAGCCGCTCGCTTCATACCAGCCGGCCGGATCGCCAAAATCCGCCCAGGATTCCCCACTGAAGCGGCGGGACTCGCAGACGAGCGTGATCGAATCCACCAGGCTAATCCAGGGGATCCCCGTATAAGAGATCTCAATAGGGACATTAAAAACCTGGTCAACGAACACAAGCGGAACAAATGGAATGAGCATTTAAAATCCTGCAACCTCTCAAGCGGAGCCATCAAACTGTGGTCCACAGTCAAGTCCCTCTCCAATCCGACGAAGCGTAGAGACAATGTCGCTCTCACCTTCGGCACCACCACCACGTCGGATCCGCGGCCGTGCGCGCGCTTCTTCAGCCGGCAATTCATTGCACACCCAGAGAGAGACAAAACCCGCCGCAGCGTGCTACGTAAAGCACACAAACTCCGCCCCCGAGACACACCACTGTGCTTCACCACTGAAGAGACGCAGGCAGCTGTCAACCACGCCAAGTCATCGAAGGCGTTAGGCCCAGGCGGAATTTCCACGCAGATGCTGAAAAAGCTAGGACCTGCGGGAGTCGAGTATATGACCGCCGCTTTCAACTTGTCACTGTCCACCCTGATCATCCCCGAGATATGGAAAATGGGTAGGATCATTCCCCTCCTTAAGCCAGGGAAGAAGGCGGACGCAGGAGACTCGTACAGACCCATCTCCCTCCTATCCCCAGTGGCAAAAACCATGGAAGCACTACTCCTCCCCAGCCTGACGAAGCATCTGAAGCTAGCCGAACACCAACATGGATTCCGGAAAATGCACAGCACGACAACAGCATTAAACACCATTACCACACAGATTAGCAAGGGTCTGAACCAACGTCGACCCTGTGATAGGACGGTCTTAGTCGCTGTGGACCTGTCGAAGGCTTTCGTCACGGTGAACCACGCGACCCTCTGCCAAGACATCCTGGACTCGTCGCTTCCAGCTCGGACGAAACGGTGGATAACCAGCTATCTGTGTGGTCGTCAGTCATCGGTCGAATTCCGAAACGCCAAGTCTAAGCCGCGTAGAATTAAACAGGGGGTCCCCCAAGGCGGCGTACTCTCCCCGACACTGTTTAATCTCTACATGGCCAAACTCCCTCCGCCGCCAGCAGGAGTAAACTTGGTAAGCTACGCCGATGACTGCACTATAATGGCAACTGGCCCCAACATAGACAGACTTTGCGAACAAATAACCGACTATCTCACCGATCTTTCCAACTTCTTTACCGCAAGGAACCTCCAAATCTCCGCCGCAAAATCCAGCGCCACACTTTTTACAACCTGGACCAAGGAGGTGGGGCTAGAACTGGACGTCTTCGTCGATGGCGCCAAAATACCGACGACCAACCACCCTAAAATCCTAGGAGTGACGTTCGATAGCCTCTTCTCCTTCTCCGCGCATGCCACAGCCACATGCAACAAACTGCGAGCCAGGAACAAAGTCCTAAAATCGCTAGCCGGCAGCACCTGGGGAGCCAATAAGGAAACCCTGCTCGCGACCTACAAGGCAATCGGCCGGTCAGTGGCTAACTACGCGGCACCAGTGTGGACGGCGGGGACAAGCGACACCCGATGGAGGAACCTCCAAACCTGCCAGAATGCGGCTCTACGTACGGCTACAGGTTGTCATCTCATGTCGTCCGAGCATCACCTACATGAAGAAAGCCAGATGCTGGCGGTGAAAGAGTACAACACCATGCTGTCGAAGCAATACCTCGTAGGCTGTCACCGAGGGAATCACCCCAACAATGCCTTGCTTCGTAACGAACCGCCCCCACGACACGTGAGACGACAACTGCACGACTGGAAAGCGGACATTGAGCCGTACGTAGACCATCCATTCGACGCAGCAACATACAGAGCGGCGCTCAACAGCCTACACAGCGATGCGTCAGAACGAGCCTCAGTACGCGTAATGACAACATCGTCTTGGGCGGTCGACCGCCGCCCATAGATCCAGAAGAAATAGAGCTGCCGAGAGAGACCAGGTGCACCCTAGCACAACTCCGTTTTGGGTGGTGTCACCGACTCAACAGCTACCTCTCTCGGCTGAACACACAAGTGGCAAACACATGCCCTGCATGTGGGCAAGGTCCCCACGACACCCAGCACCTCTTCACGTGCACCTCCAACCCTACGACCCTGACACCAGAAGCGCTCTGGACCGCGCCTATCGACGCAGCCCGCTTTCTCGGCCTCAGGCTCACAGAGTCGGAGGATGAAGACGACGACACATGACAAATCTGGGGGGTTGAGCACTGCTGGTACAACAACAACAACAACAACCTATCGTGTGTTGAATATTCACCAAGCGAAGTAGTTCACTTCGAATCGTGTTCACACTATCGTATAACTTATTCACCTGTGAAATAATTTACACTCGCACATATAAAATCGCAAAACAATTGCTAAATTTTTCGTTCAAAATTCTCACCAAAATATTCATGATAAGGCAGTTTATTTGAAGATCACCAAGGTTTAAAAATTAAATGTCCTGTTAACTCGGATATTTTCATATTCCAATATGGTTAGATGAGTTAAGATATACAAATAGATTTTAGAAAGATTTCCCCCAAACCCCCCAATAGAAAGGAGACAGTCGCCGCTTTCTAAAAAGGGGTACCCCCCTCCCCCCCCTTGAACTCCTCCCACAGGCACCTAGGGAACCGTTTGAAAAAGGGAGAAAAACGGAATTTTCTTAGGCAAACTGAGCAGTTTGAAGTGGAATATGACCCAACTAACAGAAACCGTGGGATTTTTTAATAAAAGAAATTATGCCAAATTAGATATGGAGGGATTTTGAATAAAGAATAAAAAGTTAATTAAAAATAGAAAAAAAAGTTTTTATAAAAAAAAATGTTCTTTTTAACAAATGTATTTTTGCGTAGAATTCCTTTCTACGTAAGCGGCCTTCGGCCGCACTTAGGGATTATAACCCTCAGGCAGTAGAATTCTCCTTGCTGTGTTGTCAAAGAAGGGGGGCTGAACACCTTTTGCAGAGAACACCTTTCTGCGTAGGCGGCCTTCGGCCGCACTTAGGTATTATAACCCTCAGGCAGTAGAATTCTCCTTTCTGTGTTGCCAAAGAAGGGGGGCTGA
>NW_023458557.1:13851993-13854800 GCF_013731165.1 Rhagoletis pomonella | reverse complement strand
TGCCTGTGCTGGTGGTTGTGCCTGAGGTGCCTGTAGGGCCTGACGTGATGGTCCCCGACCGGATGGGTTAGCCGCAGGTGTCGCGACCGGTGGTGGGGTTGGTGCAGGCGTCGGCGTGTGTGTTGTTGGTGGCGTTGGCACGGGGTGTTGTGGTGCGGCTGGGCAGCAGGCTGCAATGAAGCCAGTACTCCATTCACGGTGGTGCGTTAGGCCTGAGCAGCGCTTTAGGTGGCACCTATTGTTGCATGCGTTGCACCTAACCGATGTTGTGTTGCGCCTTATCAGGTTGGTGCAAACGCTGCAGAACCATCTGTCCTGGGTGGATGTCCTGTGTTGCGTGCTTGTGGCTGGTCCACTGGTTGATGGTTGGGCGGGTGTTGGCTGTGTGGAGTTACAGGTTTGTTGGTTGTTGCAGCACGATGCAACAAAATTGTTACTCCACTCCCTGTGGTGCCGAAGACCTGAGCATGCCTTTAGATGGCACCAGGCGTTGCAGTGGTTGCAGCGGACAGAGGTTGAGGAGTGGTGTATG
This sequence comes from Rhagoletis pomonella, assembly GCF_013731165.1. Lineage (NCBI taxonomy): Eukaryota > Metazoa > Arthropoda > Insecta > Diptera > Tephritidae > Rhagoletis > Rhagoletis pomonella. The sequence continues at coordinate 13,854,268 of NW_023458557.1, read as the reverse complement.
TTGCGGTGGCAAACACTACAGATCCAGGGGCCGGGATTTTGTTCTATGCCGGCGCGGACCAGTAGTATACGGAGCAGACTTGCCGGTGGGTCATGCTCCCATGGCAAAAAATTTGGGGGGGTTGCTGCTGTGGTGATGGTCCTTGGTCGGAGTGAGTTATCCGAGTCAATCCGGTACGTAGAACCGACCATCTTGGGATTGACACGATAGGTCAACTGCAATAGCGAAGTGTGAACGAGTTCACACGGAATGAAAATTCATGATAAGGCTAAAAATTGCAGTAAGATTTGATATCAACAAACAACCGTCGGTGAATAGTACAATCGCACTGTTAATATAAGGAATTAATCCAAACTCATGATTTTAGATAAGACCTCAATATGCCTATGACTATGGCTGGATCCTGACATATTTCTGCTTTCTTGTCTGAGGCAGAATTTGTTGGGTTGTAGTTGAGAGCAAATAAACAAAATATTAAAAAACCGAAATTTCTAGGTGTGTAATCATATCTGGCAAGTTTAAGCGTAACCTACGAATTGCTAGGTTGCACATCTAATGTGAATAAAGTAATATGTGATTTAATAAACTTTTGTAATGGGCATGCTAAATTGATTTTCAATCTAATATGTTGGTCGAGCAAATAAATACTCGGCATTGAATTGAGAGTTGAATTGAATTTTCAAATTCTGTGTTGTGTGGCAACCAGTGAGAGGGTGTCGTTTATTGCATGCAAAAGAAATGTTTGCAGCAAGATCTTGAATGGTCATTAGACTGGGTTCGAAAATAAGTTTGCAATGCTAAATGGTGACATAAAAATTATTATTTCGCTAGTGGGATACTAATTTGCTCTACATGTGAAAACTAGAGTTTTTTGCACGTATGTGTGTAGATGCAGTGGACTGTATGTTGGTTTGCGGGTTTAGTAGTGGAATCCTTTAGGTTTTGAAGAAGTGGAATTTCCGTCGTGCATCCAAGTGTGCCACTTTGGTTTGAGGACTTCTTACGACGAGCAGCTTCTGTCCCTCCCCCGCCCAAAGAATTGGATATTACGGTTTGCCGTGATTTTGGCGTTTGGGTGCTGAAATATTAGGGGTATTCTCGAAGTATTGCACGATGCACGTATTGCACGAAATGCAAAAATACTATCCCAAATTTCGAAGAGTACGAGAGCACCCCATTGCAAAGTGGTAGAATGCATGCGTAGCAAGCAGCGAAATTATGTATCAAATACAATAACAAGAGACAGCAGAAAAAAATGAAGTGAGCGAGATGAGAGGAATGAGAGAAATATGTAGCAATTCCAACAACAAAACAACTAGCACAGGGTCGCATATATCTTGCTATGCTATTTTGCAAAATATATACATGGGTTTCGACGTTGCATATTTTGCAGCGATAGGAAATGTCGTTTCCCATGTATTTTGTTGTTGTGTGTTTGCAAGTTATGCAATCCATGCAATCCGTGCTACGTGCAATGGCTTTGCAAGATTTGGAGAATACCCCTATTTTATTTTCTTGAAAGTTTTGTTTCTTATGTCGCCTTCTGAGGATCTAGGTCGCTTCTTTAAGGAGATCGCATTAAATAAAGATGCGCGTTTGATGGTTAGTGATATCGGTTCTGTCTGGCCAGTTAATATCCAGCCAAAGACCGTTTCTTGGGCAAGTAGTGTCGCGTTCTTTTTAATGCCACCTAATAATAACTGGGCATAAATGTTGCCGCCCAGGATAAGATCAACTGGTTCATTTTTGAAGAAGTTTCTGTCCGCTAGTAGTAGGTCAGGAAACGATTGCCTAGTCTCAGCATTTACTGTGAGTTGCGGTAGAACTAGGATTTGCTTATTTATCTTGATTGACGGGTCAATGGGTGACCGCAGTCGAACGACGCACTTTTCTCTTACTTGTGCAGAAACACTGTTGTTAATGCCTGATAGCTGGGCACGTATTCTCTTTGAAGGCAGGTTAATTTTTCGTTTAAGGTTTTCTGTAATGAAGGAGGCTTCTGAGCCGGAGTCTATTAGAGCGCGGGCTGAAAAGTTAGAGTTATGGAAGAATATATTAACTCGCGCTGTTCCTAATAAAACCCCTTTTCTCATGTTAGCGAAACAAGATTGAACGTTATTAACTGTATTTGTAGAGTCGCGTATTGCTTGTGCTTGGGCGGAAGATGACGCGATGTCGTCTGTGGGATGCGAATTGTTAGCTGGAAAGGTTGCTTTAGGCGGAACTGCCTGGGTGTGGAGGATCGTGTGGTGCCGCAGGTGACACGTTCTACAAT
>NW_023458557.1:13807208-13851893 GCF_013731165.1 Rhagoletis pomonella | reverse complement strand
CAATTCAACAAAGTTGAATTGCTGTGCAACTTCGTCTCTTGGACCGCAGCTATCAATATACCATGCCGACACATGAAGACGGTTATCTCCTCAATCTTGCTCTGTAGCCCGTTGAAGTTAAATTGAAGGAGCTTCATGTGGTTCGGGAGACGTGTCGTGATGTGGGGTGTAAGTGAAGTGTATGTTCTTGCCGCCGTTGGCTCTGTGTGTGCTGCTGTGGTGATTGCCCCCCTGTGGTGGTGGCGGGGGGCGTCGCTATCGGGGTCTGCGACCGAGCAGCGCAACACGGGCCCTCGAAGTTCCCAGTCCAATCTCGCGTGGTACGCAGACCTGAGCATGCCCTAAAGTGGCACCAGCCAAGGCAGGTGTTGCACTTGACTGATGTCACATTACGGAATATCCTGGTCTGACATACCGTGCAGATTGTAGGGGGAACCAGGAGTTGTTGGCGGCGGCGTGTGGGTGGTGGTGCGGTTGTGTGTGTTATGTGGTTTGTAGTGGCTGTGGTACGGTCTGTGGTGTTATTATGTTGTTGTGTTGTGGAGACTGTGTGAGGCTGCTGTGTGGGTGTGTGAGGCTGCTCGGGCGGACGGTGGTTAGCCGTGGAGGCTGCTCTGTTTGAGCAACAGGGGGCCACGTACGACGTGGTCCACTGTCTATGTGTCCGTAGTCCCGAGTAGACTCTGAGGTGACTCCACTCCTCGCAGGCGTTACACTTGACTGAGGTGGAGTTGTGGTGTAATCGTCTCCGGCATACACATCAGGTGTAGGTGTATCGTATTTGAGCACTATCACAAATCGACGTATATGTATGTATATATGCCAAAAAGTGAAGAAATGTCAACCACATACATTTACTAATCCTTAAGATTTTGATTGATAATATGCAGATGGTGGCACAGTAAAAGTGGCTGGCTGTTATACGTGCTCCAGGTGAATCTAGCAAGTTTGTGTTTAGCGCCAGTAAGTGGTATGTGCTAGCAAGCTTGATGTGTGTTTAGTACTCCTCAAAGGCTGGAAATTTGGCTAATTCGTTATATTAATTGGCGGTAAACATAATGCAATTATTTATATGTTCATATTCGTAAGTATGTACATATCGGTGTGTATGCACATGAAAATTAGGGTGGTTCACCCTTTCAAAGTTTGGTTTAGGCTAGTGGCCTAAACAAATATCATAAGGCAAGTAACCACTTGTAAGCTTTGTATTTTCGTACTTTTTTGGATGGCTATGTCACCGAGAGCGATTCCTGGGAATTAAGTTACTGATTAGTTACTGGATATTTTCTACATGAACAGACATGTAGCAAATAATTTGTAACAATTATTAGAAATTACCACGTTTTGGTGTTCATGTATCCAAAATCTCTCAAAGTAGAGGAAATTGAGAGACAAAGTGGCAGTTCCTTTGAATGTGAAGCTGGAAATTTTTACTGGACAAGTGTTAGCTTGAAACAATAAAAACAGCTAATCGCGTGTTGCTGGTGCAATTCACAGTAATAATGAAAGATTTTATTCGGTTTTTATAGTCGAGATTAACTAAATAATAGTATTTAAATTATAATAAAATATGAAATACACAAGCAATTATAAAATGTTTGCGAGTAAACAGCAAATTACCCAGCTGCTCATAAAACTTCGCGCTCACCTACTTTTTTGGGCAGTTCTCCCTTTGAAACCAAATTTTCGGAAATTAACCCCCTATTGTAACAAAGTCACATAACTTAGGGCATCATATTGCCAATTACATAGTTTCCAGGAGTCGCTCTAATGAGAGAACTATCCTAATGAATACGGAAAAGCAAACCTTGCAAGGAGTTACTAGTTTTATGAGATTTTAATAAAAAAATTTATTTGGTAATTTTAACTTTACAATTCCAAAAGTTTATTCCCTTGCTTTTGTAAAATGCAAGAAGCAGCATAAAAAGAGCCGTTTTTCTTAATGGCAAATTGTTACAAGTAAGAATTTATACTCTCTCAACTTATCTTACTTTGCAAATTTCAAGCAAGTTTTTGAGTACAAAAATGCCAAAAGATGATAATTTGTAACCATTTTAGCCATAATAACAATAAGGTAATTTGGGACCTCTCTTGTGAGAGGCCCAGAGCGTGCGTAGTGTTGAAGTATAACATTAATTATTTTTTCATTACATAGTTTCTTACACATGATCTGGTAGCGGTCTAGACCACTTTGAAAGTTGTTAGGAAGGAGATCGAGATGGTCTTGGCTGCGGCCTACTCTCTGGGGGACAATGCCAACGTGCCGCCTCTTGAAGTACAGCGGCCTTTAGAATTCTGCCGCAGGAGACGACTTCCTACTATTCTAGGCTGCGTGCGAACGCTCACAACATGGAGTGGGGCAGCTCGGATACAAACCATAGAGGTGAGTGCCTTTTAGAAGATATAATTAGCGAAGACCTGTGCATTCACTATGTCGGTAATGAACCAACGTTCATTACTAGGGTCAGAGAGGAAGTACTCGACATTACTCTCAGCAGCAGACTGGCCAGTCCTCTGATCGCTCAGTGGCGGGTCTCATCTGAGCCCTCACTGTAGGATCACAGGATTATCCGATTTGCACTGGATGTAAGACAGGTTACCCCAAGAGAAACCCCAGGAAAACAGACTATGCCAAATACGAATAGGTACTTAGGTTAAACATAGGAGGGTACATTGTATTGAGTTAAAGGGCACTATTTTGGATTCCTTTACTTCCAGCTTTCCCGTGTCAAATCCTAAAAGGGAAGTCTCAGCCCCCCTGGTGGTCACGGGAACTCTCGGTTCTTACGAAAGAGGTGTGCAGCTTTTTCAGTCTGATAAAATACAATAAGGAGATTAGAAAGGCTAAGCGTAGCAGCTTCCAGACCTTTTGTGAGAACATCGCATCCACTCCTGCAGCTGCTAGACTTCATAAAGCTTTGGCAAGAGACAAAACAGGCACCAGGTTGACTATTAGGCTTTTTCAGGTACTGAACTGGAAAGGGCTATCGCTCTGTTGTCGGTCCACTTTCCGGATGCCATTCCTACCTCAGGGGAAACGTTGTTCCGTGCGTTCATGCCATCCTCATCGGAATGGAAACTGGCTAGAAATCTTATAAACCGGCAAAAAGTGCGGTGGGCCTTGGACTCCTTCGAACGGTACAAGGCCCTGGGGAGGATGGCGTCTGTCCATAAGGGCGTGGAGATCTTACTCTTCCTCGATATCGAGGGTATTGTAGGGGCTTCGACAACGCCTCCCATCTGGGAGTCGACAGAGCTCTCGAGAAACATAATGTTCAGCCAACCATTCGCAGATGGATAGCAAGGTAACTGCACACCAGGATTGCCGAAACTGTAGTCGGCGATAGCGTCGTTCAAATACAAACGACAAAAGCGTGCCCGCAAGGGGGGTGTTATCTCTTCTCCTGTGGAGCTTAGTTGCGGACGAACTCCTACAAATACTTACCAATGAGGACCTCCGATGCCAAGGGTACGCGGACGACATAGTGATTATCGATAGAGGGAAGTTCGCAGGTATTCTCTGCGACATCGCCCACAGAGGACTTAATCTAGCAAAAAGCTGGTGCGCAGGCGTAGGTTTAAGCATCAACCCTTTTAAGACAGCTATAGTCCATTTCACAAAGAAACGAAATTTCCAGGGGATGAGGAACTTGACCTTGGATAGGGTGGTAATCAATGTCGCCACAGAGGTTAAGTATCTGGGGCTTACCATGGAGTCCAAGCTTCCGTCGAGGGCCCAAGTTAATGCGGTAACCTCTAAGGCTACGAGAGCGATGATCCTCGGGGTGCTCTCCAAGGATCCTCAGATGGATGTTCACCATGATAGTGAGACCGATAGTGACCTACGGTGCGGTGGCTTGGAGTTCCAGGACTACCCTGGAAACGGCGAGGAAGACCCTCCCAAAGATTCAACGTCTGGCATGTGTTTGCATTTCGGGAGCAATGCGCACATGCCCGACGGCGGCGCTTGAGGTAATTCTGGAACTCGGGCCACTGCATCTTCAGTAGAACAGGCTGCAAAGCGAACCCTTCTTAATTTTTCGAGAGAGAGATTCGGCAAAGGCGAGGTGTTATCATCTAGGAACAGGGACAACATAGTCACCTAGCGGTGTTCCCCAGGGATGACATTAACAGGGAGGTAGTCTTCAAAAGAAACTTCAAGATCTACACCTACAACAAGGCGACCTCTATTATGTACCTCAATTATGGAGTCACATACAGGCGAGCACACTACAGTGGTACACTGTTGGCTCCAAAACACCCGAAGGGATTGGAGCGGGCGTGTAGGGCCCCAGGCTGAAGTTTTCGGTGCCCCTGGGAGCTTTCCCTAGCATCTTTCAAGCGGAGGTATACGCCATTAGTATGTCTGCTGAGATTAACATTCGCAGAAATTATAGGAACGAAAGGACCCCTATACTAAGGGATAGTCAGGCGGCACTTATGGTACATCAATTGAGATCAAGTCCTTCTTGGTTTTGGACTGTGTAGAGAGGATTAATGCTCTGGCAGAGATTAAGCTGATGTGGAAGCTGACCATCTGGCCAGAAAGGCCGCTGCCTCGACCCGGATAGGATCTGAGCCTTTCTTTGCAGTGGGACCCAACACCGTTAAGGAATTGCTCAGAAAGGAAAATACCAAACGAAGGGAACTACACTATCGTAAAACCATGGGTTTACGTCAGGCAAAAAGCTCATGGATCTCCCTAAGGAGAAACTAAGAATAATGAAAAGATGTTTGAAAGGCCACTGCAGGCTTAGCGGGCACGTATATAAGCCAGGATTCTCGTCCAGCGACCTGTGTCGCTTTTGCGATGCGGCCAAGGAATCTCCTTTACACCTTCTTATGGAGTGTGAGGCCGTTGCACGCAGGAGAAATAGTAGCATAGGGCACCTGTAACCAAGAGAGGAGCACATACACTCACTATCCGCGGAATCTATAATGGACTGGGGCTAGTCGACCCGTTGTGACGAGCTAAGGGCACAATAGAACTACCGGTCGCAGTGCTATACCTAACTATCTATCTGTATATCTATCTAACCGTTTTTATGAGCTATTCATTTATTACGTGAACATGCAGGCTTATATTTTATGACAATAAAATTGAGCAACGTACTAGTTGTCATTATCCATCATAGGGTATTGTCGCTAAAGCAAGGTTTCCATTGTTCAACTTTGCGGTTAACATTTGCATTCAACTCAACGCAGATTTGCACGAAAATGGTTGAATGAAAAAAAAAACAACAATCGCTTCTGTTGAAATGATTCAGCTACGCTAAAGCTGTAGCATGCAACTTAATATTCCGGCGAAGCGTGGAAGGTTTTTAAAAAGTACAACCTCGTTGCTTGGCACTTCAGTAAAACGGAACTTACTTCTTTATTAATCTTTCCTTTTTATACAATATTTCAATTAAGTCTAGATAAAAAAGCCAAGCTTAAATTCTAGGAAGTGTAAAGCTAGGTGTTAGATGTAGTGATTTTAATTCTATTACATATGTGACACGTAAAGTTAAAACGGACCTACGGTCAGAAAAAATCGGGTTTCACTTTGTCATCGACTCTTATAGTAAACGGGCCGATCTTTCCAATGCAATAAACCGCAGCTTTCTAGCTGCATTAGTTTTTTCACAATTTCACTTCAAAGCTAGGTACTTTCACAAAAAAAAAAGTACAAAAAAAATCAAATCTAACACATTATTCTGAAATTAATCAAATTCGCTTGAAACTCGTTACTCGGCGGTAGAGCTGTCAAACTATCGATAGTCCAGTCCATCGATGTTTTACGATAGTCTTAAGGGTCACTATCGATACTATCGATAGTATCGACCCATTTCATATGTTTTTCTAAATCCATTTATTTTTTGTTATCTTGCTGTTATAAATTTGTTTATTTTAGCGCCTCACGGTTGCATTTTAGTATCGAGAAATATTGCTAGAAATTCATGCACCGTGTAGACAGTCAAAAAGCGATTTCAGAAATTTTTCCTGCAATTCGCCTTTCGGAAATAAAAAACTTTCTTTCGAGAAACACTTTATATGCAAGGTGTCACTGCTCATGAAACTGCTTTCTGAAATTTCTCAATTTGACAGTCTTTTGAAATATACTGCATTGCCACGTCTGACACGCTCTTAAGACGGCAATGTAACCTCTGCCATTTCCACGTTTAAAATAAAAAATGGCGTTTTTAGAAATAATGCCATGAACCAACTAAACAAATTCCCCAGCATGGGAACCGTGTATTTGTAATTGCATTTTAGGAAAAAGCAATAGTTGATAACGTTATTTTTTAATCGGTTGTTTCATTCACACACATGGTTTCATTCCGTTTCATTCACATGACAGCGAAAAAATGACGTCACTGCAAAAAAAATTACTTTTCCTCGCACTCCGTCCTGGGTGTTCTTTATTCGTTAGTTCATGAAATAATGCTGCAAAGTTTTGTTCTCTTTGAACCAATACGCGCAAATGTCAAAAGCGCTAGGAAAGAGAATACGCTACCAATGAAACGATAGTGGTAAAACTATCGATAGTTATTTCATGTGACCAGACTATCGATAGTATCGTCGATAGTTTGACAGCTCTACTCGGCGGTTTTCGGTCGGTCGGGTCCGATGTTAGTTTTTAATTTTTTCCGCCATATTGGATCCGCCATTTTGAATTTTTAAAAACGAACATCGGATTCGTAATCAGCGACACCAAAAACCCCCAAGTAATGAGTTTCAAGCGATTCCGATCAATATTTAAAAAAGTCATCCGCCGTATTGGATCCTCCATTATGAATTTTGGAAAACTAACATCGAATTCGTAATCAGTGACCCCGAAAAACCGCGAGTAACGAGTTTCAATCTAATTAAACGTTCAGAAGCATCAAAATCAACTTGGTAAACTTCAAAGTCGTTTTTCTCTAATTTTTTTTTTCTGAGCGTAGGTCCCTTTTAATTTTACGTGTCACACATCTCAATTCTACGAAAAGTAGATCATAGGTTTTAGGTGATGGCCGCTTTTTAATTGCCAATGTCTTCTTCTTTTTTATTAGCGCTGTAACCACCTAAGCGATTTTGGCCGAGTCCAAAACAGCACGCCAGTCATTTCTCTTCTGTGGTAACTGACGCCAATTGGAAATGCCAAGTGAAGCCAAGTCCTTCTCCACCTGGTCTTTCCAACGCAGAGGAGGCCTTCCTCTGCCTCTGTTACCAGCATCGGGGCCCGAGCGGTTATGTCCATTCAAACGACATGGCCAAGCCAGCGGAGCCGCTGAATTTTAATTCGCTGCACTATGTCTATATCGTTGTAAAGCTCATACAGCTCATCGTTAAATCGTCTGCGATAATGGCCAATGTGCCAATGATATATTTGGCACATTTGCCTAAGTGATTCAATTAAGTGACAGTTGTTTACATAACTGGTAAGTATTAGAAATGAACAGTGGAGTTGTCTCCCGTGCGCTACCTAATGGCTAACGTGTCACTGACATGTTTGACACATATGCCTAAGTGGCTCACTGAAGCTATACTTGTTTATTTAGCGGGTAAGTACTAGGGTAACTCCCACTCTTCTAAAGTGAAGCGTCCCGCCTTTGAATATATAGTTGTAAGTTGATTAATTTGATTTGATAATTTTATAAACATTCATCTTTTTCTTTGGAATTTTTCAAATTAGTTTTAAAATCAACACATATGATTAATGTATATATGAAATATATAATAAGAGATATTAGTATTAAAGTAGTAAACGACCACCAAATAGGATTTCTTTCTATTTCCTGATTTATCGGGGTTAGTATATTAAAATTTTTTAATTCTAAATCTACATTTCTTGTTTCAACGTACTTTCTTACAAAAAAATGGTTTAGATTTTACATCTTTTAAATAGTTTAAAATTTTTCCTGAGGGATTTTCTTATTTTAGATTATCTATAATTACTAAATCTTGAAAGGTTACCAAATAAACTCCCTCTAAGGGCCGTTTGCACCATGTCTAGTTAATTCTAACTCCCAGTTAAACATCTTTATCGACGTTATCGACACCCATCATATAACATGTGATCGATAAAGCAGTTAACGTGCTTAACTGAAGGATGTACCTCCAGTTAGCGTTAACTAGACATGGTGCAAACGGCCCTAAGGTATGACTATTAACTTTATGTTTTCCTGCAATTATTATATTATAGCACCATCTTTTATAACTTTTATGGATTCATTAGCTTAATTTATTTTCGTACAGTTTGCTTGTCTATTATTCAACATATCTGACAAACATGTGATATTTTCGTCTATCATACAGAAAGCATTATTTAATTCCTTTTTGCAAAATTTTACTAAACAAAATTTATCGAGACATTTTATTATTTCATTTTCAATTAACAATTTCCCATCATTTTGGGCTACCGCTATTCCTTTAAATAATTTACAAACACTTTTCACTTTTGGATATATTATATACATATACTAGCTGTACCCTGCCACGCTTTGCTGTGGCATATTCCTGTTACATGGACGATAATTTAATAACGAAACAAAGCATACGTTTCATATGAGTTTGATTTTGTAATAAGTAATTGTGTGCACACATCATATCAAGGATACTTGGTTTGCCGACATGGGTACACGCAACATCTGAAAAGCAATCCGCATCTAAATCTAAACCATGCTTTTCCAAAGGTTGACCTTGAGCATTATTGAGTCCTGGAAGTCTGGTGAAAGACCAGACCAGCTCAAGCAACGACTGCTGTCAATACCACTATTATTTAATTGAAAGACATTCTTGTTTTTCGCAGCAAGAATAGCTCGTTCACTAAGCCAGTTCCTATAATTAATTTTCTTAATAAAAAAACATTTTTTCGATCAGTTCTCCTTTCTATACTTCTAAGTTGAAAAAATTATCAAGCAGTAAAATTCGTCTTAATCTCTCATTGACTGGTAGCTTTCCGTTCCCATCTCCAGTAATTATCGCAAAAATACCTCGGCTGCAGTGTATGTATGTATGTTCGTCTCGTCGCAATGTTGACTATTTCAGGCAAGCATTTATCTCGTCCGTTAGTCGAGAAACTACAAACAAAAGTTGCGTTCCCTAACTCGCAAGAAGTTGCAAGAGTTTACAGGATTTTACCAGAAAATGTTCCCGTACTTGATTCTCTGGTAAATTAGAGGAAAAATGGGAGAGTAAATCGGCCCTCTCTTTGTCAGAAGTTGCAATATTTTCCACGAAGAGTTTTTGCTGGTACAATCTCAGCTTTTCAAATGATTTCAAATTTCAATAAGCAAAAGCAAAAGTGCATCTGCATTTTCACCTTATTAAATATATCCTAGTGAAGAAATATCAAGTTTTGTAAGTATTTTTGTTAATTTGCTGGTATATTTGAGCAAAATTTAGACGATCGACAAAAAAAAAAACTGTTATGTAAACAAAAAATGGTGCCCACGGTGTATTTGACAGTTTTACCAGTTTTTACCCGAATAGCGTTCACGTACTTTTTGGTTTTTCTCTCTTTCTTTGAGAGCAATTTTGCTTTTTGACAGTTTTACGGGTTTTATCCAGAAAAGTATAGGAACGAAACCAATGTTTGCCCAAAATCTCCTGCGAGCAATATCAATGCATTCCTGAATAGTTGAACGTTTCCACGAAACAATCGATGAAGCACCTCGAGCGATTTTTTATGTGCCATCGTGGACTCATCCCAAATAATGAGTTAACATTTTTGTAATACTTTTTCCATACGGGATGCTCTGGAAATATTGGACGTGGGAGTTTCGATGATTTATTTGTTCAATGGCAGCTCAGTAGTTGAATTAGCAATGCTTCCAATGTAGCAGCAATTCCAGACGAATGTGTAGCTAAGATAATGTAATATTTTGATCGAACCGTTCCAGAATCCATCTGATAAGGAATGTTTTCCTAGTTCCTCCTGACGCATCCGAAAATAAGATCCCCCAACTTTGTAATTTATCATTTGCCTCTTCTTATTTGGAGCTGTAACCGCATACGCGAGTTTGGCCGAGTTCGACAAAGCACGCCAGTTGTTTATCTCTGACGCCAATTGGAAATGCCACGTGAAGCCAAGTCCTTTTCCACTTAGTCTCTCCATTAAATTGGGGTCTCTCTCTTTTCCTGCTACCACCAGCGGATTGCGAGTTGAATACTTTCAGACCTGGAACATCAGTTCCTATTCGAACGACATGGCCAAGCCAGCTGAGCCGCTCTATTTTCATTTGCTGCACTATGTGCATTTCGTTGTAAAGCTCATACAACTCATCGTTCCATATCTACGGTACTCCCCGTCGCCAACGCGTAGAGGCCAGTAAATCTTCCACGAGATATTTCTCTCGAATACTCCAGAGCCGCCTCATCGAATGTTATCATTGTCTAAGCTTCTGCGCCATATAACAGCTCGGGCATGATGAGTGACTTATAGAGTGTGGGTTTTCTCCGTCGAGAGAGGACTTTACTCCCGAATTGCCTACTCAGTCTAAAGAAGCACATGTTGGCAAGAGTGATTCTGCGTGGGATTTCCATGCTGATATTTTTATCGGTGATAATGCGTTCCCTAGTAAACGAAATTCTCCACTTTCCCATTATTTTATGACAGGAGATACTACTTCGTCTTATCCTCGTTTGCCACCAGGTCCATTAGTTTTGCTTACTTATCCAGCTTGCAAAAGGGAGAACACACTTCGCGATTTCTGTTACCGATGATGTCGATGTCATCGGCACACGCCAGAAATAACACGCTCTTTTAAAAAATGTTCCTGTATGGTTCAGTTCCGCAGCTCATATTATCTTAACATTTGCAGCATGCGATCGTGAATGCCCAGCTTTCGCTTTAATTTGGGAATCTTTGATCGGGAATAGGAGTTCACAATAGTAGTGATAGTCATAATCATAATCATATTTTCTCATGTTATTCAAAATTTCTTTACTCGCACGTACGTAGTATGCTATGGCGACCCCAAACGAAATTGTTTACGATTAAAAGTTAACTGATTTATATTGCTAGGGAAAGGTGCCAACAATTTTAAGTTTTCATTAAGTATTTTTTCATGGGATAGTTTTTTGTTTTCGTTACTCTTTTACCATTTTGTTATTTGTTTCAGTAGTTTTTAACCGACTTCAAAAAAAGGAGAAGGTTATCAATTCGTCGGAATATTTTTTTTTGTGTATGGTACCGCGTAACTTTGGACCACGTCACCGATCCCAGATGATCCCATACTAATTTGGTTTAGATCCGATCATTGGATCATGAAAAATTACCGGTACTATTAAATTTTTATATGAGAATTGAAGTCGGGTTTGTTTTGTGCTTACAAATTACTTGTTTATTAATTTTTTTACATTAAATAATTTGTGTACCAGCTCTTCGTTGATAATATGATCACTTGGTTTGATAAGATGTTGTAAATTCTATATTTATTTAAACTGTTCAGATTTTGGATAAGTGGAACGATTAAAAAAATTTCTCTAGTAAAGCTTTCCCAAACACTTTTCGTTTGGAACCAGTTATGTAATATTTAATTTAATTTCACTATTTTCAGTCTTTCCGTTTAGGTAGGTAATAATCCTATTAAAAATATTTCCAAATCAAGATTTTTCATAACCTTTCGTTTGGCACCCATATTGTACCTCAAATATATTTTCGATTGCAAGTCTTCTTAAAACCCTTTAGTTTGATACCCACATTACAATATTTCATTTATTTAATCAATCCAAGACGGTCCACCTTAAAGCTTAATAATATATGTACATATGTACGCACACAAGTATCTTTTAACTTCCCCTCCTAACAGTTTTACTGCTTTGAGGTTGAACTCAATTCTATTGAAAAGAGCGCGGATACTTATTTTCCCCTATTCAACCAGGAACGACCGTCAGCCGCCACCTATCGCACGTATCCGCTTTACATTTGTACTTATCCATACATAAATAATTTTAAAAAAACATATTTGACAAAGAACTAATTTTTCGTTGGTTTATTTATTTTATCGCTTGATATTGGTGCAACATACTAAGCTATCGAGTTCATATTTTTAAAAACGTGGCAACTCTCCTCAAAAATATTTCCAAAAGTCATCTACCTTAAACCTCTTTATTTTAATACCTTTATTTTAATAGGGTCATTTATTTTATCAATTACGCAAACTGAGTTAAATTTTCTAACCGGTGGCAACCCTCCTCAAATATATTTTCGGCTGTAAACCTTCCTAGGAATCTAAAGCTTGTTACTGACATTGTAAAATTTCATTTATTTAGTCAATTTAACAGAGTTAAAATTTTCAAATAGGTGGCAGACCTATTCAAAAATATTTCCTACAGTCATCTTTCTTAAACCTATTTAATTTGGTACCTATATTGTAATATACCATTTCTTTTATCAATTAAATTTAGTTAGATTTTCAACCAGGTGGTAACCCTCCTCAAACATATTTTCTGCTGTAAGCCTTTTTAAAACTCTTTAGTTTCGACACCCACATGGCAATACTTCATTTATTTTATCAATTTAATTGAAATAAAATTTTCAAATAGGTTGCAACCCTTCAACAGTTATCTTTCTGAAACCTATTTAATTTGACACCTATATAATAAGTTATTTATTTTATCAATTAAATTGAGTTAAATTTTCAAACATATAACAACCCTCCTCAAACATATTTTCGAGTGTAAGCCTTCTTAAAAATCTAAAGTTTGATACCCAAATTACCGTATTTCATTTATTTTATCAAAATAACTGAGTTTAAATTTTGAAAGATGTGGCAACTTAACTCAAAAATTTTTCCAGCAGTTATCTTCTTTAAACCTCTTAAATTTAAAATCTATATTGTCATATATCATTTAGTTTATCAATTAAATTACGGTAAATTTTTAAACAGGTGGCAACACTCCTTTAAAATATTTTCTACTGTAAGCCTTCTTAAAAGTCTTTAGTTTGATACCCACATAGCAATATTTCATTTACTTTGTCAATTTAAATGAGTTAAAATTTTAAAATTGGTGGCAACCGTTCTAAAAAATATTTCCAACAGTTATCTTTCTTAAACCTCTTTGAATTGATACCCATATTGTAATATTTAATTTATTTTATCGATGTACTTTAGTTAAATTTTCAAACAGGGGGCAACCCTCTTCAAACATATTTTCGGCTGTAAGCCTAGTTTAAACTCTTTAGTTTGACACCCAAATTGCAATATTTCATTTATTTTTTTCAATTTGACTGAGTTAAAATTTTCAAATAGGTGGCAACCCTCGTCAAAAATATTTCCATCAGTTATCTTTCTTAAACCTCTTGAATTTTATACCCATATTGTAATAATTTATTTATTTCATCAATATAATTGGGTTTAAAAATTTTCAAACAGGTGGCAACCCTCCAATTTTTTGCGATATCATTGGTTCTGGTATTATACCGAACAATACAAGAAAAAAATTATTCAAATCGGTTCAGCCGTTCTCGAGTTTTGACGACCGTGACATACGAACACAACGTTTTTATTAATATAGATAGATAAATTTAAGAGTTTATTTTTTTGTACAATTATAAATTCTGAAACATCTATAACATCTGATATTGTTGCGTTAACCCGCTCCTCGCTTATTATTTCTTTTATTTCTGACATATCTAAAATTGAAAGATTTAAAATTCCTACTTTTAACAATGTAATAGTCTATAGCGTTTTCAAGTTCAGTGATTATAAGTTTGTTTCTCTGCCTTAAATATGTCATTTCATTGGAACTACCCTGTAACTGTTTTATTATTTATGTTAATTCCGTGATTGTTTTAAATATCTGAGAATTGATTGTGAGACGCCTATTATTGCTTTCTATTAAATCGTTTACCTTATTTGTTTTTTGCATAAAATCATCATGGCCAGGTGTACCTAAAATCCATTTTCAAACTGTTCCTAACTCATTAATTCCTCTTTTTGATCTACAATTACCAAACATTAATTGATTTAATAATGTTTCTATCATTTGTGTCTCGAATTTGTATCGTCAATTAATATTATTTCGTTTTCAGTTTTGTATTTTTCTAAAAATTTCTGAAATAATATTGATCCATAATTTTAAAAAATTGCCGCATCTTCCTCCTCAACAAGTATATAATTTTCCCTTGTGTAATCAATTATTTCAGGTGTGACAACGGTGAGATATAAAAGTATCAATGAAATTTGTATGAGTTTCTTCATTATTCCTATAAAATAATGGATTTAAACTTTCATATTATCTTTATACATTATTCGGTCTCCTTTTGTATTTTAACCTTATTTCCCAAGTCTTCCAATACTACTTGTCTTTTATACTTTGGTTTTAAGTTATTTATTTCCCCATATATATTCTCATACATTCTTGAAACTCGAATTTTATTATGCCTTTCTAGCTTTCTATTTTGAGCTACAATTTTTCTTATTTATTTTTCCTTCGAAATTTTATTATATGGCTTCTTGTCAATTACTGAGTAAGTGGACTCTATTTCCCCACAACTTCTTGCGTTAATCCATTTAAGTTATACGTCACTTCATCCTCGCAATTTGAAGTAAAATGGTCGGTATATTCCTCGGCTGGCCTCTCAGGATTTTCTTGTCCCGAGTAATCATTTTCATCAATATAATAATTTTTGTATAGCTTTTAGATGTATTGTCCGTAAACACGTCATGTGGTTTATCCTTAATAATATATACCTCCTCAACTTGCTCGTCCTTGGCTTCAGCAGTCATTGTAGAATCACTTTGTCCTACACTACCAAATACATTCAATATGCTAGTATGTCCATTTAGTTTAAAAACCTTTTTCTCTTTTTGCTGGTATTTATCTTCAGCGGGCGTGTTAGGATTTTGTGGTCCCAAGGGATTTAAATTTTCTGCACTTTTGCACTTTTTAAATTCTTTCTTTATATTGCAGATAGCTACTTCGGCTGGCGCCTCAGAATCTACATGTCCCGCGCTGTTACTTTCAATATCTAAATTGCTGGTTGTTGTTGCTGTTGTAGCGGCTACAACAACCCCGCCCAGGACGGTTGGTATTTCAGTCGTTGTCGCCAAGTTCCACTAACGGCAGCCCTAGGAAGCGTGCAGCTTCGGTGGGGTTGGTCCACAGGGACAAGGCCGTTAGGATTGTCGGGTTTTCCGGGCATGCGAAGAGATGTTTCGAGTCATGTGGGGTCTCTCCGCATGCCGGAAACTCATTTGGCACATCCTCATTCAATCTACTCAGGTAGGAGTTTAACCTGCTGCAGTAGCCGGAGCGAGGTTGTGCTAGTGTCGTTCGTGTCTCCCGAGGCAGATGAAGCTCCGTCTCGTCTGTGTCCGGGGGCGGTATGCCTAGAACGGCATTCACAGGTCTAGAGTCTACATAACTCGAGACTGACTCCCTGTGAGTGCCAGTCGGTAAGCTGTCGGGTCCAGAGGTTGCTTGATGAACCTCTGGTCTTCGTCCGTCAGTTCATATAGATGCCTCCTGACGTGCCTAGGCGAGGGCTCCTCTGCAAGCAGCTGTCTCTTTGGGTGGCCACTTCTGTGGCTCCCGATCAGGAACTGCTTGCAGAGCATTATGTTGTGCTCCTTTACGGGGAGCATTTGCGCCTCGCCGTGGAGATGGTTTTCGGGCGACATCAGGAGGCATCCTGTCGCTGTCCTGAGTGCGGTGTTCTGTACAGTCCGTAGCTTCGTCCACTGCATCCTACTAGTCCCCGGTGACCACACTGGCGCTGCGTAGTTCAGAACCGGCCGGCCTATTGCCTTGTATGTTGCCAGCAACGTTTCTTTGTGTTTGCCCCAAGTACTGCCGGCTTGCGACTTGAGGACCTTGTTGCGGCTGTGTACTTCATTGACAAAAGCGGTTGCGTGCGCAGAGAAGGAGAGCAGGCTGTCGAATGTTACTCCGAGTATTTTGGGGTTATTCACCGTCGGAATTGGTGTGTCATCGACGTGAATTCCCAGCGGTAGCCTGACCTCCTTCGTCCAGGTTGTGAACAGGGTCGCAGAGGATTTCGTAGGGGAGAGGGCTAGACACTTTGCAGTGAAGAAGCGAATAAGTTCGGTGAGGTACCCGGTTACTTTCGAACACAGGTCATCAATTCCATTCCCAGTCGCCACGATCGAGCAATCGTCGGCATAAGAGACAATCGAGACTCCCTCTGGTGGTTGAGGGAGCTTTGAAATGTAAATGTAAATGTATCTAAATTGCTGGTAGTTTCGTCGGCTGGCCCTCTAGAACTTCCTTGTTCCAAAGTAATTTTCTTCACTAATATTTTATTATTTTGTTTTTGCTGGTATTTATCATCAGCGGGCGTTGTAGGACTATGTCCTACAATATGAATTTTATTTATTTTGCCGGTATTACTATCGGCTGGCGTTGTAGAACTTTTCCGTTCCACAATATTAAATTTTTTTCCTTTGTTTCTTTATTATGCTTTTTATCCCAAAATAAAATTTCCTTTATTTTTTTAATATTACTGATATAATTAGGTTGATAAAAATCTTCTTTTTGCTCGTATTTATCATCAGCGGATGTTATAGGACGAGGTTGTCCCACAGATTTCATTTTATTTTTATTGCCGATATTTTCTTCGGCTGATACTTTAATAGTTTTTTCCCCCAAATTATAAATTTTTCCTTCCCTCTTTATAATTATTTTCTGATTTTCCAGATCCAAGACTGCATTTACTTTAGTTAGCAGATTATAACCTATTAAGAGGTCTGACTCCAAACTATCAATTTCATAAAAAATTCCTTTACTCCGAATAAATTGATTTCATGGTATTTTTTTTATTAGTAAAACCATTAATGGTTTTTATTCTTTTATAAATATCTAGTTCCTTTGAATTCTTATATATTCTACACTTAATGTAGACGTTGTTGCCCCTGTGTCTACTAAAATTTTAAAATATTTTTTTTATAGCTTTGTAATAAAAATTAATATATAGCAAGCTTATTGTTGGCCTAAAAAATGGTCCTCACTTATGGTGTTAGCACGTTGAACTTTCTGTTGCAGTTGGGCGCTTATTTGCGCACTTTCATTTCCCCGTGTTTGCACATTATTATTTTGCCAGTTCATCCTATTATTTCTCATTGTGTGTGCATTTCCATAATTTGTTTGCTTATTTTGTATTTGTAATGACGGATCTACGTCCATCGGTTCCGTGCCATTTTGATAATTAAAATTGGATACCTGAGGATTCCTTTGGGGATACCTCAAATTATTCTGAAAAGTTTGGTTTCTTCGATTTCCTTGGGGAAGGTTTTGAGAATTTCTCTGAATTGGATAATTATGTTTCGAAAAATCTAAAGCAAATTTGGAACGCATTTGGTTGGAATATAACTCCTGCACTTTGGCCAAAGCATTGTGTAAATCGCATGGTCCCAAAGTAAAAAGAATTTGGTCCAATGGGTGGTTTAAACCTATCATAAACGTACGCAGAGTTGTTTCCCTATTCTTCGTATTAAGTTCCCTAGTAATGGCAGAGGTCGTGCCATGAGTCATAGTTCAGTAACATTGTTTGATTGGTTCAAAGCCTATAACTGACGTCTAACTTGTTCCACATCACTACGTAGTGAGGCAGTGCTGGCTACTATTAGCCTCGGTACCACATCCATATTGGATGCGTTATTGATATCATTGTTTGTTATTGACATTGTTGAAAATTTGCTTATTAAACCTTTTAGCTTTAAGCACTATTCACTTCTTCTTTTTTACAAAAATTTCGTTCTTAAATTTTGAGGACACCAACTGTGGTTTTCCCTACACTTTTCACAGTAATACAATCGTTTTTACCCTAAACTACTGGGCCTATTTCCCATTAAATATTCTTAATTTTAATAAAATTTATTAATTTTACAATAATACCGCCACTGGATCTTTGTTCGGATGATTGGATGAAGGTCCGGGCTTTCGCCTTTGTATCTCCCTCCGTTCTATCCTCGTACCACCTTCGGTTCAATGCTCGTATCACCTTTACTTCTATCCTCACCTTTACCACCTCAAGTTCAATCCTCGTATTACCTTTTTAGTGCTTTTATTTTTTATTTGTTGCGGTTACGCGTAACGGCTTTTTTGTTTGTTATCGTAACGCGGAGATTTTTGTCTCCTTTCGCGATTACCGATTTTTGTTTTTACTTTTCTCGCATTTTTCGCGATACTTGTTTGCGTTTCTGTATTCGTAACACGGAGAATTTTGTGATCATCAGTTTATTATGATTATATTGCTTTTATTTTTTCTCCTTTTTCGGAAGGATACTTATTTGTTTTTAAACTACCACATACCCTTTCGCACAAGGTTTTGTATGCGGAGCTTATTTTTGGCCCCGAGGGAGATGTAACTAGCCGTACTTTGTTTTATTCGGGCTTTTTTACATCTCCTGGCAGGATTGCCACTTAATATTCCGCCGAAGCGAGGAAGGTTTTTAAAAAGTACAACCTCGTAAAACGGAATTTACTTCTTTATTAATCTTTCCTTTTTATATCATATTTCACTTAAGTCTAGATACAAAAGCCAAGCTTAAATTCTAGGAAGTGCAACGCGAGGTGTTAGATGATGCGCTTTTAATTCTATTACATATATCTCAATTCTACGAAAAGTAGACCATAGGTGTTAGGTGATGGCCGCTGGTCGTTTGTCATTTGTTGAGAGCGAACGTGTTTTCGTTCGGCTCCTGCTTTTTTGCTTTCTCTAATTTCGCGCCATGGTTGACTCGTGCGGAAAATGTAGAAAAGCCTTCTCGAGAAGTGATATTTATATTGTGCCATGTTTTGGGCTCTGTAAGAAATTTTTTCATCGTGGCTGCTGTGTTGGCCCTATTTCGGAATATGATGTGAACTTGTTCAATTCGAACCTCCATATTGGCTATATGTGTGAGGGGTGCATAAATATACCCGGAAAACTTTGCAAAGCCTATGACTCCGTGCTGGACGGTCAAAAGTTCGTGAATGAAACCATAATTAATGCCTTTGATAAAAAATTCAAAGATCTATCTTTACAAATTGCTGATCTCAAAAAGTACAAGCTCACAATCGTTGGCTGATACAGTGCAATTTTTTGCAGAATCTTTTTAATCAAATTTTACTGTAGATGAAGAAACTGCTGAAGAGTCCGTTTCTCACGGGGTATCACGTTGCTTAGATTTTGGCTCACTTTGCGAAACAGAATCTGACATTATGATTGCTATTTCCAATCTAGATTCCTCTTTGAAGTGTGATATTGACGGCCTCTGCGCCCAATTTGTAAAACAGTGTAGCTCTTCGATTCGTGTACCTCTATGTATAATTTTCAATCTTTCTCCTTCCACCGGTTTATTTATTAAACTGTGGAAGATCGCCTCTATTACTCCAGTGTATAAATCGGGTAGTTGGAATGATGTTAAAAACTACAAGCCTATTTCTAAAATAACGATTTGTTCGAAAATATTTGAAAAAGTGGTAGAAGAAAAACTTTCGTTTGCCATTAAGAGCCTAGTAGTACCCAATTAACATGGTTTCGTGAGTGGCAGCTCCACGGTCACTAATTCAGTGACTTTCTCTGAATTTTGTGTTTCATGGTTTAGAAGTGGATCTCAGTGATTTCTCGAAAGCTTTCGACAGAGTCTCGCACTCAATTTTAGTTCGCAAATTGGAAAATATTGGCTTTCACTCGGGTTTTCTTTCCTGGATCAAATCTTATCTTTCCAATAGAATCTTGTTTGTTGAAATTGAGCAATGTAAGTCTAAGCAATTTTGTGCCACTTCGAGTGTTCCGCAGGACAGCGTCCTGGGCCCCCTCTTGTTTGTCCTGTTTATCAACGATATTGGGTCGTGCTTTAAATATTCAAATTTTTTATTATATGCCGACGATCTTAAGCTCTTCCGCAAGATAACTTGTGCATCCGACGTCGTCGAGCTACAGATCGATTTAAACAATCTTGTTAGATGGAGTCATAGTAATAAATTAGAATTAAACTAAAAAAATGCTTCTATATGACCCTATCTAAGTCTGCTAATGCCTTTTCTTCATCTTATAGCATCCTAAATAATCAGCTTGACACAGTTAAGGGCCATTTACATAAGACTTTCCTCGCTTTGCTTGACAGTTCAAACTTTGACAACAAAGCGTGAAACGCAGAAGGTATGCTACAATAAACGCTTTGACAGCTTTTGCATTCTCCTTTTCCTCCATATTTTTTATCTGTAAAATAGATAAAAATATAATAGCCGTCATCGATTCGCCACTTCGCTGCTGGCTATGTTTGAGTTCCGGTCGCTTAACGAAAAATTTTGCATGTGAAAGCAACAACAAAGTTAGCTAGCACGGATAGACGATAGCGAGTTTGGTTGTACCTCATTGAGTTCGTTCGTTTCGCCACTTGCTTACTGTTGGCGAATCGATGACGGCTAATAATATGCATTAATAATAGCAATAATAATTCCTATTTACCCTATTTTTGTCATTAAATGCAAATGCAAGCGCACGAGAAAAGATACATGTAGACAGCTGATTGCCAAAGCGGGCAAAAGTTAAGAGTTGCCCAAGATTTTGCTTCGTTTTGCTTTGCTTTGCTTCAAACGTTATTTATGTGAGCCTACTCATGCATATGCCTACATCGATCTTATATGTCAAAGCAAAGAACTATCAAGCAAAGCGAAGAAAGTTGTATGTGAATCAGCCTTTAGGGACTTTAATAACCTGGGGGTTGTTTTTGATCATCGCTTTACGTTTGTAAATCACGTTTGCCATTTGCTTCCGAAGGCTTATAGTAACCTAGCTTTTATTCGCAGATATACTAAAGATTTCAGAGACCCCTTTACCAGGAATTCGCTGGTTCGCTCAAAATTAGAATATGCCTCGGTTATTTGGAACCCTATTTATAGTTGTGATGCTAGTAGAATTGAAAAGTTCAAAGGAAATTTATTCGGTTTGCTCTTCAACCGCTTAACTTCTCCGATCCCATTCCATCTTAAAGTGCTCGCTGCATGCTTATTAGACAGAATTCTTTACAAAGTAGAAGAACAGTACATTCACTAATGTTTGTCTCTGATATTATCTCTGGGAGAATTGACTGCCCTGCTCTTCTTGAACAGATCGAGTTCTATATTCCTCACAGGGCCCTGCGGTTCCATCTACCATTTTACGTTGATGTTGCCAAAGCGAATTATTTTGCGTTCGCCCCAATCTTCAGAGCACTTAAGGAGTATAACAATATCTCTAAAACATTGGATATTGATTTTTCCTTGCCTAGATGTATATTTAAGGCACACCGCATATTAAGCTCCTAATCATAGTAGTGTAGTCGTTTCGGCATTCTACAGTATAAAACTTTTATGCCGAACACATGTATTTCAATGAAGCTCTGTACATTACAACATTGTAAGGCGCCATGATTCAATTACTAAAGGTTTTGTAAGTAGCTTTTTTCTAAAATTTGGCACTCCCGCCCACAGGGATGGTTTATGGAAGCAGGAGAAAAAGGGGAAGAATTCAATCACACTTCCTAAAATGGGAGCTAAATTCCGTAAAAAGGTGTGGATAATAGTGAATGGTGGTATTTTAAAACAAAAACGAATTTGATTTATTTATTTAATTTAAACAAGTTTATTTACATCGAATATAACCCCCGATTGTTATTAAAAATATATATTTCTATGTATATACCAAACTTGCGTACGTCAGATGGCGCATAACTCGAGAATGGATGGTCCACTTTCAGCTTTTTTTTTTTGTTGTATTTGTTTGCCAGATGATGGATATGAAGAAGGTATTTGTTTGTGGAAATATGCAATATTTATTAAGAAAAACGGGAAAATAAAAAAATTTGGAGCTCACCTTTCTTCCGCGGTTGTGGCGCGATTGTTTCGAATATGGTAATTCCAGTTCTTTGTTGTTGCACTTTTAGTGTGCTGGGGAGATTATGCAACCGCCAGAATATTAAACATTGGCGATTCGTGCCGGACGAACTCAGGAAGAATAAAAAGAACACGCAGCTACTGAACGACTGAGGCAGGGAACGTGATCTACATCGTCAAATGAGAAGTCGCGTAATGGGGCTTTCTCACGCGGCGATTTTTCAGGCAACTTTTGCGTTCAACTCAGGCCGGGTTGCACGAAAAAAAAAAATTTAACGACTAAAAATATCAAAATATAAAAAAATATAAAAATATTCGCCATAACAGGCGTTTGCATTGTTCAACTTTGCATTCTACTTTTGATTGAACGGCCTTTCAACTAATCGCTTTCAACAAAGTTGGTCGCCAGCCAACATTCGCCTCGTGCGGACACCTTTTAAGTGTGCAATTACATGGCGCCATTGACTAAACCGAGCTGTCGTGTGACGATTGGGCCTATGGATGCGGTTTGGCAATGTTATGTTGCGTCAAAGTCTCATTCGGAGACACCAGGATTGTGTTGTGGAGGACAATACCTAAATACCTTCGTTGGCTCATTTACCAAAACCATTGCACGCTTTACTTTACAGCGACTTTGCAGAATCAAGAGGTCTCCACGAATATCGACAAATACATTTCGGCATTTAAGGGAATTTCGTCTCTTTAGCCTACATTGAATTTCTGTAGTCCAACGTTTCTCACCCATTTTGTCTTGTTGGCGCCAGCGAATGAAGAACAAAAATTTCTTCAAATTTAAAAAGTAAAAATTTTACTACTACTTAACAATGTAAAAATGTTCTTAAAACTTGCAAAGAAATTTGGAAATGAAATGTCACTGTTTTTGTTTTTAGGAGTAGGGTGGGAGTGTCATTGATAAAATTAGAGCGAGAGAAAGTTTTTCTTACAAAACCCTTCATTATTGAATCATGGTAAGGCGCTTGCAGTTTTGAAATCATCATTTGTTTACTTTTTGTGTCGGAAATAAGATTTATTTGTCAATTCAATAGAAAATAATTGAAAATGAATGATTTCGTGCTAAATATCGTGGAAATTGTATTAAACGACAAACGTTTATGCAATATTTCGGAGCAGAAATATTTTCGGAAGTGCGTAGTTGCGGAAGAACGGCCAGAAAATTCGTTATGTGTAGAAAGTGTTTATTAGCTGGATGAAGCAAAATCTTGGGCAACTCTCAACTTTTGCCCGCTTTGGCAATCAGCTGTCTACATGTATCTTTTCTCGTGCGCTTGCATTTGCATTTAATGACAAAAATAGGGTAAATAGGAATTTTTATAGCTATTATTAATGCATATTATTATATTGCTATCTATTTTACAGATAAAAAATTTGGAGGAAAAGGAGAACGCAAAAGCAGTCAAAGCATATATTGTAGCATACCTTGTCAAAGTTTAAACTGTCAAGCAAAGCGAGAAAAGTTGTATGTGAATGGCCCTTGAAGGTCTTCACAGCACAGCAACAGTCGAATTGCATTTTTTCCTTGTACTGCTGTCGCTTTACTGTCGCGCTGCTTTTAAATCGACAGTACAGTTTAATTTTTTTGTTTTTACTTTCGCTTTGCTGTTGGCTTTTAAAATTCTCACAACCACATCAAAGTCGAAGCGAATGAAAAAGAAAAATGAAAGCAATTTTAAACGCTGGATTATAGCCCTTAGAAGCATCCTGTGATTTCTTGCATTAGCAAGCGGTTGTAGTATTAATTGCATAGTTTTAGGCATATGGAGAGTAAGAGAAAATGTCGAATAAAATAATTTGATTTTCCATTTTGCAAACACCGCGCATGCATACGACTATGTACCTACATATCGACACCTCCAAATCATACCATGCTAAGTCATTCGAGATTTAGGCAGACTTAGCATAGTGTGGTTTGGGGCGTCGATATATGAATACACACTTATGCTTGTACATACATATGTATGAACTCATTTGTTGCAAGTGGTTGTGGTATTTATTGCATGAGTTTAGTCATATGCCCTACAGTAGTGTATTGATAAAAAGCAAGACGAGTACTGAAATCATTTTCACTTGGGTCCGTTGATAACTGATGAACATACAGTTATGTGCATACATATACATACTGGGGCATATTCATAGTCATATTTAGTACTCAACTAAGTCGAAACTATTCTAAGTCACAACTAAAGCTATTCATAGTCGCCTTAGTTTCGACTTTTCTGGCTAAGTACCAACTTAAAATTTAGTTTCGGCTGCAGCTGCAACCAAGTCGTAACTAGGAAGAAGTATTTTATCAAATTAAGGGAAAACAGACGAAATATGCAAAAATTAAGTTGGTAGAGGGTGATTTTGATAATATTGAATAAGCTCCAATTAAAGTTTACAAAGATCGATCCATTTTAATCGGAAGATGAAATTAAATGCGTATTACAATTCGTATAAAGCTACATCACAATTTTATAACTGGAAAAATTTAGATAAATTTTCAAATAATAAGTCAGTTTCACGCTAGCTCTTTTAAAGTAAATTTGTCCATAACATTTAGATATCTACTATTTGTATGTTCCACAGCATGTTTTCGATAAACATCGACTTCACATCACTGCGGTTGTTCTGGCTATTTCACACAATTAACAAGAAAATGAAACCTTATTCTTTTGCAAAATCATGCAATGAAAATAAAAATTACATAAACGGATGATCAAACTTGATATTATTTAATAAAAATGTAATTTTTCCAAAATATCGTAAAGAAAAATCGATACATTTTCACACTCGTTTTGCTATATCGTAAACTAAGTCGGAACTACTTAGTAGAAGTCTGAAATTCGACTATGAATAGAGGTAAATTTTAAGTTGGTACTTAAATTTAAGTTGCAACTTTGCTAGTTTCGACTTAGTTGCTGTACTATGAATACGCGCCATTGTTACAATTATCCTTCTTGACGGATTTCCCAAACTTCTTTCGGTTCGTAGCGCTGGATTGTTAAATGAATTCTCACGATGAACAAATTACAGTACAATTAACTTTATTGTACAACAAATACTCTACAATACTTGTTTATGCAATAACAACAATTAGCAAAGCTTCTTAAGGCAATTACAATACTTTACAAAACTTGCTAACACAATTTATCTCTGTTTAACAACTTGACTTGTAGCTTGCTGATTCGCAACTAACTTGTCTTGTAGTTTGCTGACTTGCAACTAACTTGACTTCCACTGTAGTAGCGGCCTTATATACCTGCGGTCGCACTCATGGCAACTCTAGAATGTTCTGAGGTTTATCGCTCATTCTCTCTTTCTCTCGCCGTTCGCAGTATTCATCCACTTGACGTCTCTCACTGTCGAACACCATTTTCTCGTTGTTCGCTTCGCGTTGTCGCCGTATTTGCCACACTGCCATCCCCTAAGTGTGATCATCCCGATCAGACACATTTGCTGTTCCAAACGCTGCAAGCCTTTCCAAGCGGACATCCTTCATCTTGTTTCTTGGTCTTCCAACGGTCTGAACTCGATACACTACGTCGTTCAGCCGTTTGACGACCTTATACGGACCTTCCCAAGTGCATTGTAGTTTTGGGGACAAAACTTTCTTCCGCTGTGGATTGTACAGCAACACTAAGTCTCCCTCTTGAAAACCTCCGGAGTTCATCGCCTTATCATACTTGGCCTTCAGCATGTATCTCTCTCAGCTCCACTTCCAGGATTTTGGACGTCTTTCCCAATTCTTCTTGCATCACCACTTACTCTAAACTTCAGGTTACTAGGAAAACGGAGTTCACTGCCGAAAATTACCTTGGCGGGAGTTTTACCCGTAGTTTCATGCACTTCTGACCGGTATCCTATTAGTAACAATGGTATGAGGACCTCCCAATCTTTCTGTGTCTTGTCCACGGCCTTACGTAAATGCTCTTGAGGGGTTCGGTTAAACCGTTCCTCCATGCCATTGGAACACCGCCGATTCAAAATTTCTTTCTTTGCAAACAGCCAGATATCAACTTCAAGCTCTTCCATTGTTCCCAGTATGCCTTTGCGGTTGGACTTGCCGCTACAATTCGCTTCTTACTTGGTCGTATGGCCATCTCCAGGCCATGCATCAAAAGCTCCAGATCTGGATCTTCCTGCTGACACTTTCGTAGCTTTTCTTCGTTCCACTCTTCCGCTGGTGTTATTGTCGATAGCCATATACGTCAATAATGTCTTCTTTGGCGTCAGCTTTTGAACAGTGTTTATATTCCCAGCTCTATGGTCGACGGGACATGGCGTCAGCATTTCCGTGGACTCTTCCCTTGCGGTGCTCAATACCGAAGTCATAACTTTGCAGTCTCTCAATCCACCGAGATAGCAGTCCTTCTGTTCTCTCCGAGTTAAGCAGTAGTTCCTTTCTGGTTTTCCAATCGACTGGCTGTAGTAGGCAACTACCTCCTCCTGCCCATCTACTACCTGCGAGAGTACGCCTCCTATGGCACAACCACAAGCATCCGTATCCAAAATAAATGTTGTACCTGGAACGGGATATGCTAGCTTAGGTGCAGTACATAGCCGTTCCTTCAGAGTTTGGAAAGCCTCCTCCTGCTCCTTGTTCCACTCGAAGGCTCTATTTTTCCTGGTGAGCTCTTGGCAACGCTGGCGGAATTCGTAGTTCGTGCAGGTTCCTAGGTCTTTTCCAATCTTTTACTGCTTCTGTCTTTTCCTTCGCAGTACAGACACCTTCCGTTGTCACCTTGTGTCCAAAGTAGTTCACCTCCTTCTTGAACAATGACCACTTTATAGGATTTAGCTTCAGACCAGCGCCAGCTATCCTCTGGAAAACTTTTTCAAAATTGTTAAGATGCTCCTCAAAGCTTTAACCCAACACAATAATGTCGTCTGGCTACACTAAGCATGTTTTCCAGGGCAGTCTCTTAAGCACATGGTCAATAAGTCTTTCAAAAGTGGCAGGAGCATTGCATAACCCAAAGGGCATCACCGTAAATTGCCGCAGACCATCTCCAACGCTGAAAGCTGTCTTCTCCTTGTCCTCGTTACTTACCTCCACTTGCCAATAACCGCCCTTAAGTTCGAGTGTTGAGAACCAATTTGTTCCAGTCAACGAGTCCAGAGTATCATCGATCCTCGGCAGTGGATAGCTGTTCTTTTTCGTCACATCATTTAGTTTCCGGCAGTCTACGCAGAACCCCATTTAACCACCTTCCTTTTTCACTGATGGTTCAATCACACCACTTCCAGGTTTGGTGCCATCCTTGTCGAAAATATTGGAGTATCTACGGAGAAGTTTCTTAGCATTGTGCTGGTGTTTTCCTTCCAACCCTTCCGTCCATGCATTTATATCTTCCGCAATGTCATTCTTGGCGATTTGAACCTATCACGTATTCGAACTGGGATACGTCCATCTTTTTTCGTCTTAGCCAGGGTTTAACCAATAAGTAAATCCGGCATAGAATTCTGTGCTGCTTCGACAACACACAACTTGTTAGTCCCACAATCTCCATCAACCTTTGCCCAAACAACTGCTTCTGACTTCGGTGGAATCTGTTCGCTTTCCTCTATGATCACTCGCTTGCTGCTGTACGGGCGATCATACCCAAAGCTAAGGGGCACTTCCATGATGCTATACGTCATGATCCTGTTCTCCATATCGATCTGCATACCTTGATCAAATAAGAAGTCTTCTCCAATGATGACTTCATCCACAATCTCCGCGACTATGAAGTTGTGTAACGCCGTCACATTCCCTAATGCGACTTTTCATGTTACCTCTCCTACAACTTGGGTGTCCTCACCAGTTACTGTCCTCAACCTAGCTCCAGGTAATGGCTTTACCTCTTTAGTGACCAAAATGTGATGCGCCCGTATCCACAGCAAGTACTCGCTCATGTCCATCCAGATATCCACCAACATTTGCGAGACGGAGATTATAGGGTATTAAATTGCGGGAGCCAGCGCGCGCCCCTTCCTGCTAGTTTATTTTAGTTTAAAGAGTGATCGTAGTTGGGCCCGTCTTCCTCAGCCCTGCGTTTACGTATTGCTGGACTGTAAGACCTGCTGGTACCCATCTTACAATCGCGTGCAAAATGGTCTGGTTTTCCGCAACTAAAGCACCACCCTTTTTCCCTGCAATCGACTTGAGTGTTTTCAAGATCTCGTTCATCACGTCAGGTGTCTCTTCTTCTACTCGATGGGCTTTGTAGGCTGATCTACTTATGAGCGCCACCGTTTCACGTGTCTGGGCATACGAGACAGTTGCAGCATATGTTGGCTTTGGATTCGCATACGTCTTTCGCTTGGTATACATGTCCCGCATTGCGTTGATGAACCTCTGGATTTTTACCCTTTGGGGTGCCCACCAGATGCGTCCCCAATTTCCAAGCGGGCCAACCTCTCGATCTCTGAAGCGAATTCCTGTAGAGTCTCGTTTGATTTCTGGCAGCGAGTGTCCTGCTCCATTTGGTAAATCTGTCTCCTGTGCTCGCTACCATAACGTCTCTCCACGATATCCATCAACGCATCGTAACTGTTCCTTTCACAGTCAGTAAATATCTGCAGGATTTCCGCTGCAGGTCCTTTCAATGCAACGAATAGCGCAGCGGACTTACCCTCCATGCGCCAATGATTTGCTGTAGCAGTCTTCCCGAACTGGAGCTTAAAGAGTTGGAAAGGAATCGTGCATTGAAAGGATGCGGTTTTTACCTTAGAAGCGCTCGTCGAAGTAGCTGGATGATTCATCTGTAAATCTCGGAGGTGGCCTTCCAGCTCGTTACTTTCGCCTCGACTTTGTCTTGTTTCTCCTTAATTAGTGCTTCAATTTTATCTTGGGCCGTCAATTTTATTCTGTCAATTTCTGAGTTCCGCGTTATATTTGCATAAATTCTGCTGTAGCTGAGTAATCTTTTCATCTAGCTGCGATGATATGTACGTTTTCTGGGCTTCCAGCTGTGATGAAAGCTACGATGACATCTGCGACATGGCAGCTAATAACGGGTTCATGTCCAGAACTGTTGATGAACTAGAAGCCTATTGCTGTTCTTCAACCTTCCCGGACGTCTGCTGCACATCCTTCGACGAACAAGCAGCTTCATCCTTCTGTTCGTCCTTTGTGGATGTCGCGTCGCCCTCTCGATGGAAGTCGTATTTGTCAACGTCCATGCCTTCCTTCTCCATAGCCTCTCATAGCCGTGATAGTAACTCCACTTTTCTTCCGGATGTTGCTTAATTTCGCTTTTCCAACTGCGGTTTGAGTTCCTCAGTCTTTAGATCCTGCATTTATGTCATTTTTGAGAACTTCCTCCTATTTAACAGTCCCACTTCTGACACCAATCGTTACGATTATCCTTCTTTAGTGGACGGAATTACAGTACAATTAACTTTATTGTACAACAAACACTTTACAATACTTGTTTATGCAATAACAATAATTAATAATACTTGTTGACCCTTCGTCGGGCGCCAGTAATCTGGGAGGACATCCAGCATCCATCTCGCCGTGCCGTTTTATACCGTTAACTTTGCTTAAGCTCAGAAACTGTACAGCAAAACCACTCTGTTTTCACATCACGTCACATGTATTAAAATAAGTATTTTTAAAAATACTTTTACATCACTTTTTTTAAATTTTAGTATTCATCTAAAAGTAGCTATTATTTCATCTGCCAGAGTTGAATTTTTATGGAATATTTGCATTTTTTCTAAAGTATTTTACGTGTCATGTTTTACCTTTGGATTTTTTAACTTTATTTTAAGATTTGTATAGTTCTGCTAAATTTGTGTCAAATAAGAGGATTTTTACAAAACTGTTTACAATTTTTTCTTTTTCACATCCCTAAACGTGCGAGTATTTCCCAGATGTATAAACCATATAATTGTGTGTTTATTACGTGGTTTTAAAAGAGTGCCAGTTATGACATTGCGCCCGAAATTGTCAATCGCCATATTGCGCCTAACGAAGGGTTAACGCAATTAAAACACTTTAAAAGACTTGCTAACACAAATGATCTGTTTTACAACTTGACTTGTAGCTTTCTGATTCGCAACTAACTTGTCTTGTAGCTTGCTGACTTGCAACTAATTTGACTTCCACTGTATTAGCGGTCTTATATACTTGCGGTCGCACTCATGGCAACTGTAGAATGTTCTGAAGCTTATCGGTCATTCTCTCCTTCTCTCGCCGTTCGCAGTATTCATCCACTTGACGCTTCTCACTGTCGAACATTATACGCCATTCCTCGAACATTCTGCCATTTTCGTGTGTTTCGCTTCGCGTTGCCGCAGTATTCGCCACAATATACTAGCAGACCCGGCGAACTTCGTTCCGCCACAAAATTAATTCTTTTATTGAAAAATTTTGACTTTTTTCCGCCTAAATACCTTAAATGTCCTACAATTGTATTTGTAGGTACTCATCAAGAATTGTCTTCATTCTGTTTATTTGCCGTAAAGCAAGGACCGCATTATTTCTGGTGGTTGATTTAACTGTGGTTATTTGACTTTAATCCCTGGTGTCTCCCAATGAATTCACTTGACAATTTTTAGAAATAACTCGACTCAAGCACCACCTTGCGGCTCTTTTTTGCAATTGTATTGCCCTTACTGTTACTAATATTTATATATCTCGTATATGATAAAAATAGGATCATAGATACGATTTTTAGTATTAACTCGACTGAGCGCCACCTAGCGTTTTAAGTTGTGAACCTAAACTATGCCGGTATCCACTAAAACACATGAAAATTGAATTAAAATCGTGTCGTACGTTTACAAGTAAGTGAAAGTTTCATTATGTTTGGAAAGCACTACGCTTTTTTCCATTAGCCCCGACTTTTCTCTATGGCTGTGGGATCGATTTCAAATACTTCCATACCATGTTTTAGGACTCTATCACAAATACTTTTCGAGATATGCGGTATGAAAAATTCGATTTGTATAGTAGATGCCACGCTGCTTTGATATATCGAAAACATATGCCTATAACCATCCTTGGAAATCCAGCAGCGGTGAAGACATTTGTGTGTGTGACGCGTCCTCGACCAACACGCATCAATACGTCAACGACCAGCAGTCAAAAACCACGGCGAAAAGGCCAGGATACAAAAACAAGAAAGGCCAACATATATCCGGTTCCACGCACTACACAGTGCAGGCCTATGCAAGATCACCCGAAGCCAAGCATATCACCGAATTGCTCACCGCATCACAGGACTTCCCATCACCACACTCAAACTCACCGATTTATGATCAGCCGCAATGATGCCTTACTCCGAGCACAAGCATAACAGGTACCTCCATTTCCGGCAACCCGCCTGGTTTAAGTCCATTAGTGTGTAAGATTCTTTTGCACTTACTTTTGTCATTAGATGGTTTTTTGCGCATAATTTTTTTGAATTTTTAGTTAGCTTTCTATTTCATCACCGTTTGCTTCGCTCTTAGTTACTCTAAGCTTAGTTTTTTTCCTAAAGTGTAGTGAAGTGCAACACGACGGCTGATCTTCGGATATGATGCCTTTCCACCTCTCGCTATAAATCTCCTCGTTCTCCTTCACGTTGGTGGCACTGTCAACTTCAACCTGTTGGGGAACAGATAAAGGAAGGTGAAACATCCCCCCTGGCTTGACCCTGCATTCGTCCACTCACTACCCCAATTCCACAACATTTTTGATTAGTTCCCTTTGAGCCTGTGGTTGCGGTGTTCTGTTACCTGAGTATGTAGGGGTGACACCCAACGGAAATGTCTTTCGGGCTAATGCTGTGACCGCCTCCGTCCCGTTAAAACCCTGGCAGCCCTCGAAGTACGTTCCGATCTCGTCTCCGTTAAGTTGGCGGTTGTAGGTAACGGTTTATGCGCCTTCCCGTATTTTGCACTGGATCTGGCTCTGACATCGGTAAGAGGTCTACCCTGGGCGGCTCTTATGGCAACATCAGGCCGATCCGTGATAACGGGCGTTATGGTGGTGCCCAGCAACATCAAGGCTGCAATGACTATGCTGAAAATAACAGGTAAATCTGTGGCCCCTGGGCATAGGTGCCCGTAAACGCCGAAACGGCTGCGAAGCCTTTTTCAAGCAGGCAAGAGGCTCACGACCGGGCTCAAGTAGGGAAAGTCGACAAGCGGCTACAAAAGTTAACACCGGGGTAATCGCCGAGAGGGAAACTTCGGGCGACTCCTCTCGGGATAAAGCAGAGGGGCGGTCCCTTCACGCTGAAAAGTGGAAGGCGGCCAAAACTCTTAAAAAATATGAAGAGGTGAGGTTGGACACGCTTCCTCAGAGTGCGAGGTAGGTGGTAGTGAATGCAAAAGCCCTGCTACCAAACTTCCAGACCACAGCTAGGGTTTCGATGGAAAACCAAACCAAAAGACAAAGGAGGGTGAAAGTACAACAGCCTCCACCTAAAAAAATCCGGATGCACTCCGGGGCAGCTAGACCTAGCTTTGATGAAGGTGCTAGGGAGAAGATCCTTATTGGGTTCTTGACCGCGGCAAGGAACTTGGCTCCGTCCCTCGGGAGCAAACGTAATTTTTACGTCTTGCTGTAGAACTCCGAAACTTTCCCGCGTGAAGAGATGCCGGCTGATAACAGGGCCACATCAAGGTAGTGGCTTGTGATGAGGCGTGGCCGATGACACTGTGTAACGCCGCCGTCGCAAAGGTGGGGGCTGTCGCCCTGGAGAAAATCTGGAGGTAGTGGGATGGAAGGACATTCCAGTCAGGCCTAGTGCCAGGGCGTGGGTGCCGGTCACGTCACCATCGGCGGAGAGCATCCTTAGGGTACTGCAGATTATGAATCCGGCTCTTACAAAGAGCGATTTGAGGGTCCTACGGGTCTAAGACCCGGGTGGACCGGCGAGATAAGTGGTCCTCTCTCTAAACAGGGACTCGATAGGGCTTCTGAAGAAGAGACAGGTCCGAGTTTTCTCCGGAGGTAACCCTGAAGGCCTATCCTGGGGTTGCGCAGCGCGCCTCTGGTGCGAGTGCCCCAGCGGACGTGAACATTGAGGCGCCTGAACCTTAGGATGATCTCTCTGACTCTGAGAGCAATGCCTCCACTAAATCCAACCTCGCATTAGCGATGCGGAGAATTCGCGAGGAGGAACTGCCACTCATAGATGGTGAATACGACGCTGACATCGCTGTTGTAGCAGGGGAGGCAGGTACCTCAAATCAGAGTACTGCAGATACACCTCCACAAATCAAGGGCAGCCTCGGCTGCTCTTGTGAGTCGCCTGTACCACGGTGACGTCGGTGTCGCGCTCATCCAGGAACCCTGGGTAAACAGCTCAAGTGTCTGGAGGTGTGAAATAGAGGTAAAATTAGTACCTGACATCACGAGTACCATACTAGAGATAGGAGGCGTATCGATTATGCTGGCCTCTATTTACTTGCCCTATGAGGCTGAGGATCCTCCGCAATATTTGTTGCGCAGACTGGTGGACGAACACAGCACAGGTTTCGTTCTGATCGGAGGCGATGCTAATGCTCACCATGTACAGTGAGGGAGTTCAAACATCAATAGTCCAGGTGAGTCTCTTTTTAACTACCTTTTAGCAACTAATCTCATGATATGTAACAGGGGTTCAGAACCTAATTTTGTTCTGAAAAATCGTGAGGAGATCATATACCTTACGCTATGTCTTTTTGATATGGTTAAAAGCTGGAGAGTTCTTAACGAACATTCTTTTTCCGACCATAGGTATATTGAGACGATTCTGGACTTCTCTCTTACAGCACCGCAGGTTCGAAAGAACCTAAGGAATACAGACTGGGAAAACTACAAAGACGCTATGGAACGTAAGTTAGTATAACCGGCACCTAGTGAGCCCATTACCACTGGCGAGTGGGAGAACATGGTTAACTCGTTTACTCGGATTTGCTCATAGGCTTTGGCTAAGGCTTGTTCTGACCCTAGACTCAGGGGAAAGCGAAAACCCCACTGGTGGTCCCGAGAGTTGGATGCACGGCGGAAAACCTGCAGGGTGGATTTCAACAAGGCAAGAAGGCTGAGTCACGAATCTGAGTGGCAAAGATATAAGCAGTTTTTGCGTGAGTACAAGAAGGCTTTACGGGAGGCCAAGAGGTCTTACTGGAGGGATTTCTGTAGTAGTGTTGAGGGTACTTCCTAGACTACAAGTGACGACGGCTGCTGTACGGACTCCTTGGCTTTGGTTCAGGTGACCTGCAGGTGGGATGTATGGATGTTGAGCCGGCTAATTTGCGGCCTGACTTGTGCTAAATGAATAAATGTCCTTTTTTTCTTTAGTTAACTGTTTCGCATTTATTCAAGTTTGATTTCTGGTTCACGTTTAGTTCTCTTTGTTTTAATAATAATAATAATAGATTGGCGCTTACACATATGTTAGTGTTTTGCCGAGCTTCTCCTCCGACTTGTGGCGTGAGCCTTGATGTTGTCACACAAAGCGGAGGGACCTACAGTTTTACGCCGACTCCGAACGGCGATTGTATTTTTATGAGAAGCTGTTTTTAATGGCAGAAATACACTCGAAGGTTTGCCATTGCCTGCCGAGGGACGACCGCTGTTAAGAAAAAACCTTTTTTCTATATTTTTTGGGATGTTGCTTTGACCAGGGCTTGAACCCAGGTGCTGATGTGTGAAAGCGCACACTGCTTACCACTACACCACAGTTTTAAAATTTAATAATTCAATTTCTTATTTTTCGCGCACAAATTCAATTTTCTCGTAGCTTCTGGCTGGATATATAAAAACGAAGTGATAACAAAATAATGGCTGTACCGATTGGTTATCGGTTTTCAGCAGTTTTAACAAGTGCTGCCATTAACAAGCTGACTTTGCCCCGGTAGTTTGCAGTGCGCAAGCCTGTTGATGTGCCACTAGGTTGCGGCGGTGTACTGGTGGGCTGTTAGATGCTGCGGAGGTAGCATAACGGTGTCGAATGCGTGTGGTGGTGGCATTGCGCGGTGGACGGGACCGTTAGGCGCGTGCATTTTTATTCCATTGGTGGCGGTTGGACGCTGAGGGAAGTGCAACGGAGTGTGCAGCTTTGTGGCCACTGTTGTTGCGATGGAGGAATGTGTGGTGGTGGAGGCCACAGACACGGCATTGCACTGTGGATGTGCATTCGCTTGTATGGTGCGACAGCGCCAAGCAATTGGTACAATAATGGTGCGCTCTCGCCAGTAGGAAGCGTTGTTGAGGCTGCATATCCGCGAACACCAGGCACGTCAACAGCGAATGGTATCGCATGCACAGTCGGCACCTTCGTAAGTCGGTTTGGGTGTCGACGACAATGACTTGCGTGGTGCAGGAACAGGAGTGCTTTGTCGGCCCATCAAGAAATGAAGGTGTAGTTTAGTAAATCAATGTTTATAAGTGAGACTGGATTGTGGTGTGTGATAAATAAAGATATAAACGAACATATTTGGGTTTGGTTCATATGAGTTATGAGTAGTGATAAAGTAATTTAACTGAATTGTTTGCCATGGATGACTACACACTCGCCTCTTTTAGGTGGGATTTGAATGGTTAAGAGGGAGCTTCGTTTGTCAATAGGCTTCGCATCTTCCAGGCATGTTCTTTCGCGTACAAAGTAGCGGGTTTGAGTAAGGATGAGGAGGCGAAGTTTCGCGTTGTGAAGGTCGTAAGGAGGGGATGGAGTGACATGGATGCCCTTTTTTGCGTCCTTTAGTTTATTGATGCACTTGAGCATGTACGCAGTCACCTTTAAAGTGCATGGATATTAGGAAAAACGATCTAATAGTTCGGCATCGTCTTCGACAGCAAGCAATGCTTCCACTCGGCGTACCTCAGGCGGGTTGATATTCCTCGTGGCCGGGACTGGCCACTCGGGGGGGTCTGGACAGCCACTCCGGGCCGTTCCACCACAGCGAAGAATTGGACAGGTCAAGGGGTTTGCAACCTCGGGTACCCATATCGGCGGGATTATCCTTGCTGCAGACATGTCGCGGAGTAGCGTTGCCTACTAGATTGATGATCTGCCCTGTTCGATTGGAGGCATACGTCTTCTAGGCGTGGGGTGGCCTTTCAAGCCAAGCCAGAACAATTCCAGAGTCGGACCATATAATCAAATTTCGTTTGGTGAGGTCAAGATGGGGTTGGACTACTGCGGCTAGTTTAGCTAATAAAAGGGCTCCACAGAGTTCTAACCGCGGTAAACTTATGGTATTGAGGGGCGCAAGTTTGCTCTTAGACACCAAGAGATGGGAGAAAATTCGGGTACTGACGGTGGTTTGAACAAACAAGTTGGTACAATAGGCCCTTTTAGAGGCGTCACAGAATCCATGTAGTTCGACTTGTTGATCCGGGATATAATTAATCCATCATGGTATTTGGATGACCGAGATTGTTGGTAGATTTTTGGTAAACTGGAACCATTTGGTGAGGCGTATGGGTTTGACCTACTCATCCCAATCGGTCCCATCAAGCCACATCACTTGCATAAGGGTTTTGGCTTGTATCATTATGGGCGTCAGCCACCCTGCGGAGTCAAACAATTTGGCCACAGATGACAGTATCTGTCGCTTCGTACTCGCTGTGGAGGCTGAGACGGGCTCAATGGTCTACGAGAATTTGTCAGAGATTGCATTGCATTGAATCCCTAGAGCCTTTGATGTACTTGTCTTTTCAAATTCGAGAAAATTAGTCTCCAGTAAGTCCGCTTTACTAATATTTTGAAGAATGTGCGGGTGGTTGCCCGTAATTTTTTTTTAAAGGCGAAACCCGCAGTGTGGAGGACCTGAATGACCTAAGATGAAGACTGCGTTGCCGATTGGAGGTCATAGCTATAACACATCGTCAACATACGTTTCGGTTTTTAATATGGGTGTTGCTTTTGTATGGGTGAGGGATGCGTCTTTGGCGAACTCGTGATGAGTACGTATAGCCAAGAAAGGCGCAAAATTTACACCAAAGGTAACAGTTTTAAGCTTGAAGTCCTTTATTGGATTGTTTTCGGAGGAGCGAAAGACGTCTTGGTAGTCTTGGTCATCAGGGTGTAAGAGTATTTGGCGGTACATTTTTTCAACATCGCCATTGAGAACGTATTTGTAGGTACGCCACTTTAATAGTACTAGCGTTGGCCCGGTGCATAAGATGTCGTTGTGAGAGGGACCGGAATCTGATTTTTTTGATGCGTTAAATACTACCTGAACTTTTGTTGTTTCTTTCTCGGGTTTTATGATAGCGTGGTCAGGGAGGTAAAAGGAATAGTGGGAGGTGAAAGGAATGGTGGGTGCTGTGCACCGAGATTGGCCTAGAGGGATAATTTCTGGGAATGTTGGCTTTAACGGAAGGCGAACAATGTAAATTAATATGGGGTTGCAACTTTCTGCCGAGACTTGTTGGGTTGCTAGTATTTGGAGACAGTTGTTCACGGATGACTGCAGTATTTGGATTTCTTCACTGTTTTCCATTAGTAAAGGCTCTAAATTCAGGGCTTTCCATGCCAAGTCAAAGTTATGGTCACTGAGTGGGAATTGTTTTGCTATCTGACCTGCCTTGCCTTGCGTTTTGTACTGAAGGTGGTAGAACTTTTGAGCTTTTGAGAGTTTTGGGTGGTTTATGTAGACCGCCGTGAACATTTCACGAAAGGACGGCCATTGCTCATAACCCCCATACAAAATTTCAGTGTCGCAAAGCGGTACTTTTAGATCCATACCGAAGCATTATTGGGGCTGTGGTGTACTTATTGGAGGGGCGGGTAGGATTACTTGCTTAAGAAGTTAGAGCTGATCACCAATCTGTGATCATAACTGATGAGAGAAGATCTATATTTGCCATAGGCCGAGGTCTTAAACTCTTCAGGGAGACCTTGATCATCAGTTTCTACCACCAAGTCATAGGCACTCTATACTCGGTTCCAGAAGTTATCTATGTTTTTGTCTTTGATTGCTAGCCCTGCTTCCTTGTTGTCTTGGACGAGGGTTGAGCGAAAACGAGTTCAGTAATCCAAGAAATTGTTAGTTTTAGAAATGAATTTGGTTGACGAGAGTGATGGTTTGGATTTTTTTACCATCTTGGCCCGACGTGTGGGGCGTTGGGAGTCGGAAGAGGTGCCTTGCATTTTCTCTTCGCCACTGATTTTATTTGCAGGGCTTTTAAACTTATTTTCTCCCCGTGCTGCACCCACCATTTCTTAAGGATTTTTTTTTTTTGAGTAACTCCCTGAAACTTATTTGATTTTGTTTTATTTATTTATTTTTGGGTGTATGGGCTATGTCTCACTCTTGCTCTACTGTAGCCGCTTTATAAATTAGA
This sequence comes from Rhagoletis pomonella, assembly GCF_013731165.1. Taxonomy (NCBI): domain Eukaryota; kingdom Metazoa; phylum Arthropoda; class Insecta; order Diptera; family Tephritidae; genus Rhagoletis; species Rhagoletis pomonella. Next base: position 13,813,843 of record NW_023458557.1, on the reverse strand, counting down.
TAAATGTTTTGGGCACAGTATTGTTCTTGAAACGAAACCAGCCTTTACTGTGAGGTGAAATTTATAATTCAAAATGACTATTTGTCCCACCGTAGGCTCTTAGCGTGATAGCTCGTTTGCCTACTGGGTAGGTTAGGTTAGGTTAGGTATGGTGGCAGCCCCGTGTAACCGGAGTTCACTTCGACAATGTAAGATTGTCTTTTGTGATACCACAATTTGGAAAGACCCCCTCAATTTTATCGTTAAAACTCTCCGAGCCGATTATGTATTTACTAATACGGCTGATCTCAATGCCCCAGAGCTCCTCGGGGCTGTTTAGAAAGTGAGAGCCAAAGTACTTCAACCTTAGCCTCGCAAACGCTGGGCACCTAAGAAGGTAGTGTTGAGGTGATTCTACCTCGTCATCTTCCAGGCAACACACAAAGGGTGCGGCAGAATTTTCAGCCTTACTGCGTGGATACCGATAGGACAGTGACCCGTTAAAACCCCCACCAGAAGGGATAGCTGTGGCTTTGTGAGTGTGAGGAGTTCCCTCGATCGCCCCCGGTCTACCCTCGGCCAAAAGGGACTTGCGATCGCGCATGTCATGGTATTCGCCCAGCGTTCGCTGAGCTGACATGAGGCCCAATTATCCAAGAGCGAACCGCAAGCGATCAATGGCACCCCCAGCCGCTCTTTATTCGGTAGTAACGTTTCACGGGTTCCTTCCCTGGCCAGCTCGTCAGCCACGCAGTTCCCCCAAATGTCGCTGTGTCCCGGAACCCAAATAAGCCTAATGCGGAAGTACACCGACGCGGCCGAAAGAGAGAGAAGACATTCTTTAACCAGGTTAGAGCGCACCTCTAACGAACTCAAAGCCCTGATAGCCGCCTGGCTATCAGAATATACGCTCACTTCCCTGACGGTTATAACGCTCCTTAGCAGTGAATCCACCGCCTCCTTGATCCGCCTGGAATACACTGCAGAAGTCCGGGAGCCTGAACTTAGTGCTGATGGAAAGCTCTCGACAGAAGACCCCTCCACCAACCCTGCCATCCAGTTTCGATCCATCCGTAAAGAATTTCACCGCACTCCTCCTCCAGAAGTCCCGCCGGGCCCACTCATCCCTTGAGGGAAAGTGGACAGAGAAGAAGTTCCTAGGAGCCGTGACGGTGGTGCAGTAACCTGTGCGATCGGGGATGAAGTCGAAACCTCCTAGAACTCCAGAGTGTCCAGTCCCTAGGTTGGTCAACCAATCGGTTTCCCTGAGTCTAATAGCCGTTCGCGCCGAGACAACACTGCCTGCAACGTCGACAGGCGCTACGTTTAGCATTGCGTTCAGTGCTAATGTGGGGGCGGTTCGCAGTACCCCACTAATACCAATTACGGCCTACGCGCTCCAGCTGCCTAGCTAGTATAGCCTTTTCCAGTGAGTTCCACCAGACTAGGGCCCCATAGAACATAATTGGCTTGACTACGGTCTCGTATAGCCAATATACAACTTTAGGGGAGATGCCCCATCTCTTACCAATAGCTCCCCTACTGCAATATAAGGCCACTGATGCCTTTCTTGCCCTTTCCTCGATGTTTGGTACCCACGACAACTTCCTGTCCAGGATCAAGCACAAGTACTTGACCCTGTCAGACAGCTGTAAGCGCAGACCTCCAACCGAGGGAAGAGCAGCGGCGGGAATTTTATATTTTTTTGTGAATAAGACCAGCTCTGTCTTACTGGGGTTTACGGCAAGACCACTTTTGGCCGCCCAGTTAGTAACTATGTTAAGGTACCGTTGGGTCAGTTCATACAGAGTGTTCAGGTATTTACCTTTAACTGCCACATCGTCTGCATAGGCAATTACCCGACAGCCGTGTTTCTCCAGCTCCACTAGTAGCTTATTCACTACGACGACCCAGAGAAGGGGTGAGATAATCCCCCCCTGCGGGGTCTGCTCACCATGCGACACAAGTAGGCGCTGCCCCAGACGGCCATGACAGTTCTGTCACGCAGCAAGCTTTCGATGAGCCTAATGAGACTGACCTCAACCCCAAGATTATCTAGCGACTTTACTATTGCGTCCGGCAGGACATTATCAAAAGCCCCCTCGATATCGAGGAAGGCTCCTACGGCAAAGTCCTTGTGAGTAAAGGCTTCCTCTATACACCTCCCAATTGTATGCAGAGCAGTATCGACTGACCGTCCTTTACAGTAAGCATCCTGAGCTCTAGACAGGCGATCCCGAGGAATCATGCCCCTTATGTGCATATCAACCAGCCTCTCCAACGTCTTCAGCAGAAACGATGAAAGACTGATTGGCCTAAAGTCCTTGGGGGCAACATGAGAGCTCCTTCCGGCTAGACAGGCGATCCCGAGGAACCATGCTCCTTATGTGCATATCAACCAGCCTCTCCAACGTCTTCAGCAGAAATGATGAAAGACTGATTGTCCTAAAGTCCTTGGGGGCACCATGAGAGCTCCTTCCGGCCTTCGGGATGAACACCACCTTGACGACCCTCCAACCCCTGGGAATGTACCCGTATCTAACGCAGCTCGCGTAGATTGGGGCCAACCAACGGCACGACACCTCCGCCGCCTCTCGCAGCTGCGCAGGTATGATGCCATCAGGTCAGGTCTGCTGTGTGAAATGAAATATTTTTTGACAGCAGTAAATTTTTGATAACCGCGGATTTATGCGGAATAAAACATTACAAATTGAAGTGAAATTAATATTTTGAGAAAACATCTACCATCGTTGATTGCAATTCATCAATTTAAGCTTCTATTTAACGAAAAATTACACACATCAACAATCTTTGCGATTGTCAAAATTTTCTATGCATTTGTCAAAAATTTCACTAGCCTCATGAGCTAGTGAAATTTTATTCACCTCATAGTTGTCAAAAATTTACTCGCCGCGAACTTTGTTACCGATTCACATACGCTCTAAGTATCTTATTTTTTCCCCTGCCAAACGCCCGGCCCGTGCCCATCTCTAGTACGGACTCCTTGGCTTTGTTTCAGATGACCTGCAGGTGGGATGTCTGGATGTTGAGCCGGCTAATTTGCTGCCTGACTTGTGCTAAATGAATAGATGTTCTTTTTTTTCTTTAGTTAACCGTTTAGCATTCATTCAAGTTTAATTTCTTGTTCACAAGTACAGCTCAGGTTTAGTTCTCTTTGTTTTGAAGTTTAATATTTCGTTTTTTTAGTTTTCGCGCACAGATTCAATTTTCTCGTAGCTTCTGGCTGGATATATAAAAACGAAGTGATAATAAAATAATGGCTGTGCCGATTGGAAATCGGTATTCAGCAGTTTTAACAAGTGCTGCTATTAACGCGTCCAACTACGGCAACCCTTTGCGCTTTGTTTAAATTTCTTCTTCGTACAGCTGAACAGATATCGTAACTTGAACACATATTTGTAAGTATAAGAATTCAATAAATAAAGACAATAGGTTTAATTAAATAAAGTTTTCCTTAATTATAGGTTGGAACGTGTGGTTGCTGATATCGCGTCGACAGCCAGATTAAGAAAAATAAAGTCGAGATTCTCGAACCTGATCGGGTTTCTGGAAATGAAAACGGTAGAACTGCTCTTGGACACAATTTTTCCAGGGAGTTCGAAAACATGGGGCTCTTTACACCTTCCTTCGGACGGGAAGTAAACGTGCCTGTCACAAGGGAAACGATTGCTTGGGCGATACAAAGCTTTAAGCCCTATAAAGGGGCGGTACCGGATGGGATTATTATCGCACAACTGGCTGCAATGCTTGAAACCTCTGTAAGTTGGGTAAGCTAAGCTATATACCGACAGCAAGTAGATCTGTCTCCGTGGTGTTTACTCATAAATCCGGTAAGGCTTCACATACCTATTACCCTCTCTATCCTTGTGCTTAAAACCCTAGAAAGGATAGTTAGTAACTACTTATCGTACACCATCGATAGTCGAGTACTGTCTGACATGCACAGCCTGGTCAGTTTTAATTAAAAATCCTTCAGTTGCAAAACTATTGTCTTCTAGCCTTTCTAGACATTGAGAGAGCTTTTAACAATAAATCTTCAGAGGCCTTGAGGGGACTAGAGGTAGGCACTTCTCTGGTGGAGTTTTTAATGCAAATGCTCTTGTGCAGGGTGATCACGCCAGACGTCGGTGAGAACTCGGCTTCAAGATATGTGTCAAGGTGTACACCACATGGTGGCGTGCTCTCGCTACTCCTTTGGAACTTAACCGTGAACTATCTCTTGTGAGAGATGAAATGGGGAAACGCCAAGATTGTGCTTATGCGGATGACGTTGCCATCGCGTATAGGGGGAATTTCCCGCAAACTCTGTAGGAGTTGATGCAGAGGGACCTTCGTGATGTATCAAGATGGCCCACCCGTAGTGGCCTTTGCATCAATCCAGGGAATGTGGAACTTGTTCTCTGTACGGGAAGATTCAAAACACCGTTACTGACTCCGCCTGAACTAAACGGGCGACTGTTAAGCTTTACGAATAAAGCAAAATTCTTAAGGGTCATTCTCGAAAAAACTGAGCTGGAAGGAGAACATACTGAGCGTTGTGAGAAGGCGTCTGTGGCCTTATATTCGTGCAAGAGGACCATCCCTAGGGAATGGAAGTAGAGCCCAAGTATATGTCCCTGGATCTACACAGCTTTGGTTAGACCGATTCTCCTTTATGGAATTATAGTATGGTGGCCGGCCTTTAGCAAGGCTTCAATTCTTTATCCACTCAGCAAATTACAGATATTAGTATGATCTGCATTAGCGGAGCAATCAGGACAATGCCAAGTGATGTTGTAAATGTCTTTTTGGATCTTCTGCCACTAGATCTAGTGGGTCAGCAGATGGCATCTCTTGCTGTACTCCGATTAAGAGAGACAGGGCAATAGGAATCTGGATTGCTGGGTTACTCTTGCATTCCGAAAAACTAAAGCTTTCTTCCGGCCTGTACAGACCGTTGTGTAGAAACTCTGGTTCCGGATAGAAACTTCGTCATGAAAATCCAAGGCAGGGAGGAATGGGCAGAAAATACTACACTACACCCAAAAGTATAGTTATTCTCACGGATGGTTCAAAAATTAGCGGCGGATTGGGAGGGGGGTTCTTTTCCCAAAGCCCTGCCCTGAGCCGTTCATTTCGACTACCGAACTACTGTAGTGTTTTCCAGGCTGAGGTCTGAGCTATAATGGACGCTGTACACGAACTTCGTACTGATTTAAAGATAAGGAGGTGTTCATCTTTAGTGACAGCCAGACAGCAATTAAAGCTGTGAGTTCCGTCACAATTAAATCAAAAATTGTGTTGGACTGCCGCCGATCTCTGCAAGAGATGGCTACGCAGAACAGTCTAAACTTCATTTGGGATCCCGGTCATAGGGACATTGAGGGTAACTGTATGACGAACGAACTTTCGAGGGGGGTACGACCAAGCAGATTCTTCCAGATAAAGAACGCATTGGTATGCCCTTCGCCACTTGCAAGCAGCTTTTAAGTGAATTTATCTATGCTCGCGCGGGCGAGATATGGATGCAAACTACGACCTGTCGAATTTCTAGGCAAACTTGACCTAGGTGGGATCGAAAAAGCTCTCGAAGTTTATACTCTCTAAAGAGGAAGGATATATCTCATACAATTGGTGCTCTAACGGGTCACTGCCTTATAGGCAGACATTCAGAGCGTCTCGGAGTGCCTTACCTTAGATGCTGCAGAATTGCAAGAATTATGAGGAGGAGGAGGAGACAGCTCTCCACCTTCTCTGTAATTGCCGGGAATTATCGAGAAGCAGACTGCGCTTTCTGGGGTCTCCTTTCTTTAATGACCTTGACAAATTGGGAGATTTAAACCCTAGATGTCTGGCGAGTTTCGTCAAGGATTCAAAATGGTTTAGCAAGGGGGAGTGACAACTCTTAGTCGTGGTATCACAACGGGCCTCCATTTCGTGGCACATGTGTGTCCCAGCGCAGCAGTGACAGCCACATCTACCTACCTACCTACCTGAGCTTATTTTTTTTCACCACATTATTTACATTAGATTTATTTATACACTACATTCGCTTTATACTTCAGTTCTTTTATGTTTCACATTGACATTTTGGTCAGCGTTTGTTAATTTTAGTAACATTAATTAATATGGTGGGGCCACTCCAACTTAATCGATTTAAGGGCTCACTGAATTCTGCAGCTTCTGTTCACCAGTAGGTGCGGCTGCAAGCGTGTGTCTGTCTTGGAGCTAGCGGCTCGCTATATAAACTAGTATTTGGTTGTGAAACCACCCCCGTCCCAGCAATGGGTTGTGCGCTGGGCTTGAGACCCGCCACGTAAAAATCACTTGTGAGGACCAAATATCCCTGAAGAATTTGTCCCACATAAACACCCGCCACCAAAGCAGCCAGCCACAATAAATCACAACAACACAAGCCAAAGCAGCCAGCCATGCAATAAGCTACAGCAACACAAGCCAAGCAGCCAGCCACGCAACTAGTCACAGCAACCCAAGTCATAGCACCATCCGATAGCCTCTTCGTTGGTATGACAACGTAACATCACACAGAAACATGTAGCTGCGCGACCACGCAACATCGAGCACAGAGCTTATTAAAGATACAACACAGCCGCTAAACAGTCAGTTAGCACGGAGCTGTGGTCGCGGTTGAACAG